>NC_012876.2:59190953-59499031 GCF_000003195.3 Sorghum bicolor | reverse complement strand
ATTCACTCATCAAGTATCTGTCTGTCCCGTACACACACTCCGTATTATTCATAGATTCACTCATCAAGTATCTGTCGTCCGGAGAAGATCGCTGAAGATGCGAGGAATTCGACCACGCGCAGCGCGGGGCGAGGCGAGGCCGCGGCCGCGGCCGCGGCCGCATCGGTGCCTCCGCGCTCCGCCGGGCGGGGCGGTGGCAGATCGAGACGGGAAACGAAATTTAGGTCTTGTCTACTTCCAAAAAATTTTGCAAAATAGGAATAGTAGTATTTTCGTTTGTATTTGACAAATATTGTCCAATTATGGACTAACTAAGCTCAAAAGATTTGTCTCGTCAATTCCGACCAAACTGTGTAATTAGTTTTTATTTTCATCTATATTTAATACTCCATGCATACGTCTAAAGATTCGATGTGATAGAAAATCTGAAAAATTTTACAAAATTTTTGGATAACTAAACAAGGCCTTAGTTACGGTTGGAGGGCAGGCAGGCAGCATAGCAGGTGCTGCGTGCGGCGCACACGGCGGGCGGGCGGGCGATCGCCAGAACGGCGAGCACGCGCTGGCGCTGCAAGCATGATTCCCTGCCTCCCTGGGCAGCTGGCGAGCGGCAGTTGGGTGGGTCTTTTTTTCCACATCCGCCTTTGTACGTATACTTGCCTTGTAGGGTTGCTGCTGATTCGTCCGCAAGGGATGGTCCCATATTATCTGCAAAGGGCAGAGGAGGACGACGGACGGACGTGTCGACAAGACGACAACTCGACATCGAGATCCATCTCAATTCTCATTGGACGTACTTCCCCGTTCTTAAATTATAAGTTATTTTAAAAATTTTAGAGAGTTAAAGTATCTCAAGTTTAATCAAATTTATATAATAAAATTATAATATTTATAATATCAACTTGTGATTTTGGGGAGACCTTCTTCAGCTTTATTCGACTTGTTGTCAATCTCTAGTTCAATTTACATATTTTTGCGGGTTTGTTTGAAGCATTTTGCCTTTCCTACTCTGTATATGGCTGAAATCTGTGAAAACCAAGGGATCCGTCTGCACTATGAAAAATAAAAAGTCACCCGGTATGCATATCAAGCGATCCAATTTTTACTACCTATTCGCTTATCTAAAAAGTCATGATTAAAAGTATTGTTCACTGATTTTCTTATAAGAGAAAAAATAGTGTTAAATAGTTGATAGATTTGGTAGATAAATTTAAGCGAACGGGGCCATATATTTTAGCATTTCGACATTCTTTGCTTCTTTGGCTTCTGCTCCAAGCTTCGTTAGAAGAGAAAAGTGTTTGATTCGATTTGACATATACGTCAAGTTCTTCCTTGGGCAAATAATTTTTATCGACTTCCATTCACTCCCCTCTGGGTTGTGTTTTCCAGCATCCAGCCTTTCACAACCATTTTGAGTTAGGCATGAGTTCCTCCATTGTGAGATCATATCGAGAGAGCGGTTGCCATATGTCGTGCATCCCTGCGTGCTCGCATCTCCCACACGTGGTAAGGTTATCCTTGCCTACCTATGGGGCAAGATCGCTGGAAAAAGTAGAGTTTCATGCTCGCTACTCTCTGCATTCCAAATTACAAGATATTTCAAGAATTTTAGAGAGTCAAAAAATCTTAAATATGACCAAATTTATATAATAAAATGATAATATTTATGATAGAAACTAAGTATCATTAGATTCTTCATTATGTTTTAAATAGCGCGCTATTTTCGCGCTATAGCGCCGCTATAGCGGCCAGAATAAGTCGACGCGAAGCTATACCTCATTTTTACGCTATTAGCGCTATAGCGCGCTATAGCGCCGCTATACTGAAATAGCGTCATAGCGCCGCTATTTACGCGCTATTGCTGTTTATCTGTGATCATGTTGTCATGCACTTATTTGTTGTGTTGTGCTTATGTACTTGTGGTTATGCATTATGCTTATGAGTTAGTTATGTATTAAACATTTAAACTGTGAAACACCTATGATTTGTGATTTGTGATCTGTGATTGTGATTGTGAAACACCTATTATATATTTTGTCTGTTTCCAAATGAATATACACTATGTCTGTTTCCAAATAAATAGCGCGCTATAGAATTTGTTGCTATTAATTATATTTTTATAGTATATCTATATAAGGTTATCAATCTTTATAATTTTTTCTATAATTTTGAGTATATTTTCACTTTTTAAGATTCTAAGAGCAACTCCAACAGCTTTGCTATTCTTATTATGGAGACCTTTTAGAACTTTTATAGTAGAAAAATAGACTCCAACAGATGTACCATTTGGTTTTGTAAAATAGAAAGTTTGCTATCCCTTAATTTTCGTTGGCCATATATAGCCAACCACTGGCACTAGCTATCTGATAGCAAGGCTGTTGTAAACCTCTTCTTTTTTAAGAAGTTATCTATTTTACAAAATGGCTAAACATTAGAATTTAGTTACTCATTTTAGCCAAGCTCTTAGAGATGCTCTTAGAGTATCTTAATTTGAAATTGAAATATAGGGAGTACCAAATAGCCGAGCGAGACGATACAACCAAGAGGCCAAGCAAGCCTTCGACTCCTTGCATAAGATGTATAACTTCTTGTCTCCGTGTGAGAATCAGAACCGTCCATTTCAAATTTATAAATACCATTTTGGATTCTATGAACTTTAGAGGATTTTGATGAGTAACAATATTTTTGTCTAGACATAGTGTATATTCGATATTACGTGCCATTCCATTACTGCATATCTAATTTTAAATTTCAAAGAGACACTTTAAATACAAAATCTTGGCACTATAAATAATAAAAACAATCCACTGATTTCAGTATCAGAAAAATGAACTCTCACCTCCACAGTAGGGTCAAACTGGAATGAATATGGACCGAATTTGAATGATATTAAACAGAGATTCATATTTTTGGTTAGATACGGATTCAAATCAGATATCTCAACCTAGCTCATAAAATTTATCCATTTTGCAAGTACAAAATCATTATACAAGTAGGTATCAAAGTGTGAGTATATATAACACATGGGGACAAAGATAGCTCATTGGAAATAACATTTTTATGAATATAAGCTTTTCATTTTATTTAATAATTTAAAACTTTCAATAAACATGTAAACACGTACCAATAAAAAATATAAGCATAATTTTACATTAATAAATATATTTTTAATAAATAATATTTTCCAACCATATCCATATTAATTTTGGATCCAGACGCGTATTCGGATATAAAAGATGACGAAAACATATTAAGTAATTTGGTTATATATTTCTAGCCGTCCACGAACATACTACAATGATCTAAATAATTTCCCTTGTTAATTAACACTTAACATTACTATATTCTAAGAACTCCTAAATTTGAGTATCTGCTGATAGCTAAAAATGCTAATTTATATACTTTGTAAAAATGCATAATAGACTTTACTATTGTGTTCCTCTTGTTGAGACGGAAATAAAAAATATGAAACATTCAATTTGAAGTCTAGTGATGAAGTTCTGCCCTCAGAAAGATATCACTACATTGAAAGTTCGGACAAAAGTTTCGACCTCCACAAGGTTGGAACTTTCGACCACTTTTTAGAACTTTTGACTCTTTCAGTCTAAATTCGAGAGTTTAAACTCGATCCAAACTCATGGGGTACTTATAGATTGCATGTCAAAGAAGTTTTCTAGTAAGATAAGACTACCTCTCTATATATATATTGAAGAATCATGACTGATTGAATGATCCAATATCCAATTGATCTTTTTTTTTTTGCATATATTACCTCTTTACCCTACTTTTCTAGTCTAAATTTGACACATCTCTCGATAAGACGGCGATGTTGTAGATGGCCTTGTTGATCCTTTGAGAAACTCGGCGTGCATCTCCGTGACATGTCTTATCAGAAGAGGTGTTCACTGACTGTTCTCAAGCTCTATTGGCAAACGACAGACTTTAAATCTACCTAACCGATCTCTTGATGGGTTTTGCTGATTTTGGAGTTATTTGCCTCGTGTGATAGGTCGTGTTAGTCCTTGATGGCTGTGATCTGAATCGCAGTCAACACTCTATCCTTATTGATATTGCTTTTGTGATTTCTATAATAGAAGCCACACGGCACTGAAGTCAGATCGGCCGAATGGTATCCAATCAGTATGGGAATTCAGATTCTTGATACCCCTGATATATGCAACTGTTTATTTAGATGGTGGAATTAAACAACATATACTAGCAGTAGGCAGCTCCTACTAATTCGAACAAAGAGACATATGCCCAGCACTGATCCGGACAGTATTGTAATTTTGTGTTCCCAACGCTCCGCCTGACAAGGTCCCCCTTCTTTTAATTCCCAGAGAAAGCAAAGCCCCATGGTCTCAAAGCAGACAAGCAGTCGAACAATATAGGCAGGCAGGCCAAGATTAAATTAAAGTTTAAATTAAAAGAAATGATGAATAATAATGATGATCGGTTGTGTTGTTATCACTGAACTAAACCCACTTCCCTTTGTCATGGATTCTGTTCACTTCCTTTTTCTCATGTTAGCCTCATAATTTATTCATCTGGATCAACTTTTTTTTGGGTCACAAATACATTTCTCCTCTCCTACATTTTTCTCTTCACAATGAAACTGAAAAATAAAAAAAAAATACTAGAAACTACTAAAGCAATTTATCAGATAATACTCAAAGATAGGCAGGTCAGTGCCTAGTTCTCCTACATATTGCCTACGGCCTGGTCCCTCCAGGCCCTTCACCACCTTTATTCTGATCATCTCATTCATCGATCTCCTCCAGCTTTGTGTTCCCACAAAGCCATGGTGCGCCCTTTGTGGCACACCAAGCTTGTGGCTGCCTGTCTGTCTCCCTCCTCTCCTCCGGTCCTTGCAAAGAAAAGCTCAGCAATTTAGGTGTTGTCCACCTCACATCTTTATTCATCAACTTCTTGCTCTTGCCCAGACTCCTCTCGTCATGTCAAAATCCCCTCCCTTTTCGCCTCTCAATGCACATCCATCTCACACAGCACAACCACCACCTCCGTTGCAATCGGGAGCCATTTGACCTTTCTTGGCGCGGTAAAAAAAGAAAATCAAAAGCAGACTAGACTAGTCCTAGTCAGTTCACTCTGCTCATTGGGCACGCACTTTGACCGGTCACTGCAACAATGCATCATCGGCTGGTGAGTTTTCGCCTTTTGCTGGTCACTGGGGGCGATGAGCTTGAAGAGCCAGAGGCCCCATGTGAGGCAGCAGCAACAGTCGCTGCTGCCCCGGCGGCATCGTCTTCGCTCTTGTAGCTGAGGCAGCCAGCAGCGTCCAGCACCCCTACAGGGCTCCATGGCACAGGCACAGGGGAGGAGGTGGAGGTCCTGCCGCTGCCGCTCGCAGACTTTGGTGGCACAGTGTCAATGGCCGAGGACGCCATGGACATGGACTGGATCGCGTCCTGGCACAGCAACACCCGCTCCTGTAGACACACACACAGCAGCCCAAGGCAGCAGCAGCACATTAAATAACACGCCGATCGAGCGAGCTCAGCTCACAAACACAAACACAAACACACGGGTATAAATGCGTTTCACGCATCTGTACCGGGGCCGCGTTTATGCAAAAAGTACGGCTACGAGATTTGAGCTATGAATGTGTGGATCTCCAACTGTGGCCTTGCATTTGTTTAGCCTAAACAAACGAGGTTACTAGGGGACGAAATGAGTTCGCATTGAGGAAGGCTTTTGCTTCAATGTGTACCTTGTCTACGTGAAGGCAGGCGTTCTCAATGCCTGCGACGTTCCCTTCTCCGACGACCACGGCTGCCGCAACTGCCGCGGCGATCTCAGACGGCCTAAACCCTATGCAGCAGGTTCCTGTCGTTCAACAGGAATGACCAATTGTATTAGTTCAAGAGCACGAAATGGCATGATAATCCATGCCATTTCCACTGATACCAATGGCAATCATGCTCCTTGTATACCTCTGGCTGCACAGAGGATAAGCTCTGCGGATTGAAAGAACCAGCTTCTTGGCGCCGCGTTGCCACCATTGAGCTTGTTTAGGAAGTAATCCATGTAGGAGAAAGGTGTCACGGCCTGCATCCTCCAATTGAGGGTGCTCAGAACAAGGAGCTCCATTCTCTGGATCGTCTTGGCCTCAAACACATAGCGCGCATCTCCGACCTGGTTGCACATGCCAACCACGCACTTAGAACAAGATCATCAGATGAATAATAAGGGGGAAAAAACAATATACATCTTCATTGCAATGCCAAACACACAGTTCACCCACCTGAAGGTCCAGAGATTGAGGGACGGCAGTTTCCTCCATCTTGGCGGCTAGAGAAACGCACGCCACCGAGAGGAGTTGTGTCATCCAGTCCTTGCCGTCCTGGAAATGACATCGGCGATAAACGTTACTGGATTAAAGAGTTACTGATATTGACAGCATTGGCAAGGTAACTAAAAGAAAGATCTTGTGGTTCTTACCGGCAGCTCGTACCGTGAGAGGAAACGATCAAGATAGTTCACTGCCAAGTAGGCAGTGAGAGGACGAAAGTTGTAGTATGTGTAAACCTGCACAAGGATCACATTACTAATCACGTGGAAAAGAAGTGAAGCCATTGTATAGTAAAGATTCACGTGAAATATACTATGGAAATTTTGTCAAAAATATATTTTGAGTTTGGCCTAAAAATGCGTACTACATGTTTTTCTCGAAAATATAAAAAGAACAATGTTGAACCAGACAGTGCATCTTTAGTATCTCGTGATTCAGGAAGCGGACGAATGGCCAACTTTGGCCGAGATGGTCCCCAAGTTTCACCACCCGGGAAAAATGGTCACGGCATAGCTACAAGGCACGTTACAACAGTGTTTGTTTCGCTGTAATCAAGCACAGTACTGAAATCATTGGCATAAGTTACTTGGCTACACACCTAAACACGCACGCAATTCGACCATGAAGGAAATGATTGAAGCAGCCATCAGCATTGCAAAGATAGAAGGAACAATCTATGCTCTGTGTGAGGAAGATAAAATATTGCAAGTGTTTGGATGCAGAAACGAGAAAATAAGCGTCTTCTTAGATGAACAAAACTCAAGTAATCATGGAAATGTCCTCGCAAACAAAAAAAGTAAGGCCTTGTTTAGTTCACCCCAAAAAGCAAAAAGTTTTCAAGATTCTCCGTCACATCGAATCTTGCGGCACATGCATGAAGCATTAAATATAGACAAAAGCAAAAACTAATTACACAGTTTAACTGGAAATCGCGAGACGAATCTTTTGATCCTAGTTAGTCCATAATTAGATAATATTTGTCACAAACAAACGAAAGTGCTACAGTACCGAAATCCGAAATCTTTTCGGAACTAAACAAGGCCTAATTCATGGAAATGGACATGGAATGCGCTCCTACAGGTCTCCTAAGCAGTAAGAAATGAGCAAAAATGTTTCCTTTTTTCCATCCCCTGTCTAACCACACCACAGACACTCAGATCAATCAAGAACCTACCTTCCAAATCCAGTCGATGGCTTCCCGGCGGACGCAGAGATCGATGCCGTCGCCGCCGCCGCCGCGCAGCCTCTCGCCGTAGTCGGACCTCGGCATGTGTTCCCGCTCCTTCTCCACCAGACCGGCCACGCATTCCTCCGACTGCGGCGGGAACAAATCCACGCCGAAATCGTCCCCGTAGTCCGGCTCCGGCGACCGGGCTCTCTTTCTCCCCACCACTTGCAACTCCTCCTCCTCTTCCTCCTCAAAGCACAGGATGCTGCTGTGCTCCTCGGCGCAGAGGAGCATGGACGCGGCCACGTCGTAGCAGCTCGGCGCCATGGCTCTGTACTACCGGCGTATCCCACTCCCACCGGGCCCCGGCAAACCAAAGCCTGCGCCTTCTTCCGGCCGCGTCTCCCTCTCCTCTCCTGCCGTGCGCGCGCCGCCGGCGATGTAACCGGCTGCTGCTTGTGCGCGTGTTTGGGTAGCGAGCAGAATGCGGCAGTGCCGAGTGGAGAAGGACAAGGGGGGAGAACGGACGGAGGGAGGGAGGGAGGGAGGGAGGGAGGAGGCAGAGTGCGGTGCAGTTGTGCCGTGCGGCTGCCTGCCTGGCTGTGCCTCGCCCTCCCGTCTCCTCCTCGCGGCTCGCGCTTTGTATCGGGGAGATGAGGGGAGTATTTCGGGAAAGCGCACGCGGTGGTACGCCAAAATTGAGACAGCCGGAGCGGGAATGGAGGAGGCGGGCGGTCGCGACGGGTGCAGGAAAGGCGAGCATTGCCGTACGCGCGGCTGGATCCGGCGGTTCCGCGGTTCTGTAGGCGTCCCGCGAGCCCGCTGGCCGTCTGATCGGGGATCGGCGGATGTGATTGGACGCGCCAGTTGACGACGCGGCCAGAGGAGTGACAGTCCTCACGGCCCTTTCGCAAGGGTTTGCCTAAAACATGATTCTACCTGATATGATATGCGTGAGTGTGAAACCGGCCTTTTGGGTTGATTTCGAACGGTCAACTGTGCCGCCCTGCCTACCATCCATATATATGTTTATGAAATGAAAACACTTGCAAACATATTCGGCAAGTATTAGAACACATATGTAAGTTCAATATCAGCGAATGTTTTGTTCAAAATCTATGGGCAAATAAAATTACAATATCAGCAAAATTACTATCCACTCATCCATCAATCCGAGCTCGGTAGTGTTACTATGTAAGTGAATTTAGGCATATTTTATAATCCAAAAAATATGTAAAGATATCCGTGAAAGAAAAAACGTGTTTGATCTAGCAAAAGCTATCTAGCTAGCAGTAGGTCTGAGCGTTCGGTCTGACCGAACCGAATCGATCGATTTCTCGGTCATTTTGAAAGTTCGGTCATCAGAAAACAAGGATCAATTGGTTAGTTGAAAAAATAAAGACCGAGCAATTGTTTGGTCCCTGTCACGACCGAACTAACCAGACTAGCAGATTTGTATCAAATTTCAGCAACATGTTTGCACAAAATAATAAAAAAAATCTTGGTTCTCCTTATTCGAATATTAACTATAGCAACATATCACAACTCACAAGTCACAAACTCACAATGACACAACAAAAACAACACACAATCAAGTCTTTAAAAAGATAAAAAACAGTTTAGAACTTTCAACAGAGAATTTCGGTTAGTTTGGTTAGGGCAGTCCCAACAGAAGAAACTATGCACAATTTCTATAACAGCCATGTCAAAAAAAAATCATGTATAGAAATCACCGCACCTAATGAAGGTTTCTTCCCTTAGTAAATGTTTTATTTTTTATTGCTTTCTCTCTCCTAAGTTCATTGTTTTTCTCTTGAGCACGGACGACTAAAGAACACGACCTCGCCACGGAGAGCACCATGGAGCCAAGGCGCCAGGCAACCGCGACCCCGCCACATATAGAGCACCTCACGACCTGCTCCTCGCCATGGATGGTCGCGTGTTTTGAGGCTGGCTTCCATTTCGCCATGGAGAGCGCCATGGAGGCCGCGGCAAAAGCTTGCTTCCCTGCAGCAGCGACCGCTTGCGTGACGAGCGAGGCAGCGACAGCCAGCTGCACGGCGGCGTGTCCTACACACTGACGGTAGCTTGCGCACTGGTTCCGAGTGCTGCACAGCGGCCCCTTGCGTCCTGCATAGTGGCGACGTTGCGGCCGAGCAACATCAGCGTGAGCGGACATGGCCGGCGCGAGCAGACACGGCGGCACAGCCGAGCAGGGCCAACGTGAGCAGGCATGGTGGCATGGCCGAGCAGAGCGGGCGCAAGTCACGCAGCCAAGCGGAGTGGGTGTAGGCGCGAGCGAATGCGGCGGTGTGGCCGAGCAGCGGGCAGGACAGCGCACGCGGCCGAGCGGGGCGAGCACGGCCGGTGCAGCATGGCCAGTGTGAGCAGGTGTGGCGGCACAGCCGAGCGGCGCAGGTGTAGTTAGGCATGACCAGCAAGCGAGGACGACAACATGGGCAAGAAATCGGTGATTTCTTCCAATGGTGATTTCACGGTTTCTTGGTGCCTTGGGTAAAGAGTAGAAGCCGTTTCTTTGTTAGGAAACGATTTCCATGATTTCGCTTCTCTTTCCTCATTAATTACACTGCCATGTCAGCATTTTGCTTATGTGGCATCTCAATTAATAGGGGTAGAAACTATTATTAATGCTCCATTGGGACTGCCCTTAGTTCGGTTAACCGACACCTATACCTGAACTAACCGTATAAAGTTTGGTTAGTTGGAAGCAGGGACCGAATTTATTACTGAAAAGTTTGGTCTCGGTCAGTTCGGTTCGATCTTCGGTTAATTACGCCCAGAGTGAGCTAGCAGATGCACTAGTAGTGTTGTGACAAAGTCTCTGTAGTTGAGCTTGCGCATTTTCAACGCTCGGCTAGGAGGTTAACAAGATAATTGCCCTCCCCACACCATGTTGTTGGGGGCTCAGCCACACCCTTCCCCTGGCTACTTAGGAAGCAAAGATCGAAATCGTGGTAGCTGGGCCTTCACGTTCATAACTTTCGTATAGTAGTGTACGAAGGTTCCGAGAAAATCTAACGCCAACTCGATCCGATTTCTGTGAAACATGTGTGCTCAAACCGACATGACGTGAAGGTCCTCGAGAAGCGGACGCTGATCCTTTGGCAGATGAATGGCGAAGGTTCAAGTCAGCCTCAAGACGGCGAAGAACCCTGGGAGGTAGACGTCGGTCCTCTAGCGTCTAATTGGTAGAGGATCTAAAGACCCTGGCGGAGGAGCGACGGAGGTCCGGGTCATGCTAGGGCTGGAATTCCGGCACATCGATTTGTAAAATGCTCGTGGAGGGGAATTATCCGAGTGCCCTTGTAGGTCGCTGACTGGGGGCGGAATATACTGGGATATTCCTCCACCGTCACGGGGCACTCTTGTAATAGATCTCAATCGAAATCTGAGCCCTATATAAAGGGACTGTAAATGCTCCCCTGGAAGTTAGTTGGAATCAATTTATTGAAACATTGACTATCTATGGTTTCGAGCTCCAGCCTGTTTGACGATTCGCCTGCCCTCTCACGGCAATGGATGAGGGTCTCCTGAGCCTCCGCATGCGAAGGAGGGTTGAGCTCCGGCCAACACACGTGAACCATGAAGGTAGTCAGCATGATAACCGTCGGCTAGAGGGGTTGTACTAGAGTAGAGTTGTGACATGCCATGCCACGACATGATATAGATCGACTAGGTGCACACATGTGTGGCACGTCTTTCACATCTTTCAATTCTCAACAAGTGCACACAATAGTCATCCTTTTAAGTTCATTGAACCTCTAATCAAAATCCTATACGAACTAAACCATTAATGCATCTAGCATTTAATATGGGCCTTAGGATTTATTTATTTTTGATTAAATAAAATTAGACTAAGCCCAATTAATATCCAACAATCCCACCAAATTCTAAGGCATAGAAGAGATGCTCTAATTTCAATCCTTGTTTGATATACCATAATTTGTTGACACAAAGATCAACCAAATATCACAAGGAGCTAAAATGCTTGGATCACAAACATACTGAATAATCCAAGTATCCAACGGATAACCAATACGTTTTGACGGTGAAGAGCGACAAGGCTTTCAAAGCAAATCAGCAAAAGATAACTGTTGCGCTTACATAATTACGTGATGAAGAACTGTGTCTAGTTTTTGGACAAACTAGCATAAGAGTTTTCAAAAGTTCACACCTAAAAGAGACTCACCAACAAGCCTAGGGAGACAAATTTGGTCATCAGATCAAGCGATAAATAATGACATGGAGGTTGGAAAAGTAGGGCAAAGGAGAAAAGTAGAGAGTAGATTGATTTTTGTACGATTGTGTGTGATTAAACTTAATCGACCATGATCCTCTAATATATATTGAGGGGATATGGTCTTATCCTAGTAGGAAATCTTCCAAAAGTATAATCTGTAAGTTTCCTGCGAGATCCGAGAAGTTTGGATCGAGTTCGGATCGAACTGGACTCACACACACAAAATTGGTCTAGGTTTTTTTTACGCACCCATAATGCTCACTTAGAAAAACAAACCTAGGCTAGTTTACGCCGAGGAGGTTCGAACATCACCCGAAATCAGCCAAAGACAATTTCCCCTTAAATTTGCAAACTTGGCCCAAATTCGTCTAAATTTGATTTTTTTGTTCACAATTGGTTACCAAGTTCGAATGCAAACTTCTTTGACCTTTTTTCCCATCAACATTGATGTATTGATAGAGACTGTTATATTGAACATCCATCTAGAACAAAAGAACACGCTTATTAAAAAATGAACAATAATAGAATATGCCTTAAATTGATAATTTTGTGAAAAGTATGATCCACCTAATCCCTTTACAGGTAGTAGACTACCAAAAGCATACCCTTTGATGGAGCATATAATTCAAACTCAATTGCTTTTCGTGAGTATTTTGAGATTACCCAATCTCATAGACTATTACCCAATCTCACTAAACTCACGTATGTGTGTTTCTTGTAATATGTTCTATGTGGCATCATCATTGGTCAAATAAACCAATCAAATTATATTAAAATATACCCCAACCTATTATACAACATAGAAGACAGGTGCATCTCATACTACATGGACCTAGTTGTTAATGGTCTCTCTTATATCTTAGTGTAAACTTTTCTAAGGACCTAAGTACTGATGGCTCCATGGACCTCTTAGTTTGCTTTTATAGAAGAAAATAGGTGTCAGAGGCTTGGGGGTTTGGTATTTTCATTTGCATATATAGGCTAAGGTTGTTGCTTTAAATTTGTTGAGCCCATTCATCACCTCTCTTCATCCATTCTATCTTTACATTGTCTCCCACACCATATCTATAGAGAACGGTAGCTTGCGATGCCCTAGCAGCGGGTCGAGGAGGTTAGAGGCCGCAATAGAAATAGCAATATCTAGAGGGCATATTTTCACGAAGGTTGGAGGTGGCAGCCCACATCGAGGCTGGTAGTAGCTTGAATATATAGGTGCCTATGCCGTCGGTCTTTTTCTTTGTTTTTTCTTAATTAACAAAGGCATGCAGAAACCACCATTTTTTGGAAACTTAGATTAACATATAAGCTTTGAATCACACGCATGCGCCTTTGTTAAGCATGTTTAACCATATGTTAAATTTGTTATTCTAGTGCTACCACTAAGCCCACCATGGCCACCTTTGCTAGCCAAGTGCGTGTGTCCCCGATGGCGGCCACCCCTCTTTGGCTCGTAGCTAGGCCATCGTCTTCCAACTACAATGTGCTTGGTCGCGTATCCACAATGGAGGTGATGTTGGCTGTTAGGAGACGCTACAATGTGCTTGGCGATGTGGTGGCCTGTGGCGGGGGCGAGCAGGAACGACGAGATTAAGGCAGCGTACCGGCGCTGGCAGCCGTGTCGACGAGGGGTTCATCTGCATGCATGCTCGCCGCCACCCTACACTTTCTCGAAAGAAATCCGAAATGCATGCATGAGAGCAGGTACAATAATGGGCTTATAGCCAAGCTAATGCTGATGTGGAGGAGAGAAGAGATGAGAGAGATGATAGCTTGGCTCTTATGTAAGCACCAAGCTGGGCACAAATGCATAAGTAGTGGTGGGCCCAAATAACAAGCGTTGTGAGAAGAAATAGGAAATAGAAGGTGTTTTAGAGACAAGTATGAGACAACTTACTGTATAACTTAGCTCTAATCACTTGGCTTATAGCCAAGCCCTTGGCTCTATTAGGGCACTCACAATGCATACTCTATCATAGAGTCTAAAGTTATTTATTACCTCGAACAATGTGGACTTAGAGTCTAAATAAGACTTGAAGTCTTATTTTTTCTACCTCTTTCTCCAATAAATATGCTGCCACATCAGTAAAATACCATAAATAATATGTAACTAATTGTCTTGGACTCTGTGATAGAGTCTAAAGTTATTTATTACCTCGAACAATGTGGACTTAGAGTCTAAATAAGACTTGGAGTCTTATTTTTTCTACCTCTTTTTTCAATAAATATGCTGCCACATGAGCAAAATATCATAAATAATATGTAATTAATGGTCTTACACTCTGTGATAGAGTCTTGCATTGTGAGTACCCTTAGGCCAGTCTCAACGCATAGTTTCATGGCACAGTTTCCAAGACTATAAACTAGGTAACCGAGCCACATGAGTTTCATGGGGACGAAACTCCTCTCTCATCTGATGAAACTCCTTCATTTAATGACCCTGCCAAGTCAGCAATTTTGCTTATGTGGCACCCTATTTAATGTGCATGACACTCTCATGAAACATGCATTGAGACTAACCTTAGGCCAGTCTCAGTGGAGAGTTTCATAGTGTTGTTGCCAAGGTTGTCATGTCATGTGATATGAAATGAAACTTGGATGAAACACTCACTCTCAATGGAGAGTTTTATTCCATGGTTTCATAGACATTTAATTTCAAGACTCATAGAGAGTTGGTAATCATATCAAGAGAGTTTCATCTAGATGAAACCCATTTCTTCTCTTCTTAGATACGCTGCCATGTCATCCAAAATATCTATGTGACAGCTTATTTAATGTGAATAAAACTCAGATGAAACTCCTACTAAGACTGGTCTTATTGACCTTGCTCTTAGGCCAGTCTCAGTGGGGGTTTTCACAAGATGTCATGCACATTTATTTGAGCGTCATGTCAGCAAAACCGTACTTTTTACATGAAACGAAGAGGAGAGAAGGAAGTAGTTTTACCAAGGTGAAACCCCGCGGGCGTTGCTTCCCACGCGGTGAAACGGGATAAAATCTCCACTGAGGGCTAAATCGTTTCACCATCTTGCATGTGATCCAATCATTTTGTAGTAATTAAATGCTTTACCCAGCCTAGAAAACGTCAAGGTGAAACTCATACATTGTGGAGGTTGTTTCATTGTTCGTTTCATTGATACCTGTCAGCGGATTTGTTTTGAAAACAGTGCATTGAAACAGACTAGTGAGACTGGCCTTAGAGTACGACATTGTTTCTACGTTAATTTCCGATGCACATTTTATACTAGGGAATAGGGATAGTGTAACATCCTAAAAATTCACATTCAAAAATCACTCGCATTTAAAATTATTTTCAAAATATATTTCAAAAACTATAAAATAATTTGAGCTCTATAGTATCTCCATCTAATCCATCTATATTTTTTTCGCGCATAAATAACAGCGAGTACCAGCAAGCTTACATGCAAGAAAACATAGCAGTGCACCCACACGAATATATCTCAGGCATGCATGCATGAATGCAGGACATCACGCACCGTCCATTTGCATGCACCTGCATGCAAGGACACGGTGATTAGGCACCGTCCATTTGCATGCATCGTGCATGCAAATTAGGCACCGACCATGCGCTACAGTAGCATTTTTAATGGCACGCAGCTGAGCGCTTTGGCCTATAAAAAGCCAGCCTCGGGTGCTCACTCTCACCACCCGAGAAACACGTTCACTCACTCGCTCACTCACTCTCACTTCGCGTATACCGTATACGGCCATATGCACAAGCCGAGCTCGACTGTCGTCGCAAGACGAGGTGAGCAGCTCATGAGCATCTCCTTGCTCTTCTATGTCTTTCTGTAGTATTTTCTTGTATTTTTCCTTGTATTTGTCTGTACCGATTCACTGCCAAGAACTCCACGAATAGAACCATGACATACAGAAGAGCTCTAATGACTCCTGCTAATTTCTCTCTAACCATGCATGCGTGGGCCGTAAGCATTAACTCCAAATAGTACATGCATGCATGCAACATGCACTACCAGCCAAAATTCATCTCGTGAAGCATGTATTTCTTAATCATCGTTAGCCTTTTTCGCATGATTAAAGTCCGGCCATTTCACAAATGCCACATGTTAACTCTGATTTTAATAATTCTTTTTTCTAAATTCATCTAAAATCATGGTCTACCTCCCATATTAATTTCATAATTTTTAGAGCTTATTTGAATTTATGTGATTATTTATCTGTGCTTGTTGTCTGTGTCGTTCGTCGAGTATTTTAGCTGATGGAGTGAACGAGCCGAAAAACGAGAACGTTGGAGACGAGTACCGCGAGTTTGACGCCGAGGATCCGGACTGTCAGCAAGAGTTTGCTGAGGACGCCGACGGAGGCAAGTCCAACCGATCCCCTTTGATGCATATTGATTCTATTTTAAACACAACCCGTAGAAACCGTTTTAAATATTGCATGTACGATATATGTACGAAGTATTTTCGCTGCTTAGTTAAAACCTGTTGAATAGCCATCCTTGAATTGATATTACCCGGTAATTGTCTTGTTCGAACAAAGGAACAAATAATATGCTATGATAGAAATATTATTATTTAGTATGCTTAGGACTTGTTACTCATCCGGGATACTCATCGTTATATTTTCTCAAATATAATGATTTTAAAAGAAAAAAGTGTGAGTGGTGAAAATATATTGTGGGTATTATGAAAGGGTTAATGAACAAGTTATAGATGTGATTACTATAGAGATGGGGCGGATGGGATCTCTTTTGGAGATGCCCTGGTGTTGTGGCTTATACCTTGCGGGGTTAAGCGTGAAGATATCCGTCTTGTCTCGATTAAGGACTGAGTTGATGATTCATTTTGCCTAACTCATTTATCGTACAACCACTCGCCTTGCATGAAAAAGGCTTAGTCTAAATCCCTCTAGTTAGTGTGGCAATCACTTGGAGGCAAGTGTGCAACGGGACACTAAGTGATGTATGTGAAATTGTGGAAATATATGAAAAGAGCTTTGTGAGTTATTGTGGTATCATGAGATGTAGCCTTAGTGTTCCCGTGGTGAGCGCCATTACTTAGCTATGGAGGGTAATGACTTTGATAGATCTATGCTTGCACGACGGTGTAAGTTATGGTATCCTACTTGTGGGAAAAGTGTACAACCTCTGCAGAGTGTAAATCTATCTGGATAGCCGTGTCCGCGGTCTCGGACGGGTTATGGTTTGGTTTCAACAACTAGATGTGTTGGTATGAGTGAAAACATGAGAGTGAGTGTGATTTTGGAAATAAATGGTTGACTGCCATTGTGTTGTGGGAACAAGGGTTCAACAACACTTAAAATTGTGATCAAACCCCATTTTCAGAAATACTATCATATGTGGAAAAGAGGTCTTTTACAACAGTATTTGTGAAATGAAACCTTGCATGTGTAAAAAGATAGCTTTATGCAAATAAAACTAAGCCTCATCCTTGATTTATCCATATGCATATATATTGTTAACCCCTTCCGTAGGGTAAGGTTGGATTTGCTGAGTACTTTGTACTCACCCTTGCTTTATTAAACAGAGGAAGATCCGGACTTCGATCCCGAAGTGGCGTTCGAGTAAGGTCGTGTCTGCACCCAACTAAGCCTGTGGCATTGGGACTCGTCAGATGTTCGATTGTGATATCGTTTGTTTCTGAGTCCTTTGGACCTATGTTGTATTTTAGTGTCTTATTATCATAGCGTGCCTTCCTTGTCCACGCTTACCGAGACTACTGCGCTGAAACTTATCTGATGTAATAAATGTGTTACTAGCCTCCTGGAACTAGTATTGTATCACATTTGAGTTACTGGTTTAGCAGAGGCGCTTCAGGTAGTTAATAGGTACAAGCAGGGGCCGGCTACCAAAGCCACCGTACGATGATACTATGTGGGGGGCAGTTTTATAGCGTTGATGAAAGCAACAGGAACAGAAGCCATGCATTGTACATCCGTACGAAGCGAGCAAAGATTTTGTGCAAGCGAGGACGGCGATACGAATCGACAGGTTTTATATTCGTTGTCGCCGGAGTTAACGCACGGCTGCACGGCCCTGCCGTAGGTGTTAACTCTCGCGGCGCTTATTGGCTTCGCAAGGGCCACATGAAACAGGAGCGTCAAGCGGCTACTCCATTAACCTGATTATTGCTCGGTGCTGGCCTGATATAGTGGCCGTACGTACGTACGTATTTCGCAGCTGTGTACTGATTCATTGCTTGGTCGCGGATAATATAGGCCTTGTTTAGTTCTTAAAAAATTTTGCGATTTTTTTTTTAAATTTCTTATCACATCAAATCTTTCGTCACATACATGAAACACTAAATATAGACGAAAACAAAAACTAATTGCACAGTTTATCTTTAATTTACGAGACGAGTCATTTAAGCCTATTTAGTCTATAATTGAATAATATTTGTCAAATATAAATAAAAGTATTATAATATCCATTTTGCAAAATTTTTGAAACTAAACAAGGCCATAAGCTACAGAGGCCGCCGGGTGCGTAAAAGCATCTACAACAGTACTATCTAAAACAGACTACCTAAATATTTGTTTAGGTACCCACCTATTTTTATACTACCTAAATTTTGGTTCCAAGTCTAGCAGTACTACCTAAATCTTGGCTCCCAAATTCAGCTTAAGAGCCAATGACATGTGAAGCCCATATGTCATCCCCTTCCTTCCTTCATCCCCTTCCTTCCTATCTTTGCCATCGACAAACTCGGACAAGCAGTGAGGTCTTGGGGAGAGAAGGGGAGCATGCAGGCACGGCTCGCCAGCGAGAGAAGGTGGGAGGAGAGGAGGGGAGCATGCAGGCATGGCTCGTCAGCGAGGAGGCGAGAGGAGGAGAGGTCGAGCGTCAATTCAAGCCATGGAGGAGGTCATCCACATTGAATCTCTGCCCACGGTGCCGTTGGGGAGAGCATCACTACGTGGATCTGCTGCCCGGCGTTGGAGAGGTCGCCGTCGTTGGGGGCACCGAGCTAGCCACCACTGGAGCCACACCGCCTCGAGAATATGGGGGCGTCGGTGAAGATGGCGTGTTGGGAGCTCGTGTGCGAGGCCACGACAACGGGAGGATGCTGAGGAGGGCCTCGAGATGGGGCCTAGAGGACTGTCGCGGTGAGGGCCGCTGACGGTGAGGACCGCTGTGGGGGCTGACGCAGGCGAGAGGAAGGTGAAGACGAGAGCGGCGTCGGGCGATTCTGCACGTGTCGAAGATGAGAGAGACACGAAGGAAAAATAGGTAGGGAGATTTGTTGGCCCAATAGTCAAGTAGGTAATCTATTGGAGTAAAGTTTTTAACTTCCACTATCTAAATATAGAATAGATAGTGGATTTAGATAATGTGCTGGAGATGCTCTAAGCCTAAATCGTACTCGCAGACACAGAAGGCCGTATACGTGTCTGTCCTGGCGGTAGTTGGTGGAGAGGCCATTTACGGCTCCCGGTGATTACTCTCTGCAAATCTTGACCATCATCTCAAAACACAGCGCCCAGCAGTCCCAGTAATGCAGCGTAAAACGGGATCCGTCGTACTGCTATTTTTTGGTCGTTTACGAATTAGCATGATTATCAGTCATCATCACTATCAGGAGAGCACCAGTGAAAATCTTATCCTTATCCCGGCCGGCACGCCGCCCCCTGCTATATACTGTAGCATCTCCATCTCGCCGTCGCCGGCTTTACGTGCACGTACGCGCGCGACGACGACGAGCACAGACGAACCTCCCCGGGCCACACCACCGCGCCTGCCACTGCTTCAGCTGCACTGCGCACCCCACGACAGCGTTCGCTAGCGCGTGCTCGGTCGTGCTCGCTCGGCCGCGCTCCTCCACGCCCGCGCGCGCATGCACTCACGTCGTCGCCGTAACGAATGAAGCCGAGGCTGTATCTGTATGAGGCCTTGTTTAGTTGCCGGGAATCCAAAAAGTTTTTCAAGATTCTCCGTCACATCGAATCTTACGGCACATGTATGAAACGAAAACAAAAACTAATTACATAGTTTGCCTGTAAATCGTAAGACGAATCTTTTAACTCTAATTAGTCTATAATTGGACAATATTTGCCACAAACAAACGAAAATGCTACAATAGCGAAATTCAAAAAGATTTTGCATCTACACAAGGCCTGAGTATGACAGTACTGTATGAGGCTGTATATGTTTGTTTTACCCCGTGCTTGGCGGCCTCGCGTACGTACAGAGCCACAGACGGCATGGGCTGCTGCTTCGCAGGGGTGTACCGGAGCTGCTGTTCAGGTACTACGCACGTAGGGAGTACGTACGTGGGCACGTCGCCATGGACCATGGTCCATGCCTTCATGTGCTATCGCACCTATACGTACAGCGGCGTACGACTACACCTGCATGCCTAGCTTCGTGAACTGTCAACTCGTAGTAGGGCACTGTCTCAGTCCATATCTGCAGATCTGCATGACGTGCGGGACGCAGGAGCTTTATGTGAATAGATAATTATTTCACATATTTTGGAATGGAAGTGAATAGATAATTATTTCAATGCATAAAAGAAATTGTGATCTCATCATGGAGAAAGTATATGCTCTTGAGCGTTGTTATAGATAACTGGTAGATTGAGCCCAATAATGGGGAGATTATACAACGGCTACCCCAATGGGATACCCAATAGGGCCTGTTTGGTTTGTGTTTTTTAGAGCCTGCCTAGCTCGTACCAAGGAGTCAGGCTGGTTGGAGCCAGGCTGATGTAATGAAACTTGTTCTGTTTGGTTGATTGCATCGGCTGAGTCCGTATGAGAAGAGATGTTGTTTGGTTACCCGCATGAACAAATGTTATATAAGGTAAAGAATATTAAATAATCATCAAAATAATATTTACGTTACATAAATACACTCTAATAGATCTTATTTATCTTAATATATGTTAATCTTCTTTAAAATATACTAATATCACTTAATACATACTAATTATACTATAATAAGGTAATTAGCAGATAAACACTCGCACCTGGCTAGCCAGGCCCGCCAGAAACGCTCTATTTGAGCGTTCTCTGCGAGCCAGGCTCACGTTGTACGGTTGCATATCAGTAGCGTGGCCCTGCCGCGATGCAGACAACCAAACGCCTCCTTTGGCAAATTGCACTGCAAAGAGATGTTAAAGGCTTATTTTTCAGCAAATACACAAGTTATAAGTGTTAGGTAGCAATTGTTTTTTTCGTGAACTTGCCTTAACAAGTAATTTCATTAAGATAAAGATGTAGCATTTGGCTAGAGAAAGAGGTAAGGTGAGAACGACCATCACTGTTTCAAAGTATGGGATAGTCCCATCTAGTTTTTTTATATAGGTCTTGTTTAGTTCGCAATTTTTTTTTAGATTTGGCTACCGTAACACTTTCGTTTGTATTTGATAATTATTATCTAAGAGCATCTCTAACAGTTTGTCATTCAGCTTTCTCATCTTTTTTTTGGCAAAATAAGAAAAAACTCTCTTCAGCTTCTTCCCTCCCCATATTTCCCAACATCACAAAAGTTTCTCCCAAGCGGGCATATATGTGCGCGGCCTAGGAGCGCACATCTGGAGTTTTCCGGTCCATCTAGTAAACAGAAAGAAAGACAGGGTTCCATGTGTGAAAAACGCAAGAGAGAAAGATTTGGTAGAAGGGCTTAAACGCGTACAAAAACAAATTGAGGGTTCCTGATAAAAACTCTTGGAGATGACTTCTTTTTCCCTCCTCATACTAATTTAAGGGGGTGTTTGCGACTGCTCCACAAACTCCACTGTGGAGCAGCTCCACAAAAAACTGAAGTTTGTGGAGTACCTCTTGAGGTGCTCTCACAACTCTACCCTTTTTTCTTGAACTGAGTGCGTGGAGCTGAAACCGTTTGGCTAAAAAAAACGTGAAGCAGAGCTGGCAAATATCATATTTTAGGAAATAAAATATGAGAATCTCTTGGAGATGCTCTAACTATGGACTAACTAGGCTCAAAAGATTCGTCTCGTAAATTATAGACAAACTGTGCAATTAGTTATTTTTTATCTATGTTTAATACTTCATTTATGCATCCAAAGTTTTGACATGATGAGAAATTTTAAAAAAATTGGGAACTAAACAAGGCCATGATGGAGTGGACCCATTTCACTTTGCAATCTTGGGCTCACTACCATCTCACATCTCAAGGGAGAGATGGCATTCTAAAAGTTTTTGAGATATATTTTATATTCTTCTTTGAGATATATTCTATCAATCATCATCTACTACCAACCAAACATATGGAAAAAAATGGAATGTAATCATCGTTTCATCCCACCTCAAGCCATTAACCAAACACATTCTAAGATTCTTACATGTTTTAGGATATCCAGAGGCGAGAGAAAAGAGGGTCTTAAGGCTTAGTTGCCACAGCTAAGGGCGACCTCATACACAACGGACAGTAACCCCTAGCTAGAAAAATATTTGGAGTTAGGCCTTGTTAAGTTTCGAAATTTTTTGGTTTTGGTTACTATAGTATTTTCGTTTTTATTTGATAAATATTGTCCAATTATAGACTAACTAGGCTCAAAAGATTCGTCTCCTGATTTATAGGCAAACTGTGCAATTAGTTTTTGTTTTTGTCTATATTTAATACTCTATGCATGTGCTATAAGATTCGATGTGACGGATAATCTTAAAAAGTTTTTGGTTTTATAGTGAACTAAGGCCTAGTTTAGTTCCTAAAAAATTTTGTAAACTTTTTCAGATTTCCCGTCACATCGAATCTTGCGGCACATGCATGAAGCATTAAATATAGATAAAAACAATAATTAATTACACAGTTTACCTGTAATTTACGAGACGAATCTTTTGAGTCTAATTAATATATGATTGGGCAATATTTGTCAAATACAAACGAAAGTATTAAGATGCTTAGGCTTTGTTTAGATCCAAAAACTTTTTGGATTTTGACACTGTAGCACTTTCGTTTTTATTTGACAAATATTATCCAATCATGGAGCAACTAGGCTTAAAAAATTTGTCTCGTGATTTACAGATAAACTATGCAATTAGTTATCTTTTTTATCTATATTTAATGTTCTATGCATATGCCGCAAGATTCGATGTGATGGAAAATCTTCTAAAGTTTTGGGTTTTTGGGTGTATCTAAAAAGGCCTTATTTTGTCAAAAATTTTGGAACACAGCGGGCAGAGGTCTCATCCCACATGGGATCTAGCTTAAAGACAGTGCAGGCCAAATACACTCTATTACTATCCTAACAGTCTAACAGTTAATAGTCCGTTACTATATATGTGTCTATTAGCCATGATCAAACATGCTAATATGCATGATCAAATACGCAATGACTAAAAGTTAACTTCGCTAATCTTTAGCTATGAATTACAGTTAGAGATAGCCGACCCAAACAGGCCGAAATCTGGTTATGTTTGCCTCTACTTGTTGGTTGTTGCGACTTCAGCTATTGCTGTCACCATGGCTTGTTCTGAACATTCTTTGGGCTTATTTGTCTGCACATGTATCCACCTCAAGTTGCACCCCAATCCACCTTAAGTTGCACCCTAATCCACTTGAACACAGTAGATTGAGGTAGATATATATGCATTCAAACAATGATTAAATGATTTTTGAAAGAACAGCAAGAATTTTACTATATTCTTATTAGAAGATTAAAATAGTAAAAAACTACCCACAACAACAACAGTGAGCAACTGCTGTAAAAAGCATTTAGGCCACCTTGCGAGTGGTACCGATAACGATACAGGCATATTTAAGACGATAGTCCTTAAACAGTTAAACATGCATAAACCTGTTGCAACTCGATCGCGATCTGGTCATTAAGTCTCTTGTCCCATTGTCCAATCCATCATTCGCGTCACTAGAATCATAGGGAAGAACACGACACACAACTCGCTGCTAATTGGCCGCTTCATGTTTTGACCTGACGTAGTAGCTCCATTTCTGAATTCTGGCGCAGAGATAATATAAACCAACTGGGCATGTTCTATCGCATCGATCTTCAAAAATACTACATGTTCTATACATGCATTAGGTCTTTGACAGCTCTTGATTTACTAGATTACTAGTAGAAGAGAAGGTCTCTAACCTGGTAAAACAAGCAAAACGTTAGGGCCCCTGCCGTGTACTCCTTTTGTCACCCATAATTGCACTGACTGTAGTGCTCTATCAGCTCTAACTACAAAGCGCGCGCACACACAAACCTAAGTTAATGCATAAGTGGTCGCCGTCGTGTGAATGGAAAACCTTGGTACAGTGGCGGATCCAGAAATTTTGTAGAGCCTGGGCGAATATTACAGTAAATAAAGTATAGCGGGTTGGTAGCAGAGTAATGTCGAGATAGTGGATCACGAATAGCGGGTGTTATTGCGAACGTTGAGTTCCAATAGCAGCATATGATAATTACATGTAAATTTAAGCACATATATTATGAATAATAGATATAAATAGATATTAACTGTACTCAAAGAACTAAGGTTTCACATATTTAAATTAAGAAAAACATAGTGTTCCATATAAAGCCTTCTTAGATGTTCATGCATGCTACCTTAATACATATGTGTTAGGGTAGATTAACACAGGTGGATTAAGGTGGCTATATGGACATCTAAAACAAGCCCTAAGTCATCATATATTAAATTTTTATAAAGAAATAGACTATGGGAGTCATAAATGGTAGCAATTTGTAGCTAGAATTAAACATGCCCATGACACTAAAATTATTTATACGTTGTATTGCTAAAAAGGATTTCAATATACATTATGTAAGACGGTGTTTGGTTAGGGGTGTTAAAGTTTAACAGGTACTTGTAGCATTTTATTTTATTTGATAATTATTGTCCAATCATGGACTAATTAGGCTTAAAAATTCATCTCGTAAATTACTCTCTAACTATGTTTTTAGTTTTATAAATAGTTTATATTTAATACTTCATGCATGTGTACAAATATTCGATACGATGGAAGTTAAAGTTTAACTTCCCAAACCAAACAGGACCTAAGCTCATGGGCACATAAATTATACGTTGGCTGTATTTTTTCAAGTCTTGAGTTATATGAAACTGGCCAAAATTGATAATTTAATTATTAAGTACTGCCAATTATTAATTAGTACTAGCTACATGCATGGTATCTGCGTTTGGGCTACATGTCTTGATCTCTCCGTGAGACTTTCATGTGTGTAGCATATATACAAACATACAGTAAAAGCTGTAGAGGTGATGCACTGCGCTTTATTTGCTCATGTCCGTCACTGAGCAGAGCCCGGGCAGGTGCCCAGGGTCGCCGGGCCCTGGGTCCGCCTATGCCTTGGTACAAGCTCTTCTCGAGTAAAAAAGTGAGGATAAAGTTAAAACATGGATCGTTACATTGGTCGAGTTGGAGTGTTGGACAAATTCACAAATACTCCCTCCGTCCCTAAAAGAATAGATTTCTAGCAAGTTTCAGACGGATTAGCATAGCTGCCAAATGACCAAATTACCCTTAATTAATATGAGTTTCACCATTAAGATGCACAGAAATCACTGCTTTAGGCTACGAGCTGTTCACGTCATTTACTCATCCAGCCAACTGTCCACCACTAAATGATGGAGAGAGAGAGACGAGGCGTGTGCGTCTTGGATGCCACGATGAATACGAGGCGAGCAGTGGGGACCATATATCCTAGAAATTGATTTATTTGAGGACAAATTTTTAGGCCAGAAATCTATTCTTTTAGGGACGGAGGGAGTATATATATTTTTTTCTCTGACAGATTGAGGGCCTGGTTGGTACAGCTCACAACAGTTTCATGAGCTGTTGTGAGCTGTTTTTTTTGCCAAACACTTATTTCCAAAACAGTTTCATGGGTGAAGCTGTTTTTCTCCTCCTCTCACAAAGACATAAGTTAGATGAAGCTAGAAAAAAGCAGCTTATTGCAGCTTCTCCCTCATTTCTCTCTCAACTATGCATGAAGTAGTTGGTGAAGCTATTTTGCCAAACACTTTTTCCAAAACAGCTCAGCTTCATCTAGAAAGTCACTCATGAAGCTATTTTCTAAAAAAACAGCTTTACTAGTAAAGTTGACCTGTGCCAAACAAGCCCTAAAAACCAGAAATTTCATTCTTTCTAGGCAGATGCATTTGGGAAACTTCCCGTGACGACGGAGCACGACGACTGTCACGTTTACACATCAACTGTAGGTCTGCAATGCAAGCTTTTGTTCGCTGGCCGATGATGGTCCATATAAACAAGCGTCCAGAATATCCTCGACACACACCTTGCTTGGCGCCGCCGTCCGCGCTGAACCATCGTATTCCCAATTCCCATGCACGGTCAGCTGGCCACACCAAGCCTGCTACTGCCACCTTAGATTGGCCTGTGACTCGTGTCTCTGCGTTGGTCCCCTAAACAAAACCTACTCATGTTTTACTGGATCGTGATCGACCACGTCGTTGTTTGCAATCTAACTATTTAATCTTCGTCAATACTCCTTTGTTCCTGAAAACATCAATTTATAGAATCCGTGTTAGAAAAGAGTATCAATATCTTATGACATAAAATAAGTATCCTATGAAAATATATTCTATGATATATATTAGCGCTTTTTTTTAGAAATTTAATCAAAATTTAAAAAATTTGACTTAAGACACCATTAGAAATTGAAGCTTTCAGACACCGAGGAAGTAAGAAATAAATTCGTGATTGATGCAATTGGCTACCATACAACAACGATTCTGAATTTAGAAGGACATTTCTCTGGATTGTCGGGGCTAGAGCTGTACAAAGCAAAGAAGTTGCGGTGCACGAGGTAGTTGACCTTGCTCGTTGCAAGGCTCGATTTGAGCTCCACTACGATCCAGCTCGAAATGTCTCAAACTAGAGCTTGCTTGGATGCAAGAGCTCGTTAGAGTATAATAGCAAGCCTACGCTCAAATGGCTGAGGCTGTAATGAAGTCATTACATTATTTTATTGGTGAACGCAGCTTTGCTTCTATCTAGAGCTAAGCACAAACTTGATTGAGCTACTTATTACATTCCAAAAAATGTAGGTCATTTTGAATCTGTTCGAAACCAAACTTTTTTAGCTTTAAACAAATCATTGAAAAATATGTTAACATCCACAATACCGAATAAATAGAGTATCTATGAGGTCACTTCATGGTGGACGATTTAATCAAACTAACTTGATGATGCATCTTTTGATGCATCTTTTTATAAGCTTAGTCTGCGTTTGCAACTGGGTTTCGTAAAAAGAGTAAAAAAACATATAGTTGTGAAGCTTTCATTATTCGAGCTCAAATATAATGTCACACATTTAGATCAAGTGCACTTGCCTAGACTCGCTCTCACTGAGCAACACGGGTAGGTGCCCCCTCCGTGAGCCAGATATGATGAAAGTTTTTTAAGTGGCAAGGAGGGCTTCTCCTTGTGGCATCCGGCCCATTTCATAGTGGCCCATATATTGTATAGTATTGATGGAAGATTATAGAGGTTTAATCACAGATATGTAATGCTTCTAGAGTCTATGCCACCATTTCTAGGTTAACCCTTTTATGTGATACATGGACAAAGACATAAGTAGGTCACTCAACATGCAGTGTAGCCACGAAATCATTGATATGATATATGCACTTTTTATTATATTGGATTTTATGTGTGTTTGGGTTCATGGATATGCCCTTGTTAGGTAAGATTTTTGACATGAGGATTTGCTGCGCTGATCCAAGAACCCCATTTGGGTAACATCATGGTTTTTTTAATAAGACTCATTTATAGTATATTAAGATAGTGAAACCAAGATATATACAGAAGGTAGGAATCAACAACTTTGCATTGACCCATGTTTATGATGGGGGCACCGCACTCGAGAGAGAACACTGTCGACAAGACACAACACGGACATCGTAGTCGGTAGTCCCAATACTTGCACTTCAATAGTACAACCAATGCTCCCCACAACTATCTAATCGGCACCTCTCTTTGGGGATTTGAAGAAGTCTTGAGCCATATATAGATGTAAAATGTGTTTAACCGTACTCAAGAAACTGGCTCCATGCTTATATTCAACATTAAATTAGAGAATTAGTTTCAATCTTCAAACAGAGGTCTATCACTCATGATTTTTGGTGCAAAATGATCAAGTTTGATATAAACATTTGACATTCAAAATTTCACAAATTCATGCAATCAAGTGCCATATCGTGGCCTCACAAAAAAAAGTGCCATTTGTGGAATAAGATACAAGGAAAAAGACTATATTACCCTGGCTGGACATCAATATCTTTGCAGTTGCCAAGAGCATTTGAGTATTCCATTATTAATTAGGCCTCATTTAGTTGTGAAAAGTTTTTGAATTTTAATACTGTAACACTTTCGTTTGTATTTGATAATTATTGTCCAACTATAGACTAACTAGACTCAAAAGATTTGTCTCGTAAATTATAGATAAAGTGTGTAATTAGTTTTTGTTTTCGTCTATATTTAGTGCTACATGTATGTGCCACAAGATTTAATGTGATATAAAATCTTGAAAAGTTTTTGAATTTTGGGGTGAACTAAATAAGACCTAAGGTATCGTTTGGAGTATTCGAAGGATATTAAATGCTGATGTACGTAGTCCAACACTCAAATTGAAAGGGGATTGGAGAATTTAGGGCTGTGATAATGCGTCCAAGACTTTGAGAAGGAATAAATTGGTGTCCGCTTTGGAGATTGATTTTTTTATGGACAAAATTTTTTATTCTTTTATTGACAAAATTTATGATTCTTTTATGGACAAAATTTTACTCGAGTAATTAATTTTTCCCAGAGAGCGAGTAACACATAGGGACGAATAGAGGGTGCAAGTGGATGTGCATCATTCTCTCTGTTTCACTACTAAGTCTGTCCTCTTGTCTTATTATAAGCCATACTTTTTTTATCAGTTAACAGTGTTTTTTTCTCACGCAAATAGTACTTTCAGCCATGACTTTTTTTTCCGAACAGGCTTTAGAATTTCTTTTTGGGATTAGAGAGGACCGTTTGGGTTTTGCCATGGCGGCGCTCTCCATTAGTCCATTATCCAAATCTCAGAGGTGGGCAGTTAATTGGGTTTAGAATGAGCTAGGCCTTGTCTAGTTCTAAAAAAATTTGCAAAATATATACTATAGCGTTTTCGTTTATATTTGACAAATATTGTCTAATCATGGACTAACTAGGCTTAAAAGATTCGTCTTATAAATTATAGATAAACTATACAATTAGTTTTTATCTAAATTTAATGTTCTATGCATGCGTCGCAAGATTTAATATGATGGGGAATCTAAAAATTTTGGTAAATTTTTTTAGCACTAAACAAGGCCCTAGTACGTATTTCGTGGCTATATACTACTGGGCCTCCCGGCCGGCCGTTAGCCCGTTACCCTCGTCAGATCGCGACTTCGAGGTAGTTAAAGGCTACGGCCCAGTTTCGTCGTCTTCGCTCCGCAAGGCCCAGCACCTTTGCCTCGTGGACTCCGCTCCAACGGTCCGTCTCGTCTGCTCCAAAGCTCCCGTGGAGGAGGCTCTCCCTCCTTGCTCCGGCGCGGCGCCGTCGGCACGTCGCCACTCGCAAGGTTCGAAAGGCGTGGTAGTGGTACCGAGCCATCGTGCTAGCAAAGATCAGCTCAAGGCAGGCATGCCTGCACCACTTTGAATCTTTTCATCAGCATACAAATTATTGGCCATCAAATTCCCCTGCTGTGGACAGGAGAGGGCTGTGTGTCATGGAAATAAAGCAAATATTTCAGAATCGGAAGGGATGGCTACGAGGAACGGTATCACCAGCCACTAGTTCAAAGCCCAAAATTTGGTCAGGGTGGCGCTTGGTCGAGCGTGCTGTCTTTTAAACTAAGAATTTTTTTTCTTTTTTTAAGGCACTCACAATGCAAGACTCTATCAGAGTCTAAGACAATTAGTTACATATTATTTATGGTATTTTACTGATGTGGCAGTATATTTATTGAAAATAAAGGTAGAAAAAATAAGACTTCATGTCTTATTTAGACTCTAAAGGCACTGACAATGCAGATTTTATCATAAAGCCACCCACAATTAGTCCACATTGTTCGAGGTAATAAATAACTTTAGAATCTATAATAGAGTCTGTATTGTGAGTGCCCTAATATATGTCTATCCGTGCCTAGGGTGTTTTGCCTCCCAAGAACACTTCGACTTTTTTTTTCTTCGTCGTATTCTTCTTTGTCCTGGTGCGCCGCCGCTGCCCACCGCCCAACTATGGCATGGTATCGTGGAGCTCCGATGAGATCCTACTATACCCACATGCGGCAACCTTATTCTTTCCTTCCCTAGCGCCATTATGACCATGGACACTCCTGCTCTGACCTGGCGACGTATTCTACGCCACCAGAACTCTAGCCACCGTCTCCATTGCGTGGCTAGATTGCCTCCCCCGAGCTCCTTCTAAGCCCGTTGGAGTTGGAAAAGATGAGAGGAAGAAAAAGATAAGAGAGGAGAAAAATGGAGTGTTAGATTGCTCTAAAAATGTTTTTTTATAAGGAGAAAACCTTTGCTTTTATAAAGCAACAACGAGAAGGATATTCTTGAGGAAACAAAATAAATAGGGTCAAGGAAATGGGTAGGGCCGTCTCTAGGGGGTGGGCAGCCAGTGCGACGGCCGGGGGCCCATGGCGCTAAGGGGCCTATAAATATATATGTAATATATATAGATTTATCTAATTTTTGGAGGCTTATACAGATACTATAGAAATTCATCAATTAATTTAAAAAAGAAAATCATTAATCAACACGTCATCCACATCCACCTATTGCTGGTGTTGCTTCATATTCTCGCTTGATCGATTAGTTGAGCAAATCAATGTTCCTCTTTATCGTCTTCTCGTCATATTGCCCAATCGTCCAATGTAACAATGAGGCTCCATGACATGCTAACACCACACGTCCGCACACGATGTCACTACTAGACACTGGAGCAGTAAGAGTAAGGGCATGCATGGCTGATCGAGACTTCACCAATTTTGTTATTAGTATTCCTGATAGGGTTCTAAATTTCTAATTCTATTCTATTTATTTATTTATTTATTTATTTGTTGTACTATAATTATCTTTTATAAACTAAAACATATGGTGCAAATTAATTCTTTTTAGTTGTACTATATATTTTATATATTTGACATATAAAAAAAATATTTGATGGACCCTTACCTTTTTGCTTGCACAAGGACTCTCAAAATTATAGAGACGACCCTGAAAATGGGCGTGCACATGCGCTGGCATGCTCAACCACATGCGCGACGGCGCATGTGTGGTGGATGCTTGGCAAACATAATTGAGAACCCACACCATAGTTTCGGCACGCACGCAACGTGCCGAGCTATTGCCGAGTGCGCATAATGAGAGGGCGCGTCTAGCGCGCAGCTGATCGCGATCGCCAGCGTTCGATGAACCCCACGAGCGATGATTTACTTATTACTTTCGCGTCAGGCCATCAGACGATTCGGCGAACAAACCATCTCGAAAACACACGGCACCAACACAACACGCCCCTCTGGCTCGCTGAAAGGCACGCAGCGGCGTTTGCCATCTGAGCCGTTTCTGCAGCTGGACGACGGAAGGAGCAAGGGGCCAAGGGCCAGAGATGACTCGTTCCGAAACTCAGTTGTATCCATCGTCACCCCGTTGTCAGTGGCTACTGGCTACATGTTCAAAGTCATGATGGCAGCAGGAGTATATATTTTGGTAAAGTTATTTTTGTCTTGAGGGCATATGTTTTTTTTTTTAAGTAGACCGAGCGGATAAGGCCGGTGCGTTGCTCTGCCACGGGACCGAAAAGGTCGGCACTGCTCGCATGGACAGGCTAGAGCCACCTCCTTGGCTTTGCCAGTGGGCAGTGGCCAGTGCAACGAAACGAAGGAACCGCTCGTCGCCTCCGTACTCCATAGTGCTCGCGAAGGGGACACCCCTAGTTGACTTGCAGCTATTCAACGGAGGAGTATAAACAATTACTAAGGACTTGTTTAGTTCGCAAAAATTTTTAAGATTTTCCGTCACATCGAATCTTTGGTCGCATGCATGGAGCATTAAATATAGATAAAAATAAAAACTAATTGTACAGTTTACCTGTAATTTGTGAGATGAATCCTTTGAGCCTAGTTACTCTTTCTTTGGACAATGCTTGTCAAATAAAAACGAAAGTGCTACAGTAGCCAAAAATCAAAATTTTCACAAACTAAACAAAGCCTAATGCTCAAGAGCTGACTTTTGTTGCACTGGAAACGTCTCTTCAGAAAACAAGTAGGTAGATGAACTGCACGGCCGGCAACCAGCCAACCAGGGGGGGGGGGGGGGGGGGGTAGACGGGTAGTGGACGAACCGTGCTGTACTGACTGCTGCACGATGGATGCTCGCGTTTCGACGAACGATTGTTCAACCTGTCTTGTCTACGAGTCGCACGTCCTTGTCACGTCACTTACCACGTGTTAGTAAATGTAAATATATCGTCAACACATATTCTAAGAGTAGCCACCAGTGACTTTCCTGGCGTAAATGACTTCTTAGACCACCTCTCAAATTTCTTCACAACTTTCGGGCTTGAAATATTTGGTATCTCGGTAGGGAGTAGCTCAGCTGAGTGGAACACCTTCCTTCCACTTGCTTAGTACTACCACCACGAAAAAGTATAGCTTTAATGCATATTCCTGCTTTGTTCTTCTTTGTCTATCCAATTTAAATGCACATAATCAATATATACATTTGACACCCATTTTAATTCTTAGGCCTTATTTATTTACCACCTAAAAACGTTTCACCTCATCACATCGAATGTTTGGACAAATATATGAAGCATTAAGTATTAATAAAAAATAACTAATTGTACAGTTTGTATGTATTTTGTGAGATCATTTGAGGCTAGTTAGTCCATGATAAACACTAACTGCTATAGTTACAGATGTGCCTTATTCTTATACCCCAAAGTTCAAATGGGCTTATGTTTAAATTCAGAGGGATAATAAAGTAGTAATTGTTGATCAAATAGTTGTACTAATGAACAATTAAAATATATCACACATTTTTTTGACAAAGAGATTCTAAAATCGTCACCTTTACTAGAAATAGAACTGTCCACTCATGGTTTCCTATTCACGAGTCTTTCAGTCTCACTTAGACCTTGTTTGGTTGCACTCTACTCCACCCCAATGCCTGTGAACTGAGGTGGATTGAACTGCAACTAAATGAACTTTTAAGGTTGGCGATAGAGATTCAAGTCCTAATCATTCGTATATAATTGCCCTAAGGATAGGAAGAGTTTTTCACAAATGGTGAAAATAGAGGAGTTTCATTTCATGTCAATTATGACAGGATCGTGTAGAGGGTGGCATTCCCCGCGAACCCCGCCCCCCTTTTTATGAGACAATTGTTTACATCCCTATTAAGTATTTTCATTCGTTGTCTAGCTCAATAAAAGGCCAGACAACCTAGCAAATCAAACCTAAATTACATAGGATCATACTGTATCTAAAGTTGAGCCTAGGTATGACAATGGGTCAACCTAGCCCTAGCCTTGGACCTGGTCCAATGACCTCATGACCAAACTTATGGGACATGGGTCAACTCATTTCACCAAAAGGCTTGTCTCCTAGGCTTAAATATTTTTTTTGCTATCATAAGACATGAATACTATGGACACTTATAGAAAACATGAGATAAGATATAAGATTGACAATTATGATTATAACACATCAATGCTATTAGCAATGCTTCAAATTAAATAACTTCCCAAGTGATCATGATCAAAATTTATCTATTTTCACATCCAAAAAATAATATTCCTCAATCTACTTCCAAAGAGCCATGCTTATAAGTAGGGATGAAAACGGATCGGATACGGACGGATATCATTGATATCATATTTGTTTTCATATTTTTGGTCGAATTCGGATAATGTCAATCATGTCGGATAAGGTATGATTGGATGTCGACATCATAAATATACGATTCAAGTATTCGGATACAGATACGATATCAGATGTTGAATATTCGGACTCGGATACGGATAGATCTGAACCCCTCTAAACGAATTCGGTCTCGAATACGATCGGAAAATATCCGTACCGTTTTCATCCCTACTTATAAGTTATGTTATGATGACCTACGATGCTTATTCAAAAACAAAAATGAAAAAGGACATCATTTTTTCAAAAAAAAAAACTTGTCATGTGACGATTGGATCGACTCATGTTACTTATTGGGTCAATAACTTCGGGCTCAATCAACCCATTTCAAACTTTGAAGCTGGCCCAAAGACCAATGGACACTTTCTTTAGGCCAGATCAACTATCCAATGGATCGACCTAGCCATTCTCATTCCTAATTGACCTGATTGAGCTACTGACAGGTGGATTTTATTGTAATTAGCTCCTCTATATGGTCTACTAAACTAATTACACCTTTTATGAGGTTCACTAGACCGTAGACATCACTTTAAACCGTATGTCTGAACCCTCAAGAACTAAAGAGATACTCCCTCTAGTCCAGTATATATGGCATGAGCGGGTTTTTAGCTTAAACCAAAATATGTGGCGAGATGAAGAATCGAGGGGGTAATTAACTACTTTTATGCTCCACTGTTACTCAAAACGAAGTGCTGCATGCATGCGTGCATGACTAGCAACGGAGGGGACCAGAGGATTACAAAGAGATTAGAGGCCAGCGGCTCGGTGATTAATTATGGTGCGTGTATCAATGAATCAGCCTTGGTAATTGGTATCTAGAATGAGGATCCTCACACCAGATATAGTGGACTAGAGGGAGCACTAAAAACTTTAGACCAGAAACACGATTGTGGGAGTAGCTATTCTAACCAACTACTCTCTTTATCCCTGTGAAAGTGTCGTTTCTTGCTTTCAGACTTCTTGTTTAACCGTTTATTTTATTTAATTTTTTTGTATAAATATTTTTATTTTGTTATGACTTGTTTAATCAATAAAAATATTTTAACAATGATTTATTTATTTTACTATTTATATAGAAATTAAATAAAACGAACGGTCAAATAAAAAAATCTAAAAGTCAAAAACGATAATTTAGGACGGTGCGAGTACTCCTTTTCTAACCACCCTTACCCTCGTGTTTCCCACTGCCACCGCACATCACACCATCCCGTTCCCGTTGCCCAATGTCATTCTAGGAGTAGCTACCAATAATATATGTCCTGGATTATAAACGATTTTAAACCACTTTTTTAGTTTTTTCTCCGGAGCTTTCGGCCTTGAAGTATTTGGCATTTTAGTGTAAAGATCAACACCTCCCACTTATTTTAGCACGCCTCTGTAAGAAAGAAGAAGACACATTTTGTATTGTTAAGATAAGACGTTGACTCACAATTGTTGTTTAATATATTAATATGTTACTCAGATTTTTTATTTAATCATATAACTAAAAAAAATTGTATGTAAATATAGTAACAGCATAAATTAGGCCAAGTACGGCAGCCACAAAATGTGTGATCAATCAATTGGATGCTACACATGTACTAAAATTTGACATAAAAATGAATATGTGATATATATGACACACATAGAGGACAGTGCTGCTTTAAGCTAAGAAAGTTTGACGCGCCATAAATGTGATGTAAACCAAACGGAGACGTGCCTAAAAAATTTGTGGCGTGCTTTTCTTGTAGCGTGGCCAAATGTAGACATGAACCAAATAATAGCAACCTAACACTTTTTTGGACCGGGCACGAATGCCTTCCTACTCATCACTAGTCCGTCAGTCCCAGTGTCCCACTGCCACGAGGAGTATGCTTTTGCCACTACTCATCACTCGTCGGAGGACCAGTATTATATTATGTACAAAAGCCGAACGGAGCACCGTCGGCCTTGCTGCGGTGCTGCCTGCGTTCTACATCGTCCTCCACTGGCCCAGTATAACCCTACAGATTAGCGTCCCAAAGGCAGACGTCTCATCCCTGTTTTTGGAGCATCATCAGCCCATGCATGACAAGTCCACGGAATACTGTAACACTTTCATTTGTATTTAAATTTTTTTTACAAAATATACATTGTAGCACTTTTATTTGTATCTGACAAATATTTTCTAATTATTGACTAAATATGCTCAGAAATTTAATCTCGTAAATTACAAAAAAATTGTGTAATTAATTTTTTTAATCTATATTTAATGACGTGTGCCAAAAGATTCCATGTTTTGCAAAATTTGTGAGGAATCAACGAGGCCTGGTACTACCACACAAGAAAAGCAGGAAAAAGCCAACGAAAGGCACAGGCACAGCGAAGTCTGACCCATGTTGGTGAGCACAGGAGGTTTTTTTAATGCACACAGCTCGCAGGGTCAGAAGAGATGTCGACGTGTTAGGTTTCCCGTCGCTCGGAGAATTGGAGCAATTGCTGCTGCGTCCAGCCCGCACCAGCTGCGACCTCCTCGCCCCCCGCGTCTCTGGAACGGTTGGAGCAGCTGGAGACCGTGCGCCCACCCACGCGCCTCTACTAGTCCACTGTGCTGTGCTCCACCAGCGGCGCTTCCACGGTTCCACCAGCCAACCAGGGTGCAGGAGTCAGGAGGGAGGGAGGGAGTCCAAGTCCACGCCACGGACGGAGTCCAACGCTGCGACAGCCAGACGGTCCGGCCGAGTGGAGGTGGTGAGGGGACCGGCAGCCCGCGCAGGCGGATGCGGATGCGGCGAGCCGCCAGCCCGCCACGCCACGCCAGGACGACAGGACGAGTAGAGTACGCGCGCGCGGGCCGCGGGGCACGTTTGGATGAACCGACCGATGCACTGGCCCTGGCCGTGTTGGCTCGGTCTGGACTCTGGACGGTGCACGACAGGACGAGCGGAAAAATGAATGAGCATGATGACCAGGCGGCCGGCCGCTGACGCGTGACGCCTGGCAATGGCAAGTGGCGGCCGCGTGGCGATCGACCGTGCGAGGGCGGTGCATATTCGATGCGATCCGTGCGCGTGCTGCTGGCTGCTGCTGAAGTGCATGGCTGGACTGGACTGTACACCGCGAGTTGCCATCGGCGGCCGGCCGCGTCAATTTACCGCAAGCTGGAATCGGAGAACTGCAAAGCGAAACACGGCGGCGAGGAAACTGTAAAACTGCAGCTGTGGACTGTGGTTAATGACGTGATGTGTGCTGATGGTCCGATGCGACGATACCCAAGTGTAAAACGGACGGCTTCTAGTCTGACCTCTGACGAATTCTCGGTTGCTTTACCTTTACGAACATCATCATTTAATCTAGACGTCGAGAGATCATCAACGTAATTAACGGTTGGCTCCTAGACCTAAACTCGACCAGCTCGACACGGTTACGCAGGGAACGGATCCAGATGTGGCAAGAGGGGGACACCTGTGTTTGCTCCGTAGAGAATTCCGTCGTGATATTGCCTACTACTACTACTACTAAAAGTTCCATACAAGTAATCCAGGTTGAGCCGGCAAAGACAAGGGACACGATGAACGAATATGATTTTCAGTTTTTCACTACTACGATGTGAAACGCCATGCACGAAATCAGCATGCAAGGTGCTAGTTTGCTGCTTGATTGGAGCAGCAGCTCCGGGTCCAGTGGCTTCAAGCAAGAGGAAAGATATGATTCCGGTAGGTGAGGCCACCACGGGTCTGCCGCTTGCACGAGACGAGAGAACTCACAAGCACCGTTTGATTCCGATCGAGGCTGTGCATGCGGATAACGTGACAACCTGACAGCGTTGGTTTCACTACTATACGCAAGGTTCATGACACATATAGTTATCTACAACATGCTGAGTTGGACGAGGAAGTTTTCGTTCTGGCTTTTATTTTACAACCTCTGTATATTAAGATCTTGTTTAGTTAGGCCTTGTTTAGTTCCAAAATTTTTTGGAAAAACGATATTGTAGCACTTTCGTTTTTATTTGACAAACATTGTCCAATTATGGAGTAATTAAGCTTAAAAGTTTCGTCTCGCGATTTACAGGCAAACTATATAATTAGTTTTTATTTTTATCTATATTCAATGCTTCATACATATACCGCAAGATTCGATGTGACGGAGAATCTTGAAAAGTTTTTGGTTTTTGGAGTGAACTAAACAAGGCCTTAACAAAAAATTTCAAGATTTCTTGTCACATCGAATCTTGCGGCACATGCATGGAGTATTAAATTTAGACGAAAACAAAAACTAATTACACAGTTTGCGTGTAAATCACGAGATGAATCTTTTGATCCTAATTAGTTATGATTAGACAATATTTGCCACAAACAAACGAAAGTGTTACAGTACCCAAAATCCAAATTTTTTGCCAACTAAACAAGGCCTAAAAGTAACAAACATGAGTTAGAGACAAGAGTACTAATTTGTTTACCATGACGAAATCGCACCTCAAACGCACATATGAGTTTAAAATGGATGTTAGAATAGGGATGTGGTTTGTGTCTTACGGGTTATTATCAGTTCGCATATGATTTGATAATGATCAAAAGCCCGCGTGAAAGGAGTAACTTGGTACTAGCTTTAAAAAAACTCAATTCATGCCAAAACTACGACAAAGTCCTACGCACACCTAACAGATTAAACACACATAAGTTCCCTTAAAAAAAAATTTAAGTACAAAAAAGACGGTTAATCATGGTTTTTCCCTCACTCCCACTATTAAATTTTACTCAATCCATCCCAAATTGTAAGTCGTTTGACTTTTTTAATATCAAGTTTGATCACTCGTCTTATTCAAAGTTTTTAATATCCAAATACAATAAGTTGTTTCATACTTGTTTCTAAAAAATTTTCTCTTTCTATTTCTTCTCACAATACTTGCTATTTGGACCCACCACTACCTATGCATCCGTGTCATGCTTACATAAGAGCCAAGCTATCATCTCTCTCCTATATTCTCTCCTCCACATCAGAATTAGCTTGGCTATAAGCCCATTATTGTACCTGCTCTAACAGATTAAACACTGATAAGTTCCCTTAAAAAAAATTTAAGTACAAAAAAAGACGGTTAATCATGGTTTTTCCCTCACTCCCACTATTAAATTTTACTATATATATAAACCCAACGACGGAGCGGCCGTCGGCCCGTCGCCGTTTGCACAAGCAACGATCCCGCCGCGACCACTCACCGCAGCACGTGAACTGTACTGTAAGCAAGGAAAGCATCCCTTTTTCTATTCTTTGGACACGGCCACACGGGACAGAGGCCACACGGCCTAGCAGCGCGCGCGTGGCCGCCGCACACCATCCCCGCCCCGCCGCAGATCTAAGGCAGTTTCCCAATTCCAACGCCTCCTGCGATCCTCCTGTCCTACCCACCCTCCGTCGGTCCGTCCTTCCACGCTTTTTTGCGTGAAGAGAAAAAGTGAACCGGCGCGGCCTTTTGCCGTGTGTGCCGTCGTCCGTCCGTCGCGCATAACAAACCAACGATATAGAAAAACTCCAAAAGGAAATGCCACCGCCGTCCGTCCCCAAACCCTAATCAAAGAAAGGGCTCACCAAGGCCCCCAACGGACGGTCCAGATCTGGGCCCAGCCTCTCACGGACGGCCGCCCCGCGTTCCAGCCTTCCAGGCTTCCAGCTGCGCGCCCGCCCTCCTATATGCTCGCGCCGCCGCACGACGTGCGGAAGCCGTAGGCAGTCGGCGGCGGTCGCCACCCAACCCCCACCGACGCGGTCGCGGGCACGGCCAGCCGTCACCCTCCCTTCCCCCAACACCGCGTCGAGGCGAAGCGACCCTAGAAAGCTCTCCCAGTCCCAGGTCGGGCGGGCGGCCAGGTCGCCTTCCTCCGCCACCCCACCACCCACCAGTACCACCCTCCGCCCGCGCCACGACCACGACGAATCTGCCTTCCCCAGTCCGACCGCGAGCGCCAAAGCCCAACCGCGACGCCTTCCCGCCCCGGGTCGTCTCCTTCCTTGGCCCTTCCCGCCCCGCGCGCCACCACCCCTGGTTGCCAACCCACCCAGCTATAAATAGCGTCCCCTCCCCGCCGCCTCCTTCCCCACACCATCCGACGCCGAGGAGGAGGAAGAAGAAGAAGCAGCAGGAAAGCACGAGCAGCATATGTCACAGAGGGCCAGCGTCCCACACTCCTCCTGCATAGCCTTCGCGCTCCATTCCCATCTCCTGGTCTCCAGTGAGATGTGCCCCAGCTCCTCTTGGCAGCAATAGCTTAGCTATTCTCTCCCTTCCTTTTCTCTCTTCTTCCCCCAATTTGGTTTCAAGCCTCGAGCTAATAAGCTTCGAGCTTCCGTTTTTAGATTTCTTCCTTTGCTCTCCTCCGATCCAATCGTCTATCCCTGACTCCTCCTGACAAAAAAGAGAGGAAACCGAGGCGACAAGCAAGCAATGGGTGTCAAGGGATTCGTCGAGGGCGGCATCGCCTCCATCGTGGCCGGCTGCTCCACCCACCCGCTGGACCTCATCAAGGTCCGCATGCAGCTGCAGGGTGAAGCCGCCGCGGCGCCGCAGCCAGCGCTGCGCCCGGCGCTCGCCTTCCACGCCGGTGGCCACGCCGTCACGCTCCCGCACCACGACATCCCGGTGCCGCCGCCGAGGAAGCCCGGGCCGCTGACCGTGGGCGCGCAGATCCTGCGGTCGGAGGGCGCGCGGGGCCTCTTCTCCGGTGTCTCCGCCACCATGCTGCGCCAGACGCTCTACTCCACCACGCGGATGGGTCTCTACGACATCCTCAAGACCAAGTGGACACCCCCGCCGGACAACAACGGCAACGGCGGGGTCCTCCCGCTGCACCGCAAGATCGCGGCGGGGCTGGTGGCGGGCGGGGTCGGCGCGGCCGTGGGCAACCCGGCCGACGTGGCCATGGTGCGGATGCAGGCGGACGGGCGCCTCCCCCTCGCGGAGCGCCGGAACTACGCGGGCGTCGGGGACGCCATCGCGCGGATGACGCGCGACGAGGGCGTCCGCAGCCTGTGGCGCGGGTCGTCGCTCACGGTGAACCGCGCCATGATCGTCACGGCGTCGCAGCTCGCCACGTACGACCAGGCCAAGGAGGCCATCCTGGCGCGCCGGGGACCGGGAGCCGACGGCCTCGCCACGCACGTCGCCGCCAGCTTCACCGCGGGCATCGTGGCCGCCGCCGCGTCCAACCCCGTGGATGTGGTCAAGACGAGGATGATGAACATGAAGGTGGCGCCCGGCGCGCCCCCGCCGTACGCCGGCGCCGTCGACTGCGCGCTCAAGACGGTGAGGTCGGAAGGGCCCATGGCGCTGTACAAGGGGTTCATCCCCACCGTGATGCGCCAGGGACCTTTCACCGTCGTGCTCTTCGTCACGCTCGAGCAGGTGCGCAAGGTCTTCAAGGGCGTCGACTTCTGAGGACCGGCGCCGACGAAGATGATGATGATGACGACAACCGCCGCCGCCGCCGCCGCTATGCTACCCGTTCGTCACCGCGTTCGCTGCTACGAATAACCTGCTGCTGCTACCTAGAGGCGGCGACTATTATGCCTTCGCTTGCATTGCATCCCGTGTTAGCCTTGTGTTCCTCTCTTGATGCATCCTGTTGTATCTGGATGGATTTGACCAAATGCAAAATTGCCAAGATTTTAAATTATTGAAATTGAAATTGCTACTGCAATGTCTCACAACTCAAAATTGCCAACATTTTTATTGAAATTGCTGCTGCATGTCTCACAACTCTCTCGGCAAGCTCCAAAGATGTTGGAGCTGGAACGAGCTGTGATGAATAGACAATTACACATTGCTCCACAGTTTTCGTCGGTTTATTTGTGTTTTCACCATCACGAGTGTTCTGAGAACAGTTTTTTTTTAAAAGAAAATTGTTGGATTGGATTTGACGGCCATGAACGCACCCTCCCCTCCCCCGGTTCCGCCTGCTCGATGCTGCTAGCTGGGGCCATCACACACAAGATCCCGCGGAGCCAACGGCAAGGCGGAAACGTGTCGCTCGATCTGAAAAAAAAAATGATAGTACATCTGGTACACGCACGACAGTCGACAGGGACGTCCATTGCATGTTCCTGGGCCAGGGCCTTTTGTGCCTTTGTGCTAGTAGCACTACGTTCTTTTCTTGACACTGGAAGATTCAAATGAAGATCTGCCTAAAAATCGTGCAAGTTCACACGCAAAAGAAGAAACGTTCTCTCGGCGTCTGACAATGCATGATGCCGATGCAAATGGGGGTGTCAGTGTCACCACGACATTAGAGACCAATAGCAAATTAGCAACGGTAGTGCGGCTCTGACGGTGGCCTCTTTTCGCTATCTACGCCTTGTTTAGTTCTCAAAAAATTTTGCAAAATTTTTTAGATTCCCCACCACGTCGAATCTTTAGACGTATGCATAAAGTATTAAATATAGATAAAAAATAAAAACTAATTGCACAGTTTGGTCGAAATTGACGAGACGAATTTTTTGACCATAGTTAGTCCATGATTAGACAATATTTATCAAATACAAACGAAATTACTTCAGTGTCGATTTTCTAAAATTTTTTGGAACTAAACAAGGCCTTAGTTACCTGACCAAGAGCACAATTAACCAATGATGCTCTTGAAAATTGGTTGCCAACTTTGCCCGCAACCGCAACAGCAGCAGAGCTGCAGGAGCGAAGGACACCACCACGACGTAAAGGTCACCGCTGCCCAGGTCCTAGTTTTCTTGGAGCTGGACATGGCCAATTTCCAGCTAGATGTTTCTACTTCAGGGCCTTGTTTAGTTCCAAAATTTTTTGCAAAATCGACACTGTAGCTTTTTTGTTTGTATTTGACAAATATTATCCAATCATAGACTAACTAAGTTCAAAAGATTCGTCTCGTTCATTTCGACCAAACTGTACAATTAGTTTTTATTTTTATCTATATTTAATACTTCATGCATGTGTCTAAAGATACGATGTGACGTGGAATCTGAAAAATTTTGCAAAATTTTTTGGAAACTAAACAAGGCCCAGATTTCAAACTAAAATTTCATCCAAAAAGGAGACGTCAAACTAGATGTTTCTTGTCAGTCAAGACGTTACAATCTCCATCAATTCAAGTAAAAGTTGAGCGTTTTAACTTCAACACAAGTTCTTTACTTTTAAGCATAACCGTTGGTATCAACTGTAGCTCTGTAAGTCAGGCAGTCAGCAATGTAAAATCAACAGATCTTGAAAAAACATGCCTGTCGTTCATGCGCTTACACAGTCAGCTCGTGTGGTTCTCCCATATCCTGCTCCTGCGGGCAGACAAGGGCGATGCTGAACAGCGCGAATCATATGCCCGTGGATATAGTGGTGGCAAAGCAAATTCGACTGAATTGCAGTTCTGGAACAGGTAACAAGAACAGGAATTTCAGCCACGACTGGCACTGAACGATTGTAGGAAAGAAACAAAGTGTCAACTTGCTAATGATTAATCATATCACTTTAGCAAGTGGGCACACTGTTCATCGTATCACATTACTTCTGTGGCGTGTTATTTTGAGCTATGGAAAGTTGTCCCGAAAATTTCCATTTGCAGAGCTAAAATATCTGAGTATTCAGCGGCAGCGGCAGCCAATGAAAATGCTGGCAAGACCCTCATTGGAGACAGACACTTATATTAAGGGCATGAGGTCCACTAATACAGGAATCGGATCCATTATCAAAGGGACTCTCGTGTATATAAGAATAAAGCTAACACACATACCAAATATCGGGCAGAGTCTCAGTAAGATGGTGCATCAAAAATGAATAGATGACTGACCAGGAACATACAATTAGGCATATGTATCTAATACCTGCAAGAGCAAGACCACCATTAGTGCAATGACGAATTGATGCCAAGAACATGGGTTTACCGTTTACGTATACATGATATATCTAAAAGGAGAGAGCCGAAGACATTACCAAGATTTCGAGCATATTTTACCTGTGAGGATTTCCCAGAATACACCATCGTGGAAAAGGGGTATGCTCCATCTGCCAACTGAGTAAGAACAGGAATATCAAAAGAAGTAAATAGGCGGATCTTCAGTTGAGAAACTTAAAAGGCCAAAAATAGAGTTCAGGGCATATGCCCATCTTGCCATTTTGATAAAACGATAGGAGCCTCCCAGGAGACACATATACCAGAAAGATTGATCGGCTGTGCCAAGTCCCTACCAACTCTTAACAAAATTGTTGTAAGCCTTTCGTTTAAAAAAAATGTTGTGAGCCAATATAAGGTCATCGACTGGCTCCAGATATCCACGTTACAATCAGAATAGCATGACGCTGAACCCCCAAACTGATAAGAAGGTTAATAAACACAGTAAGTTACACAGCTATGTTTCCAGAAACACAAAAGCTTGTAGGCTTTACAATAAATGGAGAAATCAGTGCACCCCTAACATTGTCCATTAGATACTTTTAGTGAGCAAACCCAAAAGGTACAAAATGCGGAGATCATTAGAGACCCAGCCTAGGAGGAACTAAGCAGTTTTTCATTAATCTATATGTATATATCTATATTGTTTTATAAAAGCAAACAACCACTAACTTTTCAATCTGTGCATGCAAGTTATATCCATGTGTCACCTCCCACTAAGTGCCACATCATCTCCAACTAAGTGCCACACCATCTTCCACTAAAGTACAATTATTATTTTCAATATATCGACATACAAGGCATATCCACATCATACTAATGTTCGGCAATCACATTCTCCTATAATTTGGTCGAATATTCTATTAGCATTTTATCAACATACAAGGTAAATCATGTTATACTGTTTGTTTGACCGTCACATACTCACATCCTCCTACAATTTATTAGATTATGTCATTAGCTTACCTAGTTCGTCTATCTCATACATACAATGATGAAACATCTTTATTTATAAGAAAGTCTTGCTGCAACGCACAGGGTAGTGTTGGCAATGGGTAAATCCCCATCGGGTATGAACTCCCCAGACCCATCCCCGTGGCAACAATATGACACCACGAGTATCCCCATATACAGTGATGGGTGGGGGAATTTCCCCAGACCCATACCTGGGTGGGTAAATTAGACCCAGCGGGTCACCCATACCCGCCAAACATCAACAATTCACAAGCACCAGTCACGTAGTAGCAATTCACAAGCATCGTCACATAGCCATTCACAAGCATCGTCACATAGCCACCTCACCATATACCTAGCAAATAGCAACATAATAATTTCTGCTGCAACCACTAGTCAGAACACCATAATAGTTCATTGTCCATACAAATCACGTAGTAGAGAGTAGTACTTTGCTAGCACTACATAGGGTTTCAATGTATGGGCTGCCTGTGGACTGGTGGCTGGTGGGCTTCTTTAGTTTTAGGCTGGGTATTTTTCACCCAGGGTAAATGGGTATGGGGACTACTAGAACGTCCCCATACCCGCGTACCCAATGGGTGAAGGGTTTGCTCCGTTTGTGTACCCATGGGTACTGGTTTCACTCCATATTGATACCCTAATAGAGTAAATACCCATCGGGTCGCGGGTCGTGGGCCCCCATTGACATCTTTAGCACAAGGTATTCTTCTAGTTCAGAAGAAGAAAGGCACCCAAACTCGATCACAAAGAGGACTCAAGCTTAGATAGTTGGGATCCACATGCACACTTTCCATCCCAACGGATGAGCTAGGCTCACTTACTTAGAGATCATTACCGAGATTTATCAACCAAGTACACATGTCAACACACTAATCACCTGATAAACTTTTCGTGTTTGTCCAATGCACCCAGCTGCTTAGCATGCAATCTTTCTTGTGAAGTTGCATGGATTCAACCAAAAGGGATACAGTTCAGACAATGTCATTGTTACTTGGACAACAGGCTTAACCTGCAACATATGCAGCCACAGGGTTTAAGAAAATAAGAAGTCTACACCACTGACATCCAATGTTTAACACAAAGAAAAAGAAACCACCAGTTCTCTTTTAACAAAAAGAACAGTCATGTTTTAATTATATATCTTCAACAGAAACATAGGTGAAAAGTGAAGCAGATTACAAGAAAGAATTGCAGATGGATCAGAAAGTTCCATGAGAACACTGAACACAGAAGTTCTTTTCAGGTTTCGAGTGAACCAGAAATCTTTAATTGACAGACTTGTAAGATCATCTGGTGGGCTGAATTGAGCAGTTCTCTGTTGATCTATTGGACTTGGCCCACTTGTGTTTTTACAGCTTGCCACTAGGACAGGTTCCATGAGTACAGTCTGTTGGCCTATTTGACTTGGCCGGCCCAGTTTCTCAGCTTACCACGAGGACAAATTGCATTGACATTGCCCAGCCAACATATTAGGTTGCAACATCTCTATAAACGAATCCTGCACCAAAAGCGGGCACCCGATAGTGCCACGTCACCTGCTAACTCGCCTGCCATTCGATCGACCCGTCACCTAATAATGACCGTCCGATGCTGATCTGATCGGGCCTCTCACCCATCAACCCAAGAACCCGATCCTGCCGATACCGCCGCCATCCGCATCCCCGCGCTGCGCCGCCTCCGCCGCCGCCAGTCCCGTCCGTGCCGAGCGCCATCCCCGTCCCAAGCCACGCCGCCGAGCACCGCCTCGGTGGGGGGGCCGACATCCTTTTCTCGCAGGCCTAGACCGGGCCGCGCCTCCGCCATGGCCACCACTGCCACCCCGCCGAGCGCCGCCCCCGTCCCATCTACTGCCCCGGCCGCGCTGCCGATCATCACGCCGCCCCCGCCGAGGCCACGCTCGTTGCAAGAGGCGCCACAACGCCCTCGGCCCCTCCCAGTCCGGAGAACAGTTTCCAGCCGAGCGCCGCCTCCGCACCCGCCGAGGCATCTTCCATGGTGGGGAGCACGATCAGGTGGGAGGAAAGCCTGGCGGCAACGAATCTAGTGGGATCAGATCGGTGCTATAATTCCTCAATAAGGACCGGCTCCTCAAGCGTTGCACCCCGCGTCCTGGCCGCCGTCGCCGCGCTCCGTAGTTCGCCTGCCGCCGTCAGTCATTGACCCAGGCACGCAACCAATCGCACAGCTTGAGGCAGCAACGATGGAGGCAAAGCGCGGGACGACGCCCAGCCTGGGCCCGTGTAGGTGCCGCGCTCCGCGCCTTTGCGCCAAGAATCACGCCAACTCCGACGTCTACTGCAGCCAGCGGAGGTACGTCCTCAGGGTGTTTGATGAAATGGCCGTTCGAAATGCCGTGAGTTCAAAATCCTTGCCTGTCTCCGTCTCCTCCTCCATTTACTTGAATAGGTGGCCAACCAGCTAGCTATCACGGCACGGCAGTGCGGCAGCGGTCAGTCTAACTGCGTTGTGTCATGGTGACACGAACCCACCCGCTCTTCCCTGGACAGCGCGAGTCACCAGCGATGGCATCGGCAGCTGGCGTGGCAGACCACTTCCTCGTATCCTTCTCTTTCATCCTTCAACGACCCAATGCTGAGGAGGACGGCAAGAAGGTCTAGGCCTTCCTCATGGAAATGGAGAGTGCCATCAGGATCCAACGCCACCAACTAGGAGATCGAACACACACTCAAGGTGAAGCCCTGCCCCACTGATCCTTGTTTTTCAGTAAAAATGAGTTGCTATTGTTTCAAGTGCATAATCAATTTTTTACCTGAATATCCCTATGCGAGTAGCTACTTGTGATCCTATTTTCTTTCACACCTTTTAATTTAATGGACGGTCACAATCTACACTTCTTTTCTTTGTGCCTTTTGGATGATGTAAGAGCATCTCCAACAACTTGGTAAAATTCACTTGTCAAATCTTGAGTTATAGCAAGTTGCTAATTTGTTTAGCAAAAGAAAAAAGAATGTGTCTCCAATAAGTTGCTATTCTCACTTGGTAAAAATAGAGGATGACAGATAAAACCCGCTCACTTGGTAAAAGAATATGTGTCTCCAACAAGTTGCGCTCGGGATAGCAACTTGGGATAGCAACTTGACAAATTTCAGCAGTAGAAACCTCTGGATAGCAACTTGGGAAATTTAGCAAGTTGAGATAAGGAGTTGTTGGAGGAGGATTTTTATGCTTTTAGCAAATTTGGTAGGATAGCATGTTGAAATACCAAGTTGTTGGAGATGCTCTAAGTATTAGTTTATGTTTTTTGAAGTGTATATTAATTCACTGTTTGACAATAATGTTTCTGGGGAAGTAGCACTCAGAAGTGTTCAAATAAAGATTTGATTTTTGTTCACTTTAGACTTCCACATTGTATTTGTGTGCATAGAATGATAGAACTGGACAAACTGTGTTAAATCATTTCTCTGCTCGACAATGTTGCTCTGGTTGCAGAAGTCAAGCTCGTGACTGATAAAGAGTAAGTGAACCTGTTATGGACGAGGTGTATTTGGGATAGATAACTAGGCCTTATGCTTTGCCAAGAGCTTTGGGATAACTAGGCCTTATGCTTTGTCAAGAGCTTGAGAGATTGAGGGAGACTAGAATTGTTTCTTCATAATTCATTGCTTGCTTTCCCTTGTGCCCCATGGGCTGAATATAAAAGGTACATAGGACTAACACCTCTTGTGGCTAGACAATATGGTACTATTCCTATAGACAAATAACTAAGAGAGACACTAATTAACACTAATGGGCTTAAGGCCCAACTAGGACACTTGCGCCCTACGACGCCCCTCTTTATGCCCATGACATCTCCCCCGCCCTTGGAGACCCAGCTCGTCCTCGAGCTGGAGAGCTGAAGCGAAATAGGGTTAAGCCTTTTACATCTCGGCTTCCCCTTTTTATTGAAGACTAAAATACAAGGATATCCACCTGGATCCCATGGAAAGAGCGCCTCTGCTGGCTTCATGTAGGCTGAAGGGTGGAGTGTGAAGCAGCTGGCTCTTATGCTGAAAGTGTCTAGCACCACGGCAGGCATAAGGATGAATGAGATAGCCTTTGATGCCTGATGCTGGATGCTGATGCGAGGTCGCTGCACTGGAAACGCCCATACTTGGACCCTGTAAGGATCCTTGGTAGCCTAGAGGGGGGGTGAATAGGCGTATCTAAAAAGTCTGAAACTCAAAAACTCAAGTTGCAGAAGTTAAATGCCTGTCGGTACCACCGACAGTTTGGGCCGGTACTACTGGTGTAAGACAGCCGGTACTACCGACGCAAACTGCTGGTACTACCGACCTCCTAAGAGAGCTACGAAATCAGAGTATAATGAGTTTTGATTTCAGATCTGGGAGTTACCCCACTCTCCTAGATGTAGTTGAGGATGATGTTGAAGTTCCCTTGACTCGGTTCTTCTCCAAAACGTAGATCGGCCCTTGTTCACCTATGAAAATGGGTAGAGAGGAAGAACACGAAGAACACAAGAACAAGGATAGTCGAAGCTACCTCCACAGCAAGACAAGATATTTATCCAGAGGTTCGGCAATCCCCACTAAGGAGTTCCTACGTCCTCGTTGTTGAGGTGACCACAAAGGTCCGACCACTTAGGTCTCCTCCCTCAAGTAACCACGAAGGTTAGCTAGAGATTTCCACTAAGAATCAAAGGGTAATACAAACACTTCGGGGTGCCCTCACAAGTGAAACAACACGGGCAACCACGAAGAACGCCTAGCCGGCTAGGGTTCCAAGAACCCAAGAGTAACAAATGCAAACCAACCGGCAAGACGAAGAAACCAAGTGCTCAAGTCACGAATCGAAGCTCCCAACTCTCTAATCTCACTTCTCTAGCTCGAATCTCTCAAGGATTGAAGCCTAGGAGCAAAGAGGGAGAGAGAGTGGGTGAGTCAAAGCTTGGAGACTGTTTTCTTAAAAGTGGATTCGAAGGAATGGAAGAGCCAACGGTTAGAAATGAGGGAAGAGCTATTTATACAAAGGTCCTGAACAACTGCCGGTACTACCGGGGCAACCACCGGTACCACCGGCTACCTCAGATCTAACGGTAAGAAGTCTCTATGATTTGCGAGAAATAAGCCTACCGGTACCACTGGGCTTTTGTCGGTACTACCGACCATTGCCGGTACCACCGGTGGAAGGCCGGTACCACCGGCAGTTCAAATCTCCGCAACCAAAGTCAGCGCAGATTTGGCCTGCCGGTACTACCGGCGTTTCACACCGGTACTACTGGTGCTGGCCGGTACCACCGGCCCGAGCCCGGTACTACCGGTAGTTCATTTTCTCGCAAAACTCAGGAGAAAGGCTGGCACTGCCGGTACCACCGGCCCTGAGGGTTGGTACTACCGGGTCACTCTGGCAGAGAAGAAATTTCCTGAGTGCCTGTGAGTGCAAGTGTGTCTCTCATGCGCATTAAGTAAATTGACTTGAGCACCCCTATCCTCATCTTACCAACTCAATTTGCATCCCTCTTGATAGTGCGGCGTTTCCTAAAACTCAACAAAAGATAAAAACTTTGTAGCCACTTGAGTCGAAACGCCATTCATCTATTGAAAACTTGGGGTGCTAAAATTCACCGAATGTTTTCGTTCAACTCCATCAATGGACCAACACATTTGGTAAATTGGGCTTTTTCCATCTCACATCTCATGTGTTATCCTCATTCTTATTTTACCTGCTTGTCATCTCAACAAATCTCATTAGTCCTCTAATTGTGTGGTCATTAACACCAAAACCCACTAGGGCTTGATTGCACTTACAGACCCCCACTGCAATTGGAGCCGCAGGCCGTATCGGTGAGTCCGAGTGGATGAACACGTACGACAACGTCGAGCTAAGGAGCATGCGTATCTGCCGCACCATGCGACGGATAAGCATTCCGCGCACTGCTGCCTGGAGGCGCACCATTGCTTGCTCCTTCGATGCTTTCGTGGCACGAAGAGCCCGCGCTCGGCAACGTGCCAGGAGTCCCCGTGCGGCTGCCTGGAGGCGTACAACCGCCCGGCGTTCACGGTCCTTTTCCTTCGCGTTGATCAACTCCTTGATGCGATCCAGCTGCGTGAATATATCAGCAAAGATGCGGGAAGTGTCGTTGGCAGGAGGGGACACATGGTGGAGCAGGTCGGGGCACAGGGGCGATGTGAAGCGCAGGTGCAGGAGCTCGGTGAAGCGATGCCACGTCGGGGTGCCTTCAGCGTGCTGGACTTGTAGGAACCAAACCCGGGCGTCATCTTCCAAATTACGGGAAACCAGTCATACCTTTTCTTCCTCCATGATGCGCTCTCGGCGGAAGTAGGAGTCGCACTGGTTGACGAAGGCCAGAGGATCAGATTTCCCCGCAAATTTAGGGAAATCCATCGAGGCAAAGCGTGGCAGCGGCGGTGTGTTGTGGCGGATCTAGATCGATGATTGCGGCGGCGACGGATGGTGGTGATGGGGCTGCTGCGCGGTGGCTGTGGTGATGGGGGTGCGACGGCGGCTGGTGGTGTGGCTGTGGCGGCGCGGCACGATGGATGAGGTAGGCGACGCGGCGATCTGGACCAGTATCTTTTTTTTTGGAAATGGCTGATGGATCGGAAGTGCTGGAGGATCCGGCTGATGAAGGAGGATCGCTGGACTCTATACCAGATGTTATGGACGAGGTGTATTTGGGATAGATAACTAGGCCTTATGCTTTGCCAAGAGCTTGAGAGATTGAGGGAGACTAGAATTGTTTCTTCATAATTCATTGCTTGCTTTCCATTGTGCCTCATGGGCTGAATATAAAAGGTACATAGGACTAACACCTCTTGTGGCTAGACAATATGGTACTATTCCTATAGACAAATAACTAAGAGAGACACTAATTAACACTAATGGGCTTAAGGCCCAACTAAGACACTTGCGCCCTACGACGCCCCTCTTTATGCCCATGACAGAACCATTATTCTGTGCTTCAGAACATTATGCTATTCGACTGCTGCCTGATTAATCTCTCAATTAGGCACCATAATATCCAAACTATAGTAACATAAAAATATTCTCTTACAGTTGTATATGCTGTTCCGTGAAATCATCCAAATACGCTGAATAAACGGAAACCCATGATATGCTATGGAATCATGGTAGCGACTGTTTTAATTGTCAAATGTTGTATGGTTTACTGCTTGGTACTGCGTTTCAACCATGCCTTTTGTGACTAGACTAGATAAAAAAATGCTCTTCCTTAACCTTTCATTGATAACAGGCAAGACAATCAGCTGTGGATCGCAACAACCACCAACTGGCTATTAGATTTGTTTAATGCCATTTCTATTCTTTCTCTGGTACTTATCCAGATCATGCTCAGGGTGTCTGCCTCCACAGAACAACGCCACCTCAAATTGAGTTTGATCCTCAGGAGTGGGGAAAGAAATCACTTCCATTTTTCTCTGAATCAGTAGGGCGTCACACATGTTGCCCTCCTGTTTCAAAAAAAAAAAACTCTGAAACTTCCTTGGTTCAATCTTTGTTGCATGGGTTCTAGAGAGTTTCTTTCTTTCTTTCTTTTGTGCTGTGGTCGTTGCCTAATTGATTTCCATTCTACGCAGGTTAGCTGGAACATGACTCGAGCAAAATGTGTTGCAGATTAATTGCTATTTTGTGGATTTCAGTGTGCTGAATCTGTTGAGGCATTTGATATTTCTTTCTTTAGTTTTTTGCACGTGGATCCCCATATCCTAATTTAGGCATTTGATATTTCTTCTGTTTGATGGATTTTCCATGCCCTACTTGCTTGTAGCAGGCAACTGCTGATGATTGGTTTCATTATGAGTCGAGGGGCAGCAGTGGAGTCAGCAAAGGGGGTGGCTAATGATGCAGAGCATAGGCAAGCAACTCACCTTCAACATGCCATAGCCTATGCCAAAGAGATTGTAACAAGCGTTAAGTGGTGACCGTGATTTGTAAAGATTGACATCTGAGGATTACTGTCAAGTGTCCATATATCAGATAGGTTGTAAAGTATCTGTGCAGCCTTTCCTGCTTTTTTATATTTCGCAAACAGCATAAACTCACTATGGAGTTCAAAAAAGATACAATATATTTAACTACAGCCACATTTTATACATTTATCCTATTTATTTTTCTTCATGTAGTAATTTTTAAGGATTCATCCTACCATGATTTAATGCAATCTAATTATCTACATGAATACTCCATCTCTTTACCTCCTTTTAAATGCCTCCATTTCTGGAATATCATTATGATTGATTATTAATTAGAAGCTGATGTAACAACGGAAAATGCATTTTGTTGTATATAAACCTTCATCAACGCCAAACGCAGTCCTTTTCTCTTAGAGTGATATATACAAATGGTGTTCCCACTTCCTGCTTTCAAAAATAAAAAATGTGTTAAAAATTTATTAGTCTTCCAACTAACAATGCTTCTTTTATATTTTGCATCACTAAATAAGTAAACATACATTAATATGAATGTAGTCCTTTCTACTCCGCGTTGACATAACCGGGTAGCCTAACACTGGCAGCTGCGCGGCAACGCCGCGCTGAGTTTCTAGTGGTACACTATACAAGTACTTACTCACTAGATATCCCTAACTTTTGAGACAATTATTACAAGTGATTTTTTTAACTAGCTAAATTTGTTCTAGGTAGGTAACCTACCACTTTTCAAGAGCTAAAACAGATTAATAACATGAAGTTACATGAAGGTCTTACAAATCAGGTTTGGCATCATTCCAATTTTCACCAAAAGGCCAGCTTGCACAAGATAATTTGTGCGCACTTAAGACATGGGTGTACACTACAAAGAGAACAGGCCCATCAGCCTAACCTAACCTCAATACTATATGCACATCAAACAACTCAAGCAATCTGCTATACAAGATTCCAGTTAACAACATCTCCGATTTCCAGTACAAGGCTTCTCAACTTAAATTCCTACCATGTGTTAATATATATATATATATATAAGCTGATGGGACGTGAAGCCCGTACATTCCAATTTCCAAAGATTACATGTGTTGACTTGCTTGTTCAATTCCTATATCTACCGTCTAGAAGCATGTAGTAGAAAGACTGAGAGAGAAAATAAAGATGTCAGATAGCGGAAGTAAATTAATACCAATGATACTCAGGGGGTAGATTCAAAGATGCTTCACTATAAGAAAAGAATTGAAGTGCATGCACATTAACATTCATTGCTTTATCTTGGTTAGACCAGACCAAATTCCTAACCTGATACTCCTTACGTCTCAAAATAAATGTACATCGCATTTTTCGAGAAGTCAAAGTTTTTAAATTTCACCAAATATATACCCCCTCCATAGTTGTTTAGGACAGCGACACGGTCTCTAAGGCTTAACTTTGACTCCTTGTTTTTATAAAAATATTTATCAAAAAGTGTTATATGTATATTTTTAAGAAAGTATTTTTCAAGATAAATCTATTCATATGGTTTTTACATTTTCAAACTCAACAATTTAAAAGTTATTCATGATTTATATTCTCAATGTTTGACCCAAATCGTGTCCAAAATGACTTTCTTTATAGGTATGGAGTATAAAAAAAGTACTTATATTTATGATGCGTAAGTATCGGTAGATTAATCATGGCATAAATTTTCATAAAATTTTTTTTTGGAGATACAAATGTTGATACCATTTTCTAAGTTAATTAAACTTAGAAAAGTTTGAGAAACAAGACATGCAGTTATTTTGGACGGAGTGAGTATAGACAGAACAAGGCCAAAGGTGACCGAACATGTACACACCAAAAAAAATAAATCCTTCTATCCATGCTCAAAATGAGTATCATCAAAGTTTGTCAAAGAATAAGCAAGCACATAATTATGAAAATCTATCTGAATCATAAATCAAAAGGCTTCAGATATTCAAAAAGGATATTAGCTTTTCTCCAAGTGTATACTGAAAACACCATCTGATCTAACATAAAGTTTATGTGCACTTGTAACTGAAGGACGGCATAAGCCGGTTGGTTCTAGATTAATTAGAAGATTATACAAGGGGTTACATTATATAGAGGCCCAAGGGGCCTGTTCACACAGCCACATAGGGTGGCGCATGGCTAAGTAATTAGCAGTAAATGACTAACACAAATACCAAGGGGATACTAGCACTAAGACCAATGGGATAATCTAACACCCCCCCGCAGTCGGAACGTCGCAGCAGCGGACATTCAGACTGGAGCGAAAGTCTTGGAAGACAGAGGTAGGCAAGCCCTTGGTGAAGACGTCAGCAAACTGTGAAGTTGTTGGGACATGAAGTACACGAACAGCGCCAATGGCAACACGTTCACGGACGAAATGAAGGTCAATCTCCACGTGCTTGGTGCGTTGGTGTTGAACAGGGTTGGTGGAGAGGTAGACTGCGCTGACATTGTCGCAATAGACGAGGCAGGCGGAGGTGAGGGGATGACCAAGTTCCTGGAGAAGCTGCCGTAACCAGGAAGCCTCAGCGACACCATTTGCAACAGCCCTGTATTCAGCCTCAGCACTGGACCGGGAAACAGTAGGCTGCCGTTTGGAGGACCAAGACACAAGGCTGCCATCCAGGAAGACGGCATAACCGGAGGTGGAGCGGCGAGTGTCCGGGCAGCCAGCCCAATCCGCATCAGTGTAGACTATCAATTGTGAGGGGGATGTCCGAGGAATGAGAAGGCCATGATCAAGTGTGCCCTTGAGGTAGCGAAGGATTCGCTTGGCAGCAATGAAATGTGCTTCCCGGGGGTCGTGCATGTACAGGCATACTTGCTGGACAGCGTAGGCAATGTCAGGTCGAGTGAAGGTTAAGTACTGAAGAGCCCCCACTAGGCTGCGGTAATCTGTAGGATCAGCCACTGGTGGGCCGGCAGCAGCAGATACTTTAGCACAAGTGTCAACAGGAGTGGAGTAAGGTTTACAGTCACTCATGCCATGACGGGCAAGGATGTCCAGAGCATACTGACGCTGTGAGAGGAGCAGGCACTCTCCCTGACGCTGAACTGCCATGCCCAGGAAGTGATGAAGAGGGCCAAGATCTTTCATAGCAAATTCTTTCATCAGGGCAGCAATGACTCGATGGAGGAGTGGCTGTGACGAGGCAGTGAGGACAATATCGTCCACATAGAGCAAGAGATAGACAGTCTCTGTGCCGCGTCGGTAAATGAAGAGGGATGTATCAGACTTGGCCTCAGTGAATCCCAGAGAGAGCAGAAAGGATGCAAATCTGCTGTGTCATGCACGGGGAGCTTGCTTCAGACCATATAGGGATTTGTTGAGCTTGCACACATGCTGAGGAAGAGCAGAATCGGTGAACCCCGTGGGCTGAGAGCAGTACACTGTTTCAGTGAGGGTCCCTTGAAGGAAAGCATTCTTGACGTCGAGTTGGTGGATTGGCCAGTCCTTGGAGTGAGCAAGAGTGAGGACTGTGCGAACTGTAGCAGGTTTGACAACAGGACTAAAAGTTTCGTCATAGTCGATGCCGGGCCGTTGAGTGAAGCCGCGGAGGACCCAACGTGCCTTGTGGCGGTCCAGAGAGCCATCAGCATGGAATTTATGTTTAAAAATCCATTTGCCGGTGACTACATTAGCCTTGGCGGGGCGAGGAACAAGATCCCAAGTATGATTTGCCATGAGGGCAGCAAATTCTTCTTCCATGGCGTGTCGCCAAAGAGGATCAGCAAGAGCGTCGCGGCATGTCCGGGGAATCGGAGATAGGGCCTCTGTGTGGAGGATCCGAGGCTGTATGTATCCAGATTTCCCACGAGTCATCATGCCATGGTTGTTGTCAACCGGTGGAATAGGAACAACACCAGCCGGAGGAGCGTCCTTGACGAACCGGGGTGGCGAAGGGATGATGGATGAGCGGCGTAACGGAGCAGCAGCTGCTGGTGACGGTGGCGCTGAAGCAGCAGCAGCGGTAGCTCGCCGGGAGTAGACTTGGGTGACTGGCGGCTTGGGGAAAACATGCTCCAGAGCTGCAGCAGCAGCGGGGGCACGCCGGGAGTACACCCGAGTGACCGGCGGCTTGAGGAAGCCGTGCTCTGGGGCGGCAGTCTGGGGCAGGGTTGTGGTCGCGGGAGCAGCCGCCGGAGAGGGTGCAGGAGACGCCGGAGGGACCGGCGGCTGCTGCGCCACTGGTGGATCATGTGGCCTGGCCGGCAGAGGGGGCCAGATGGTCACCAGATCATCGTCAGGCGACTCAGCCGGAGTCACATCAGCGGTGGGCTGTACAGAGGCGTTGGGTGTACCTGCAGGAGAAGGAAGAGCTGGAAGAGGCTCATCATTAGTTAGAAACTCAAGCTCATGCGGGGCTGGAATCCGGTGACCTGAAAAGGGGAAGGTGGTTTCATCAAAAATGACATGGCGGGAGATGATGACCCGGTTAGAAGAAAGGTCGAGGCAGCGATAACCCTTATGGTTAGGGGAATAGCCGAGGAAGGGCGGCGCGCACTCGTTCCTGGGCGGCGGCGGCATCCTTGAGAAGGGCCGCATCCTGCTGGAGTTGGTCGGCGCGGGCGGCGTTGGTTTCCCGGGCGGCAGAGGCCTCGCGCTCCAGGCACTGGGCGGCAGCGAGGGCCTCATCGCGCAGTTGGGCGGCGGTGGCGGCAGAGGCGCCCGAGGCAGAGCCGGCGGCCATGGGAGCGAGACGAGCGCCAAGGATGGGGACGCGCGCGCGCGGTCAGGGAGACGGGCGCGGGCGTCGAAGAGAGGGGTGCGGAAGCAGAGGAGGTGAGCGGAAGAAGGGGCACAGGCCCGATCGATCACGCGTGTGATACCATGAAGGACGGCATAAGCCGGTTGGTTCTAGATTAATTAGAAGATTATACAAGGGGTTACATTATATAGAGGCCCAAGGGGCCTGTTCACACAGCCACATAGGGTGGCGCATGGCTAAGTAATTAGCAGTAAATGACTAACACAAATACCAAGGGGATACTAGCACTAAGACCAATGGGATAATCTAACAGTAACAACAATGCAAACTACAAAAGAACAGGCTCTGCAGGTGCACCTAACCTACAGAGGACATGCATCACACATCTCGAACAACACAAACACTCAAGTACAAAGAAGTTTGCTTAACAATGTATTCCTCCCTTTTTGTCGTTAATATGAAAATTTTAGAATGACGCCTTAGTGGTGAACTGGTGATATGATTGCGTATTTCAAAGATGCCAGGTTCCTAAATCAAAGAGTTTCTAGTATTACAGAGGAAATATTCTGATAAAAAAAACTATGTACTGCTGGGGGTTTGAACATGTGCTTATGAAGATGCATAATTGATCTACAAGCCAAGGTCCCATGGATGCATATACATATGAGTCTGCTTGTGCAAGCCTGAAAACCTAGATATCAGAAAAAGTACTCATGGACACGGATTATACTATTCATACCAACCATCCATATGGAACCATGTAGTTGACTTCTGAGTTTAGCTCCCAACTTACTGAACTAAGCTAAACAAATTTTGTGATAAAGTTCAAAGGTAAAACTAGGATATTGGACTACAGACAACATACAGAGATGCTGCACTCTTAGTCTTAGTTTAGAGTCTGTACTCAAGTGTAGATGAAGGATAAAGATTTTCCACATCCCTTCGAATGAAGTAATGGGGACGACAACTTCCTTTCCTTGACAGAGAAGAAATTTCTGGTCCAAGGAAATCTGAATCCATTTCTGTCGAACTTTAATTCCCTTCACAAAGTTTCTTGGAAAAATCATGGAAGAAAGTTAACACTAATGAACACTATTAAAAGAATAGTGAATAGGTGAACAAGTTTATAAAATGATGCAAATCCAAACTTTTGTACAGCACAGAGTTCTAATTAAGGCTATTTTAAATGTACAATGTAATCATAGGAAATCCATTCAGCCATGTTTGAAAAGAGAATCCTCATCGAACAATAAGAATATCCACATAGACTAAGAGAGTTTTTTTTCGCGACCAGGTGTGTGCCCGTTTTTCAAGGACTAAGAGAATGATGATGGTGATGAAAAGAAGCTGCCTGACCTTTCAATATCAACACTGACCCAAATGCTAAATCCAAAGCTTGGGAGTACTTCACGTTTGCAAATGAAGCTTTGAGCTTTTGTCCAAGTGCAAACTGAAAACTCCATCTGATCTAACATCTACTCTGTTAAAGCTCTAAACATGTAATAAATAGCAAAAGCCTTGTCACTTACAGAAAAGATTCTTATCATTTTGGTCAAAAGTGAATTATTAATCTACTGAACTTTAGAATGGCAGATCCCATTGCACAAAAAGACCACAAAAAAGAAACAGTGTTCTACCCATTTTCAACCACCTCCCTGAACATAACAATAAAAAAGTCACTTACTGCAAAGGTTACAAAGGAGAGAAAGAGACTTTTAGTCACCGACTATTCTGTTTCCATCACGGGCAATATAGATAGTAACAAATTTCAGAACGACACTCTACCCTGTTTATTCTAAAAGTATGCCAGGTTGGTAAACTGCAGAAAAATCGTATTCTACAGAGCAAACATACTGATACAAAAACTACGTACCTAGTGGTGATTTGAATGTGCCCTTGGTGGAGATAAACGGTTGAGCTATAGGCCAAGGTACCATGGACGCCTGATTGTGTAAGCCTGAAGCGATCTAGCGATCAAAGAGTGTATTCAACATAGGTATCTCACCTTAAGAAATTTAGTACATATGTACTGCAGCACAGCAGCCTTATCTTAGTAGTGATGGTACATCACTAGCAAATAGATGATACAAAAGGAGAACAACATTAATATTAGCCCAGGCCAGACACATCACCAAGCTTCTGTACAGAAAAAAGTTTTAACAAGGGAATCCTAAATGTACAAGGCAACCACAGCAAATTTTTGAGCCACATCAGAGAGAGTAGCAACTTCAAACAATAAGCATGTGCACAACAAGTGGACTGATCTTTCCATATGAAAACCAATCTAGCTAGATGCTAAATCTAAAGGCTGGATATACTTCTAAAAGGACTTATGAGCTTTTGTGGAAGTGCATACTGAAAAGTGAAAACCCCATCTGACCTAACAGCACACTCTGTCAAATTTCTAACCTTGCCTACTAAATAAAAAAAAAGCACTTGTCAGTTCCAGAAAGGCTTCTTCACTTAGGACAAAAGTGGATTCTTATTCTAGTGTAACTTTGGAATGGCTGATCTGCACTAGAATGAAGGACCACAGCAAAGGGACCACTGTTCTACCCATTTTAGACAACCTGTCTCATAACATGAAAATCAGAAAGCTACTTGCTATAAATGTCACAACAGAGAAAAAAGAAACCTATAATCACCTATTTCCACTAGAAGCACTCTGAATCAAAGTAACATTTATACAATTATGCTAGCACATTAATGATTACTTTACATTTTGATCATGTAACAGTTGGCAACCCTCCTGAAGAGAATAACAACAGTCACGGGTATGAAGCACGAACATTCTGCAAGCTTACACCTCGAATCTCTGAAAAGCACATCCTACCTAAACAACACCTACACCACACACATGGATTCAAAAGTCCATTGGTTATGCGTGGATTATCTCTCTCACTCGTTCCTGACACTGACGGGGATCTTCAGGATGCAAGTAACCTACTGACCCATTATATCAAACACCTAGAACGCACCACTCACACAGCGGCCACCATCAGCACATACGGCGAGCGCGTGGCCAAGTAATTCCTAGGCCAGACACAGCGCTAGACTTCTGGACATAACAAAGTTCTAACTAAGGCAATCTTAAAATTTACAAGGCAACCACAGCAAATCCTTTGAGACACACTTAGAAAGAGTAGCAACATCAAGCAATAAGCATGTGCGCATACATAGGAACGTGATGAAAACAAGTGGACTAACCTTTCCATATGAAAACCAATCCAAATGCTAAAATCTGAAGGGTGGATATACTTCTAAAAGGCCTTATGAGCTTTTGTCCAATTGCATGCTGAAAAGTTCATCTGATCTAACATCAACTACTCTGTCAAAGTGATGTTGCAATAATAAATAGGAAAATCACTTGTCACTTCCAGAAAGGCTTCTCATCACTTACATCAAAAGTGGATTCACAATCTAGTATAAATTTGTAATGGACCATCTGCACTGCATAAAGGACCACTATAAAGGAACAACTGTTGTACCCATTTTGGACAACCTGTCTCAGAACATAAAAATCAAAAAGCTACTTACTGCAAACATTGCACAGAGAGAAAATAAACTTTTAGCCACCGACCATTCTAGTTCCATTAGGAGCACTCTGAATCAAAGCGTAATCTTTAAAAAATAGTCAAAACTCAAGGGTTCCTTCACCCCAATTTACGCTTCTGATCATGTAACATCCTAACTGGTGGCAACACCCTCATGAAGAGAATAACAACTGCACCGCACCTGAACTAAAGCACCATTATTAAGCATGAATATTCTCCTTCTCCAAGGAGACACCTCGAATCTCTAAAAGGCACATATATACTACCTCAACAACAACTACACGGCAGGCACACACGACCTCACAAGTCGACGATTCCGCGTGGGTTATCTATCTCGCTCATTCCTGACGCTGACACCTGATCTTTAGGACGCAAACAACCAACATAACCTTCTGATCCATTACATCGAACACCTACAGCGTGTTTCCAACACCCGCCTCCACATACCCAACCAAGGCCACCACCAGCACATGCGGCGCCGAGTAAACCCCAGCCCCCGAAGTCCCGAACGACTCGTCGACTCCCCTTGTCATCTTCCCCGTGTTGTTTTGCTCCTGGACTACGAGGTTTAAGAACAGTTGATCCGCCAGTGGTCCATGGCTGCGTGCGGGCCAAAAAAGGATACGTACCTATATTTAGCAAAAGCTGGTGGATCCGGTCATCTAGGTTGGAATCGTTTATCGTCGTTAGGAAACTAGGCGCGTCATGAGTGGAACAGGAATCAGGAATGTCGCAGGGCGGTGGTCCAGACGGAAACGAAAGGGATGATCCGGGAATCATACGCTGTGACGGGCTGACGGCGAACTGCGGGAGCATGTGCCGGGTCGATGGGTTGGGTTGGGTTGTCTGCGGCGGCGGACGACTCCGGCGGCGGCAGCGGCGGCGGGAATGGTCATGGCGTGGAGTGGACGATCGTGGTGTAGACCGCTAGTGGGCTCCAAGCGTCCCACCCCGGCCCGCGGTATGCAATGTTAGGCCTTGTTTAGTTCACTGAAAACCAATCTTAACATTAAATATAGACAAAAACAAAAACTAATTACACAGTTTAGCTGTAAATGACGAGACGAATCTTTTGATCCTAGTTAGTCTATGATTGGATAATATTTGTCACAAACAAACGAAAGTGCTACAATTTCGAAAACTTTTCACTTTTCGAAACTAAACAAGGCCTTAAGCCAAAATCTGTTTGTTTTGGAAGTACTCCCTCCGTTCCAAATGATAGCCATTTTAAAAATCTTAGAGATATAGTGAAATATAAAGATTTATGTTATAAAATAGGTATACTATAAAAATATAATTAACAAAGAATATAATGATACTTGATTGGTACCAAAAATGTTATTATTTTGCTATATAAATTTAGTCAAACTTGAAAAACTTTGAATATCCAAGATTCTTGGAATGACTTATAATTTGAGACGGATGGAGTAGCAGTTTTATTTTTATTTGGTAATTATTGTTCAATTATAAACTAATTAGGCTCAAAAGATTCATCTCACGATTTACAGACAAACTGTGCAATTAGTTTTTTGTTTTTGTCTATATTTAATGCTCCATGTATGTGCCGCAAGATTTGATGTGACAAAAAATCTTGAAAAAAAATTGATTTTTGGGTTGAACTAAACAATGTGTTGTTTAGTTGCCTACCTAAAAACTTTTCACTCACCGCATCGAATCTTTCTACACATACATAAAACATAAAATATAGACAAAACAATAATTTTATAGTTTGACTGTAAATTGCGAGACGAGTCTTTTAAGTCTAATTATTCTATAATAATCATAATTGCTACAGTAACCAACATGTGCTAATGGTGGATTAATCTATGTAGTTTCTAGGCAAGCTATGTAATTTGTTTTTTGATTAGTCTATGTATAATACTTCAAATGTGTGCCAGCATATCTGTCAACGAAAGCTGGTCGGCAGTCTACCTTGGGGTATACCCACGGTAGTAGTTTATCGGTAGACGGTGCGCAAACTACGAACTCGATGGTGACGCAAGACACGGGCGAGCTTTTTATCCAGGTTCGGCCCCCGAGTTGGCGTAATACCTACGTCCTGCGTCTGGTTGTATTGATTTGTGTTGAGAGAATAATCGTGTCCTAGGGGGGTCCCTTGCCCCTCCTTATATAGTCCGAGTCCGGAGGGCAAGGTTACAGATCTGGAAACTAATCCTAGTCGGTTATAATTGCCATAGATAGTTCGATATCAATTCCTATTCTAACCGACTAGAATCCTGCTTGATCTTCACGGCATGTTCCCTTGCGCGAAACTCCAAGCTGTCGGATCAAGCTTTGAGCTTGTCTCGTAATGGGCCAAGTCTCCTGGCCCAAGTCTAGCCGTAAGGGTATAGGGGTTTATACCCCCACAATATCTAATGTGATATCCAAAAAATTCCTTTTCGCGAGCTAAACAAGGCCTTAGATTATAGAGGTTCAAAATTCAAATTTCTCAAATATAGAAAGACAGTGCTTTCTCAGAGGGTGTTTAGTTTCCTTTTTATCTCAAAAAATTCTGGATTTTGATCCATCACTTTACACAATAAAATTAAACACTAATACACTATGCAAAAATTTTGGCAAAACAGTTATTATTCTCTATTTTAGATGTTAGCCTCGAGAGGCTAAAAAACCCAAAAAGGTCTCAAGATATCATAACGAGGACAATAAGGCATTGTTTAAATTTAAAAAGTTTTTGAATTTTGATACTGTAGCATTTTTCTTTTTATTTAACAAACATCGTCTAATCATGGTGTAATTAGGCTTAAAATATTCATCTCACGATTTACAGGCAAATTGTGCAATTAGTTTTTATTTTTTTTCTATATTTAATGTTTTATACATGTGCTGCAAGATTTGATGTAACGAGAAATTTTGAAATGTTTTTGGTTTTTGAGTGAACTAAACAAGGCCTAAATTATGTATTTTGAATGAAACTAAACATATAACCTTAAAAATTTTAATATTTTACATTTCATTATTTTAAAGTAGTTAATATTTTATGTTTTTCATTCTATAAGAAACTAACCAGAACCTCAACATTGATACAAAATAGACGCTTTTTGAACAGCAGGCACTGAGGCTATGCCAATGCTGAAGTTCGAACCGAACTGTCCTTTGTGCCAGCAATATATACATCAGCCTCGGCCTTGTTTAGTTCAAAAAAAATTTGGATTTCGACACTATAGTATTTTCATTTTTATTTGATAAATATTATTCAATCATGGACTAATTAGGCTCAAAAGATTCGTCTCGTGATTTACAGACAAACTGTGCAGTTAGTTTTTATTTTCGTCTATATCTAATGCTTCATGCATGTGCTCCAAGATTTGATGTGACGAGGAATCTTAAAAAGTTTTTGGTTTTCAGAGTGAACTAAGGCCTTGTTCACCCCAAAAACCAAAAACTTTTTAAGATTCACCGTCACATCGAATCTTGCGGCATATGCATGAAACGTTAAATATAGTTAAAAACAAAAACTAATTACACAGTTTACCTGTAAATTATAAGATAAATCTTTTGAATCTAGTTAGTCTGTAATTAGATAATATTTACCATAAACAAATAAAAGTTCATTTCGACAACTAAAGAAGGCCAACAAGGCCCTCACCGTGAACTTTTTGGCAGAGCCTAGGACATGGTGAGCTTTAAAGTTAGTACTACGTACTGCACCTCATAGTTTTTCAATGATGAAACGGCTAACTGAACCGTGACCATAACATAATCTGATCCCGGGTTCCAAATTACAAGTCATTACAATTTTATTCGGAGAGTCAAAGTATCAATTTGACTAAAATAATAAAGAGAGTTTAAATAATTTATAATTTAAGACGAATAGAGTATTATACTAAGGTTCTGTTTCGTTTGCATCGGTAAACTTTAACTCTTATCACATCAAATATTTGGACACATGCATGGAGTACTAAATATAGACTATTTATGAAACTAAAAACATAGCTAAAGAGTAATTTACAATACGAATCTTTTGAGCCTAATTAGTTCATAATTGGACACCAATTGCCAAATAAAATGAAAAAAAATACAATACCTATTAAATTTTAACACCTCTAACCAAACACTCCCTAACAAAAATCCAGTAGGTATGCCTAGAAGCATATAATAAGTTGCACCACTGGAGAATCATTACTCCATTTCAACAATAAGTGGACTACTTAGGGCACTTCCAATATATAAACCACTATAGTTTCTATAGACATTAATTATACCACCATGTGTCGCCTAAGCATTTTGTTGATGTGGCAAAATAGTTATTGAAGAGAGAGAGCAAAAATCATAGAAACTGGATCTAAGTTAGAAACCATATCTACACAAGAACCAAGACATAAAGGATGTGATTGATAGCAAATCGAGAGAGAATGCATATGATTGGATAAAGCATTGTTCTGTAGAAACTATGTGTTTGGGACCATGGTTTCTATATGTAGTGTCTATGAAAATTAATAGGTATAAAAACTACATATAGTTTCTAACATCGGGACTACCCTTAGTCAACCAATTCAAGTACTCTATTGTTTTAAACTATAGGTCTCTTTGACTTTTTTTTGTTATATCAAAATTTGTTATGTATCCAAATACACTATAATTTTGAATGGATGGAGTGTAAAAAGTTATAATATTTTTTGTACCAAATAATTATCAAAGATTAATAATGCAATATATTTGATATATATATATAGTATTACTATATATATATATATATATATATATATATATATATATATTGTTTGGTTCAGCCCTCATGGAGGAGGAACAACAATGAAATTATAAACCAGTGCTATCCATTACCATGCATATGAAACCACGATTTTGTGTACCTGTGGTATTTAGGTTCATCAAATGCTACACTTAGTATAAAATATTCTTCTTAATGGCCAGAAATGCGAAAAAAATCAATATGTAGTACTCATTCATCTTTTCACCTATACAACACATATATGATCTATTTGTTTAATACATTAGCTTTTCAAGACCATGTGTAGGTACGTATTTCATTATGAGGAAGTAGAGAAATATTACAAGCTACCCCTGTAAGATAAGCACCGAGCTTACAACTTACCAAAAAGGAGAGGACCAAAGAACACAAAAACAAGAAGAAAACACCAAAAGAAGTTGTGAACAACGAAGATAGAGGCGATCACAACTGCATGGAACTTGCCAACACCTAGACATGGGTTAATTGGGCTATGACCTCTCGAACCACCTGACAACGTGCTCATCCATTGAGGCCACACACAACAAACCAATGTCACGGATCCCTTAACAAGGCTTGGCCAATATCGTGTCAACCTCCGAGGGTGAAGTCATCTAGGAACGAGTTGTTCGGGAATAGGACCTTGAAGGCCTCATGCTTGGACTCTGAAAGCAATTCAACAAAGATAGACTCATACTTGTACATATCTGTAGAGTCGACAGGCTATGCTTGATCCATGAGCCGCCCCAACCTGACCATAAGAACTTGATGCGCCTCAATAGTTGGGTTGGCCGTCCAAGGTTTAGCCGCCAAGGGAGTACTCCTCTTCAACATTTTGACACTGAACTTGGCCCGATACCTCATGAGGATGGGGCTTCCTTGAAGCACAGGAGTTTAGATGGGGCAAATTTGTTCCAAAATCATGTAGCATTTGTACACTAGTTATGCCTTAAGCACATCACAAAACAATATCTATGTGATGGAATATATAGTAGTAACGAATTCAATTATTACTCTATAGAACTAGATTGTTCGATTTCATATCAAAACTTAAATTACATTCTAATTAGCACCAATGTTAGGTGAAGATGGCTTTAGTTAGTACATAAGAAAAGTTGGGAACGTAACATCTCATTTAAAATATTGTTTTTGGTGCTAGTATATAACAACTTTTAAATGTGAATTTTCATGATATTTATTTTCTCATTGCAAGGCGCAAGCATGATCAACTGAGAATCTGAGATTGAAAACTCTCGTGAAATTTGCCTATAGCTCCACATACGGAAAACGGGCGCGCCCTACCCGGTACTCATATGCATCTCTAATCTTCTGACCGGCGTTTGAAAACACCCGGATTGGTTGCGAATCGAAGAGCTTAGGCCAGTCTCAATGCATGTTTCATGATAGTGTCATGCACATTAAATAGGGTGCCACATAAGCAAAAATGCTGATTTGGCAGAGTCATTTAATGAGAGAGTTTTATTAGATAAGAGAGGAGTTTCATCCTCATGAAACTCATGTCTCATGTGACTCGGTTGCCTAGTTTATAGTTTTGGTAACTGTGCCATAAAACTATGCATTGAGACTCTGAAAAAAATAGAAAAGTTGGTATGATAGAAAACACACAACAACGTGAGGTTTCAGGCACATACTATTCCTGTTGGAGATCGACTTTTACCTGCAGGCGGACAAGTTGGAACCTAAACCACACCACAAGCTAACAAGTACGGCTTTTAATGGTAGTACAAATGGTAGAGTATCAAGTACTGGTACGCCGCTTGTGAAAAATTCAAAAAAACTACTCTCCAGTACAGTTTGTGGACTTCAGACTTCACCGGTGCTGTCCACAAGTTCATGTCATGGGAGCCCAAGTCTATCGAAGACCCAGAGCCTCGATCGGCCAACAACTAGTAGCGTCGCGCACGTGCAGTGGACTCAAAGCCTTAGATCTTGTTTACTTCCACCTAAAAACTTATTTTTTTTAAAATTTTTTCGTCACATCAAATCTTCAGACGCATGCATGGAGTATTAAATATAGACGAAAATAAAAACTAATTGCATAGTTTGGTCGAAATTAACGAGACGAATCTTTTAAACCTAGTTAGTCTATAGTTAGACAATAATTACCACAAATAAACGAAAGTGCTACAGTGTCGCAATTTTTTTTCCTCCAGGCCTTAATTTTCTCCATATGTATCTTTCACCAACACGCAAGAGTCGGGAAATTCTTTACTCTCCTCTCTATCCTAAATTAGATGTTTGATTTTTTAACCTTAAATTTAATTACTTATCTTATTTTAAAGAAAATTTACATAATTTTTTTTAATAAAACGATTGATCAAACTTGTTGTTAAAAGAGTTAAACGTCTTTATAATTTAGTATGGATTAAGTAGTGAAAAACAATTAGCACGAGGTGAGAACAGCAATTAAAAATATCTGTGCATCCAGCGACAGCGAGCGACGACGGCGAGGATGGCAATGCAAGTGGCGGGGATCGTCTACCGTCTCGTAAAAGGTGGTGGTTAATTCGCATGTTACGTGTGGTGATATTTTTCGTTTTCATGACATTTCGTTTCCTGCCGAGTCCCGATCGCTCTAGTAATAACACAGGTCTTGTTTAGTTATGATTTTTTTAAAATTTTAATACCGTAACATTTTTATTTGATAATTATTGTTCAACTATAAGTTAACTGAGTTTAAAAAATCATATTATAAATTATAGATTTCGTCTATATTTAGTGCTCCATGCACGTGGCACAAAATTTAATATGACGGTAGATTTTAAAAAAAATTTGAATTTTGGATGGTCACAGTGCACAACAACGCATGCAGGGAGCGAAACTTCCACTCAACAGGCGTGCCATGAGTCCATGACCATGAGTCCATCTCACGACTGACGACGGGAGCACACGGCGGGCCACGCGTCACCACTCAACAGGCGTGCCAGGCGAAACCCGGCGCGTAAAAAAAAAAAAAAAAACAGGCGCGCGCGTGCCGCGTACGAGAGGGCGATTTTGCTTTCGTCGCTTTGCGTCCATCATCCTCCGTCCTCCGGCGCCGACGCAGTGCCGCGTCGTCCAGGCGGCTCGCTCCACCGACCGACCGACCGACGGGGGATGCCTCCGGCCGGTGCCATATGCCATCCCCTCCTCCACCAGCCGACCGCCGCGCCCGCTGGCTCCGCCTCCGACCGACAGACTCCCCCGGCCGCGGCCGGCGCGTACTACGTACGTGGCTGACGTCGTGCGCGCGCGCGCCGTCCGCACTCAGGCCGCCGCACGTGAGGGGCCGGCCGGCCGGCCGGGGGTTTGGCTCTGGCAGCTTCTGCGGGTGACATTTGTCGCGCGGTGCGGTGCTGCCTGTTGCGTGGGCGCGGCGGTCGACGACCCGAAAAGGAGGTGGAGGAGATGGAGCCTGGAGGACACGGCCGGGCTCCTCGGGCGTCGGTCGTTTGGGCTTGCGGGGCTTGCCTGGCACAGTGGCACGGCTGCGCCCGTGCGGCCATGTTGTTTCGTCGCGTTTTTCTTCTTTCTCTACCGGTAATTGACGGATGGTGCGCGCGCGGAACAAAAAAGGGAAAAAAGGACGCGGAAAATCTCAGACGAAATTTCTCCGGTGGGTGGTGCAAAAGCCGCTGGAAAATGGAGGCCAGGTTCGGTGAACAGGCAACAAAAGCTGGGTGGGTGCTTCCGAGCTTGTTTTGTCATCATCACACGCTAATTTCTGTATGACAAGTTTCACTCCTCTCAACTTCCTATGTATCGTCACCTAATCTCGAAACAAAAAAAAAATCCTACCTACGTCACGTTTACATCGATCATTGCCTATTTGGGAGGTGATCAAGTTTTAGTTTTGGACGCATTGTCATTGGGATGCTATGATGGTTTGTTAATTACTAGTATACTCCGGTTCGAGGGGATGGGAGCCGAAACCGATTGTTGGTAAGAATTGACTTGCAACAAAATACTAGGTTCGTCTTAAGTGACGTGACACAAGGAAACAAACACACATGAAAAGATCGGTCTACCAAAGTTTTTTCCTAAAATAAAATACCTTCACCAAGATAGCACTCCAATAAATGCAAATCTAGTACTTCCTATAAATTTGTAATTCGCAAAAGGAAAAAAATAGAGATCCTATCTCTACGCGAATAAAGGAAAAAATCATTTATTTTACCATTGAAACGCAATATTTGACGTACCAGTGCCAACGCTTTCTTTTCCCAGCAGAACTCCAGATCAAAGAGGGAAGCAATTCGATCACGACACGACCTCGGGTAGGTAGGACCCACTTGTCAGGCTGTGGGGATCCCCCGGGAATAATGGCGGGTACTGCCGCCACACAGTTTCCCGCGTTCCTCCTCTCCCGCGGAAAGCACTTGCTCCTCTCCGTATCCCGCACAGCACAGCCCCCCGCGAAAGGAATCCGATCAACGGCCTGAGGCCCTGGACCCGGCCCATCGGACGGCCAGCGCGCGCGCGGCCGCGCGGACGGAGAACCCCCGAGCCCACGGTAGGGAACCCATTCCTTTCTTGTCGCTGTCTCGTACCGGCGCCGTTGCGCTATCCGTTACTTCTTCGTGCCTGTCTCGTCGTCGGACACCTTTTGCACCTCGCCCCCTCCACAAGTCGTCTAATTATTCCTCGGGTGCGTGCGCGGACCGGAAACGGATACCGCTACCGCCGGTGCCTTCCTTGGTTGCCGCCGCAGCAGCCTTGGCCTGCCTCTCCGTCACTTCCAAAGACCAGCCACCAGACCAGGCAGAGAAAGAGGAGAGAAACCCGAACCCGACAAGGAGGGGGGGAGGAGGGGAAAAGATTTGGAGCCCTCGGCTTGGGGAGGTCTAAATTGCAGCGGATTTGCGCGGGTGAGGTGGGAATCGGGGCCCGGATCCGGCGAGTAGGAGCGGCGGGGCCGAGATCTATGCGCGGAGGGGGAGGACGACCGCCGGGCTGAGCAGGAGGAGGAGGGGGAGCGGCAGGGGGGGGGGGGGGGGCAAAGCCCAATGGAGGAGGAGGCGGAGTCGTCGTCCTCGGCGGCGGCGGCGCTGTGGCTGGCGGTGGTGGCGCTCGTCGTGGTGCCGGCGGTGGCGCTGCTGGTGCGGGCCCGCTGGCGCCGGGCCGCGGCGCGGAGGGAGGAGGTGCGCCGTCTCGCGCGGCTCGCGGCCGAGGAGGCCGAGCTCGCGGAGCGGGAGTCCGTGCTGGCCTACTACTCCGAGCTGTTCCCGGGCGTCGTGCACGCCGCGGAGGTGCCCGTGGCGCCCGAGTGGGGCCCGCCGCCGGTTGTGGTGGTTCCAGGCCCGGCGGCGCAGGAGGAGTTTGATGCACAGCCGCAGCCCCAGCCGCCGGTGGGGGCGAAGGGGGTCTGTGCGGTGTGCTTCAAGCCCACCACGTTCAGGTGCAAGCAGTGCAAGGCCGTCAAGTACTGGTGAGTGGGATGAATCCCTCACTTCTCTGCCCCCCTGATTCCATCTCCAGTTTGTTCAATTTCATCCAGTGATTGGGGGAATTGTGGGAAGATAGTCCGTGATTTGTACAATTGGGAGTGGAGTGGTCCTGTATTTGGTACAATTTTTTTGGTAGTTCCAACAAACCTTTGGGAATGGTGCACTGATTTAGGGTACCGCTAACCCTCTATTTTAATCCTTATGACCGTTTTTAATCGTCGCTCAATAACCCTTGGGTGGATGCACAGCATTGCTGATTCCTCACAGAAACTCGGATTCGATAGAGCTTTGAATGGCTATCATATTCTCCCAGTCCCTGATAGCTTCATACTTATAAAATAAACAGTTTGTTTCAGATCTCCGGCTCCATGTCTGCTGCTTAGAGTCTAGGTTCCTGCCAATTTAGCCTGTTGGTTTTTTTTATCAATTTAGTCCACACCATGTTTATGGTATAACCTTCTCATAGTGACTTCACATGTTATTTTCCATGCCTCAAGGTTACCAATTACATGGACAGAAATACTGGCATTGATCTGTTCGTATATTCAACTATGTGACAGAAAATGATTGTTACTTTATTCGCACACTGAATTTTTCATAAACCTAATTCTTCCATATTAATTTCTTACATCTATGTAATTTTCATATTTGTGTGGGTGTGGATGTGTTATGCGATACTACTGGAGTACCGGGCTATATTTATGGAGATACGACAATAATAATCAGTGGTCAAATGGTGTTTTTAGGGACCATGCCAAAAAATGGGTCAAAGTTACCTCGAAGTTGTATGGCAAGTATTTTGAAGATATTATTGGAAGAGGCTAAAACAAGTATAGTGAGCCCGAGGTAGTATTTGACAGTAGGAAGTGCCATGCATGGCATATTGGCATGCTTGTTTGATGGTGAGTAAATGCACCAGCTAATCACTAGGTGCTACAACCTACCATAATACCACACACTTAATATTTTCTTACAACAGTACAGCTGTCATGTATTGACTATAAAACGGCATGCACTGACCCTCGTCATCCCATATTTGTCTATCTACCTCTGAACTTCAAGACTACTGAATCACCAAGAAGTTGTTTGGGTGGATAGGATATGGAGGTTAGCATGCTGTAGATCCATCATGCATCTGCTTTTTCCGCAAGTTTACGCGATGTATTTCTAGATTTGTTTTTTTGCTTGCTAATCCTTTTTTCAACCATTTATTTGCATGCGTACATCTCCTGTGGAGTGGATGGCATTCATTACTCCCTAGAGTCATTAAAATGGTAGTGTTGGACATTGCCTAAAGGAAATAGGAACAAGGGGAAATGTAAAGGAACATGTGCCATATGGAGATGGCATGCATCCATTCTGGTGTTTGGGGGGAGAGAGGGGGGGGGGTGTTTACACTTCATTAGCAACATAGCATGAATTTTGAGGTAATAAGGTGATGAGTGATTGGATAGGTCTTGCTGTTTTTTTTTCCCGGGTGAAATCGTATGGACATCCGTGAGTTAGCAAATAATGTTGGCATGTTGCAGTACTTTGTGCGTTGATCACGACATTCTTAGCTTCTTAACTTGAGTGTCACCTTCTGTTTTGCAGTTCCTTCAAATGCCAGATAGCCCACTGGAGACAAGGTCACAAAGATGATTGCCATCCACCAAGTGTTAATACTAGGCCCGATGATGAAGGAAAGGCTGAACAGGGAAGAGCTGCTGAAGAGAATGTATCAGTTGGTGTTAAACAGGTTGCTGAAATGAACAAACCAGTTGTTGGATCTGAAACTTCTGATGCACACCATAATTTGAAGAGTTCAAATGATAAAAGTAAACATATGCCTTCAGAAGCGGTATGTACCAGTGCAGAGGTTCCTGGAGGTCATCAGTCCAACAGCACGGTCGAAATTTCTCAAAATGTTCCAGTGCCTGTTAACAGTAGTAAGATGGGGTCAAGTATCAAACATGCATTTTTTGTTGAAGATGGTTCTTCCACCGAGGACTTGAATGGGGTCTCGCCATGTAAGTCTCAGGCTTCACCAAACATAAACGGTCATAGCAGTTTTGCAAACGAAGAATTCTGCAATCATTCCAAGGAACACCAAAGAGCTAAGGATGCCAGTGTTGTTGAGGATTGTTCTCAGACAAGCAATACCAGAGAGATTGAAGACAGTAGCATTCCCCAAGCAGTTGCATCTGTTGTTTTGGAGACCAAAAGTTCTAGGACTCCTATTAATGTGGAACTTGAGAGGTCTAAAACAAAACCTATTAGGAATGATAGAATTCAGAGCACAAAACCTGTGCCATCTGCATTGACTGTTGACAAAGCCACTTCAGTTCGTGGGAGTTGTTCTGTTACACCTAATCCATCTAAAATAGCAGATAATCTTCCTGATAGAAGTTTTAAAAAACCTTCAGATAGGTCAGGTTCAACAGCAAATAACCTTGCAACATCTCTGAAGAAAATGGTCAGGCAGCAAACTGCACCAAAAGTTGTGAGGCATTATCCATCAGAATCGGTAGGATAATTGAATATATCTTTGTACTTAGCATCTTTTTTTTTTTTCTCTTGTATCTGCTAATAGTTATCTGTTGTCTCAGACACTCTTCCCATATGAACTTTTTGTGAAGCTCTACGGCAAGGTTGAGTTGAACCCTTTTGGTCTTCATAACGTTGGCAACAGGTAAAGAGTGAATTGTTTTTAAATAAGAGTAGGAAGGTTAACTGGCATGCATACATATGCTTGCTCATTAAGGTTTGATCCATTTGGTCTGGGCCTTTGTAAGATCTTAAGTGTATGCTCTTAGAATATTTGTGATTTACTTCCATTAAAGTCTGCTTTGTGCATATAAATTACAGGATGGCGCTTTGAGGCGGATTATAGCATGAGCCAAGTATATTTATATTAGTACCGATCTTGTTCTTTTCTGTTGCATAAACTTTAGGATGGTGCATGAGTTGTTTTAACTGAAGTTTAGTGCATTGTTGTTCGCTTTGTCTAATCCGTGCTTCCTTTGCAGTTGCTATGCAAATGCTGTTCTTCAGTGCTTGATGTTTACTCGACCACTCACAACATATCTTTTGGAAGGCCTTCACTCAAAAAACTGTAATTCTCCACTACTATGTTTGTCACGTTACTTTTTTGCTATGTGCTTGAGTATTCGTGTAATACCTCATGTGCTGTAGGTTCTCAAAAAGGATGGTGCTTCATGTGTGAATTTGAGAAACTCATTGTGGAGGGCAAACGGCGCAAGACTGCCTTGTCACCAACTGGGATACTCTCTCATTTGCATGACATTGGCAGTAGCTTGGGTCCTGGTAAACAAGAAGATGCTCATGAATTTCTTAGGTAAGGCAGCATTATTTATTTTCTATGTTCTTATAGATCTCAATAGAACAATGGATCCACGGTATTTGGTTCCTTTATTTAGATCAAATTTATTTTAGGTACTTTGCTTTTGTACTCCATCCAGTCACTAAAACATGTCATTTAGGACAAGATTTGTCCAAACCTTAACAAGCATCAATAGCTTTTATATCTTTTAGTTTGAAGGTATGCAGGATACTGTATATATTAGATTTATATTGGGAAAATTTGCAAAATGTTATAAATCTGAAGGACTTTAAGAATATACTCTAGAAGATATTAGACTGTCTCCAACAACGGAACCCAAACGCAAAAATAGGTCATGCACAATGTTTTGCATCCTAAAAATAGGATCCAACAGAAGACCCATACCAGACACCCATTTTGGGTACGAGGCCAGAGAGAACGCAAATAAGCGTCTTCTCTCTGGAAGACGCAAATCTCTGCCACGCCGTAGTGGTGGCCCCATAGGAGGCGTCGCGGCGGGGCACGGCCGGCGGTGAGGCGAGTCTGTGGCGGGGCGGGTCTCCCACAGCCCAAATCTTCGAGGCTGCCACAGGAGGAGTGGAGGAGGTGGACGAAGGAGAGAGAGCACCGAGGACTTGCCACCGGGCGCGAGCTCGGGGGGAGCCATGGCCGCCGGGATCTGGGGGTCGCCACCGGGCGCGACCTTGGGGAGCCACCGCCGTCGGGATCCAGGGGCCGCTGCTGTGGGTGAGCTTGGGGAGCCACCGCCGTTGGGATCTGAGGGCCGTGCGGAGGAGTTGTAGGGCGGGAGGAGGAGGTGGAAGGGAGAAGGGCTCGCTGGAGGAGTAGGGGCCGCTGCGGAGCGAGAAGTGGAGGAGGCGCGGCTGCGCGGGGTGGGAGGATGAGGTGGAACCGTGGAAGAGAGAAAGGCTCTGCTTTTTTTGCGTTCTCATTGTTGGAGAAGTGAAGTTTTGCATGCGCGGCCTTTCTCCTATGCGTGACCCAAATCATGATATGGGTCTCTGGTTTGGGTCCTTATTGTTGGAGATAGCCTTAGTGGTCAAAGATATGCATCGAAGACCATGAAAGTCAAATGTGACAAGATTTTGTGACCGGAGGTAGTCATTCTCACATGTTAAACAAAAAACTTAGTTGATTTTAGCTAACTTATTTATATGTGGGGGTTCTTTTATGGAACAACAATACCTGATCTGAATTGAACAAAGGCACCCTACGTTTATTGAAAGAACAGTACCTGTTCTGTTTACAGGTATGCAATTGATGCTATGCAATCCGTATGCATGAAGGAAGCTAGCAAAGGAGGTGTTATTCAGTCAATGGAAGAAACAACTCTTGTGCAATTGATATTTGGGGGCTATCTGCGATCTAAGGTTTTCTTTGCACAGAGCTTACAATTATTTATGTTGATATATTCAGTTACCTTAGACTAGTTATGTGGTGAAGCTAATCTTTATTACATCCCTACCGATTATTCCTTCCTCTTTCTTCTATATGTTCCTAGATCAAATGTTCAAGGTGCCACGTTAGTTCTGAACAATGCGAGCCCATGTTGGATCTTACTGTTGAAATAGATGGTGACATTAGTTCGCTCGATGAGGCACTTGAGCGGTTTACATCCACAGAAGTCTTGGATGGAGAAAACAAATATCACTGCAGCAGGTTTTGTTATGGCTCTTGGTCTTTTATTTTCTTCATCTGATCTTCTTGTGCCTATTTCTGCTAATTTATATTTATCTGTGGACCATAATCTTTTGATTTTCACTGAATCTTTAAGACTACTAAAGGCTTCAGTGTCACCTTCTGAATGAATCGTTAGTCTCCTGCATGTCTTTTTGTTCTGGTTACTAGTGTGAATTAGAGATTCCAGAACTTGTTATGTCATCAAATGACAAATTACATTTTTGTGCATCATTATATTCAGCCTCATGGCAATCATTTTTTAGATGTTGAAAATGATTGAAAGAACAAGAATTCCTTTTCTAAGTGCCTCTGAAAAAATCTGTAGGGCTGAACAAATTGTGCTAGTAAATTTGATAATAAAAGCCATCTAGGTTTTTGTTCATGCTAGGGTTGTTCCTTAAGGTGTTTGTGCCTACCTCAACTTTCTTGGGACTAAAAGGCTTTGTTGTTATTGTTGTGTTTGATGTTTCTAGTCTTTTAAGGTAACCCCTTATTCTCTAGTGAGATAAGGGGTTTGTGTTGTATGGGATCATTCTTGAATACAAAGATACGCAGATCTCCTGCATGTTCAAGGAAAAATAAACGAAAAGAAAAGCAATCTACTATTACGTTCTTAGTTTATTTCACTACTCTAGTAATGTATTAACGGTTCACTTCTCTTTTAGCCCCTGTATTCAATTCTTCTTTGGCCTAATTCTCATTCTCCTAGCTCTATTCTATCTTTTCAGATGCAAATCCTATGAGCGTGCTAAAAAGAAGCTGACAATAGAGGAAGCGCCGAATGTTCTGACTATTGCACTGAAAAGATATCAGGTACCATCTAGATTTTCATTGTCATCTAATATTTACGTTTTTAAAGTTCTATATGAACACTGTCCTAGCAATAGAGATGGCAACTGCATGTAGAATATAAGAGTGAAATGTTTGTAGCTTCATGTATTTGGTAGGAATCAAGTTTTATTGAGATACACTAAACATTGCCCTTTTATGTGCAGTCTGGCAAGTTTGGAAAGATCAGCAAAGCCATCAGATTTCCAGACACCCTCAATATGGGTCACTATATGAACCCAGATACTGATGACATATCGCCAGTTTACAGCCTCTATGCAGTTGTCGTCCATCATGATGTCATGAATGCTGCCTTCTCTGGTCATTATGTATGTTATGTTAAAGATACACAGGGAAAGTGGTTTAAGGCAGACGACAGTCAGGTATGCTTACTCTTTGTTGACATCTCATAGTTCTGTTCTCATGAATAGGGCATGTTTGGAATGGTGACTTTGAGTTCGAATATCTAGGTTTTGGTACAAATTTTAAGGAATCCATGAAATTTCTTCAAAACAAGCCCTTGTCCTTTTTAGCAACCACAAATGAATCTATAAATCCTTGGGAATATGAAACTATGATTATAAATAATGACCAGATTCTGTGTATTATTGGAATAGTGAGGAATAATTTAATGTGCTTGTAATAGTAAAATGTTGTATGTCAAAACTTGAGTTCTCCTAACTGATACTCCTCTGTCTTGAAAGCTAACTATCATGGGTTATCATTCTAGTTGGGGTGTGTGGGTTGTATTCTTATGTCTCCTTAATGCGATGATACAGAGCTCTCCTTCATGTTCAAGGGGAAAAAACTGTGTTGGGTTGTCATCAGAGAGAATATGATCTTAGTAACTGGTCTGTCTTTTGCAGGTGAAACCTGTATCTCTGGACAATGTTATGTCAAAGTGTGCATATATGTTGCTGTATGCAAGGTAATTACTGGGATTCTCTTAGTTAACTGCTTCACTCACTTGCCGGGTGTATTCCTGTGAGGACTTTCTCAGGATATTCTAATTCCTGTTCTAATTAAATCAGGTGTTCACCGAGGGCACCAAGCTCTGTTAGGCAGGCTATGGGGGACCCAGCACACCCCAAGAAGGCCAAACAGAAGGTGGTTTCAGGAGGAACAACATGGCGAGGAGGTTCCTTAAACAGGCACCAAGCTGGTCAGCAGCATAGAGACCAGACGGCAGATGACCTTACCCATGCGTTTGACGAATATAGAGATGTACCATATTCGCCTTCAGATTCTCCGAGTCCTAGCGAGAGTTCATCCCTCTTCAGCAACTCGGACGCAGGGTCGCACAGCACTGTCAGCACCGACAGCAGCGAGAGCACAAGGAACTCGACCAGCACCGAGGAGTATGAGTACATGTTCGGAGCTGCTGATCAGATGTACTCAGGAGGCTCCATGGGAGGAGCACCTGTGGAGAGTGACTATCCGACGTATTCCCGTTTGAGGTCCAGCTTGAATACCAGCTCATCAGGCCGGGAGGCATACAGTGCGGATAGCTCTGCGGAGCACAGGCTTCAGGGCGGTTGGGTTGAGGGCGATGAGAGCCCGTCCTTGTTGTATACTGACAGAAGTAATCAGCAGTGGAGCAGTAAGTTAACAGACCAGTATAGGCAGTTAGATAGGAGCGGACATGACCCTGGAGAAACCAGGGGCGGTGTCTTATCGAGAAGACCATCTAGGGACAGGACCGCCCAAACATTTTATTGATGTGCAGGGTTTGGGCTGTAGAGTAATAATGTAATGTAGCCTGTAATATTATGTCGCTGCATATGTAAAAAGATGAGAGAAATGTGGTAGTCCATTAAAAGTTAAATGCCTAACTTGATCACATAATCCCGAGGAACCTGTAACAAACATTGCATTTTCCATGGGATCGACATAGTAGATTATAAGGCCTTGTTTAGTTTCCACCAAAAACTAAAATCTTTCCAAGATTTCTTGTCACATCGAATCTTACGGCATATGCATGGAGTATTAAATATAGACGAAAATAAAAGCTAATTACACAGTTTGCTTGTAAATAACAATATGAATCTTTTGAGACTAGTTAGTCTATAATTAGATAATGTTTGTTAAATAAAAATAAAATGCTACAGTACCTAAACAAGGCCTAAGGTTCAATCCAGAAGATCATTAAGACTAGCCTCAATGCATAGTTTTATGGTACAGTTATCAAGACTCTAAACTAGGTAATCGAGCCACATGAGTTTTATGGAGATGAAACTCCTCTCTTAGGTCTTGTTTACTTTCACTCCAAAACCCAAAATTTTTCAAGATTCTCCGTCACATCGAATCTCTAGACGTATGCATGAAGTATTAAATATAGACGAAAATAAAAACTAATTACACGGTTTGGTTGAAATGTACGAGACCAATCTATTGAGCCTAGTTAATCCATAGTTGGACAATAATTACTACAAACAAACGGAAGTGCTATAGTATGGCGAAATTTTTCTCTTCACCAACTAAACAAGGCCTTATCTAATGAAACTCCTTCATTTAATGACTTTATTAAGTTAGTAATTTTATTTATGTGGTACTCTATTTAATATATGCATGATATTTTTATAAAACATGCATTGAGATTGGCCTAACAGTATCTTCCGCGGTTTCTCAATCAAAAATCATTAACAGCATCTCTAGTGGTTTTTGGATCTTATCCCTCACTCTCGTAAAAGTGTCATACTGAATAGAATAAGATAGGTTTGTCTTGTTGCTCACCCCGTAAAACTGTCATACTGAGTAAGATAGTTTTTTTTTTTTTTTGACAAGAGTAAGATAGGGTTGTTTTGTTGCTCTAGCAGCTCCGGTGAGGAAAGGTGTGCTCGTGGCGAGGAGGATGGAGGGGTGAGGAAAGGGAACAAAAGATAAACTGAGAGATGACAGGGAGTTCCCGAGCAATGCCCTCGGACTACTGACGAGTATTGGGGAGTTGCCGAATAACACCCTTAGTATAATAATTTTAAAATATAGTATTAGTGGTCACCAATATACCAATATAGTGAAGGAGATGGATTAGGAGTTGCCGCTTCTCCTTGAATGATGACACGGGTGGGAATAGATGGATAGGTATACGGCCGGCGACACGAGGCTTTGGATTCGTAGCCTGCAGCCGCATTGATTGCATGGGCCAAGTGATGGCCAGGACCAGTATATCGGATAAGGTGATCCGGTCGATCGTTGGGGCCTACTATCTGCTGGTTCTGGTTGGCCTAATGCATCACGTGCTTGTTGATAGCCATTGTTGAGCTTGTGGACACCACACACCAGTGACCCAAAAACCACAAATTCTAGCTGGGTCAGGTTGGCACACTGTCGGAGGTCGCCGATGGCAGACAGTGATCGGACCACACGTATGACGACGTAAGAAAATGGATAGACAGAGGATAAGTAGCACGGTTACGCTTCGTTTACACGTATGACGACGTATAATTATTTTTTTCATCTATGTTTAACGTTCCATGTATATATCTAAATATTCGATACAATGAGACAAAAAAAAATCGAAACTAGGGTCCTTATTCAGAAGCTGAGTCGCCGAGCTAATGTTTGTGCAATGACGAGTCCATGCAAAGCAAAGATACGGAGTACACCACACCTCCACGCAAGCCGCAAAGTTCCAATCGGTTCCTCAGAATTCGGCTACAAACGATCAGTAGCGGCGCGGTGGTGACTCAAGGGTCAGATCACGGCTAGAACGCCCGTACGCGCCGCTGTGATGACGTACGGTACGGTCCATGGCTAGCTTCCCTACTGAATTCATGTACCCCGGCTCCGCATGCCGCGCTCTCGTTCCGATCCCGTTCGCGTCCCGGACCAGCACTCGCACGGGACGCTCCTCCGATCCGGCGGTCCGGCGGCGGCCACCAGCCCGCACGCACTCCAAACGCCCGATCGAACCTGATGCCCACCGCGCATCTGCCATGCCATGCCATGCCATGCGTGCAGACCCGCGCGCGCTTTGCCTTTGCGGCGCCGCCCGACCGCCTGCAAATCAAACACGCGACGAAACGGCCATGCCATGATGTGCTCCTTCAACACACGTACGTACGCGTGGTCTCGATCGATCGATCACTCCGTTCGATCGTTCCCGTCCCAGCTCGTGCCCACGCCGGTTGCGCGTCGCCGGCCGGCACATGCATGGAGCAGCTGCGCGCGCGGCCGCCATGGCCCAGCTCCCACCTACTATATCTTTGCCGTGCCGTCAAAGGATGCGGCGGCGACCCGGCCGGCCGGTAGATGATCAGTCCGACTGTCGATGGCTCAGCGCGCGTTATACCAACATATAGACGCATGGCGTATGTGTACAGCAGTCGATCACCACCCCTGTCTCGCCTCCGTCAATATTAGGGCAAAACCTGCAGGCAAGCAAGCCGTGATCGTGAAGAATTAATTCGTGATGAGATGTCAAAAGATTACGAGATCAAAAGCAGCAGAGCCCAGTTGCAGCCCCATATTATCATTCGCCCCCCGGATCCGGTGGCCAATCCTGTCTGTCCCCTATTCCCTTCCATCTTCTCGCCGACCGGCTCAAAAGTCCAAAAGAAATCCAGTCGAGCGTCCAGCTAGCTGCCGTGCCATGCGCTGCGCGTGCCATGGAAAGGCGCCGATCCAGGACAGGACCCCCCATCCTACTATTACTACCACGTCGCAGCCACCAGCCGTGCCCTTGCACGCTATAGCTCGTTGCTAGTAGAGTTTGCTACTGCTGAAGTGCTGAGCCTCTCGCCGTCTGACACATCGCTATCGTTTGCCGCGGCGGCATGGACCGGGAGGGCCTTTACGGAGGCCGCGGCGACGGCAGCAGGCTCCTGGTGGTCCAAGACCTCCATGAGCGGCCGATGGAGTGCTTCTCCGATGAGGTCAACAGCCGAAACGGCTGCGGCGACGACGAGGAGGAGGAGGAGGGGAATGGCGGAACTGGTTCTGGTTCTGGTTCACGGCCGCTGCCGGCGCCCAACGGGGCAGGAGGAGGAGGAGGCGACGGACCGGTGAGCGTGGAGACCGGGAAGCGGAGGCGCGGGCGGCCGCCGGGATCCAAGAACAAGCCGAAGCCGCCGCCGGTGGTGACGCGGGACGTGGAGCCCGCGGCGGCCATGCGCCCGCACGTGCTCGAGATCCCCAGCGGCGGGGACGTCGCGCGCGCGCTCGCGGGCTTCGCGCGCCGCCGGGGTCTCGGGATCTGCGTGCTCGCGGGGACCGGCGCCGTCGCCGACGTCTCGCTCCGTCACCCGGCGGCGTCGTCGTCCGCGGATGGAGGAGGAGGGGGTGCTGCCGCTGCCGCCGCCGCGGTCGTCGTCTTCCGCGGCCGGTACGAGATCCTCTCCATCTCGGCCACGTTCCTGGCGCCGTCCATGTCCGCGGCGGTGCCGGCCCGCTCCGCCGTCAGCAGGGACCTCTCGATATCGCTCGCCGGCCCGCACGGACAGATCGTCGGGGGCGCTGTCGTGGGCCCTCTCGTCGCCGCCACCACCGTCGTTGTCCTGGCTGCCGCCTTCACCGACCTTAACTTCCACCGCCTCCCCCTCGAGGATGACGCGTCAGCAGCGTCCGTCTCCGGGAGTGGGGAGGCCGGCGAACACCGTCACCGTGGGCATCACGGGCAGCATCAGCAACGGGAGCATCACGACGCGAGCGGGTTGCACCCGCAGACCATGGTGGCTCCGGCGACGACTCAGCCGGTTCCCTTGTACGCGCGCCAGTCACAGGAGTTGTGGCCGCCGGCGGCGGCAAGTGCACAGCGCCCACGCCCGCCGTATCAATAGCCTCCAGTCACAAGAGTCTGCTATGGTGCTCGATCCATCGTAACTATACACATCTGATTATATTATTTTGTTGTGTCTAATTTCTATACGAGAGATTTGATGATCTGGTTAGTGTTAGGGTTTTTATTAGTGTGTATCTTATACATTGATGATCTAGCTAGTTGTTACTGCTACTTTTAATAATTTGTTAGGGTTCAACGTTTCTGTTTACCTAATGAGTTGACATATTTTGATGCCAATGGCGGTGTCAAGAGTCAAGACATGCAAATGACGGTGTGATTTATTTCTTAAGAGCAAGGTCAATAATAAAGCTAAGTGCTTGACTATAAGTATGTGATTAGAGCCAAGTTATACAGTAAGAAGACATTTTCACCTTCCTATTCCTTCTCATGACATTTGCTATTCAGGTCTACCACTACCTGTGCATCCATGTCTAGCTTGGTGCTTGCATAAGGTCAGTCTTAATGTATAGTTTCATGACACAAGACTATAAACTAGGTAATCGGACCACATGAGTTTTATGAGGATGAAACTTCTCTCTCATCTGGAGAAACTTTTTCAATTAATGACCCTGCCAAGTCAACAATTTTGCTTATGTGGCATCATATTTAATGTGCATGACACTCTCATAAAACATGCATTGAGACTAGCCTAAGAGTCAAGCTATCATGTCTCTCCTATCTTTTCTCCTCTACATCAACATTAGCTTAGTTATAAGTCTATTATTATATCTACTCTAACAATTTGCTAGATATATGCCAACATATTTAGGGGTACATTAAAAATTTACCGTATTTTCTTACTTGTAGAGATTAGTGCTCCCATCTTCATCAGGAAACTTATCACCTTCTTCGGCAACAACGACATTACCAGTTAACGGTATGTAGCAGGTATAGGGCATATAGAGCTGGGTTTTTCTAGGTTTATTTGTTTGCGGATCGGAGTTTATTTTTGTACTCATATCCATCTCAAATTCTCCATCCACATATATTAAAATAGATTGAGGTAGAAGTTAATCTAAGTTTCACCTAATCTACCTTAACATACACCTGGATTAAAAGCTGGATGTAAATGTATGAACTAAGCTTAGATGGTAAAGGGGTAGATGGCATCTTGGACATGAGGCAAGGTGGTAGGGTGCCACCTTCATTAGAGCGTGGTCATAGTTTGTAGCGGCTTTGATTGCATGTACTGTATTAGGCTTAGTCTGCATTAGACTTTATGCAGCAAAACCTAAGTCAACATGCATAAATGTATTTTGTATAGGCAAGCCACACCTGATAAGAGAGAGAGTTTTTTTTAATCAAACTTTTTTTTTATGTTTCACTGGATTTGTAGACAATAATCAAAAAATCGATTTATTTATATATGGACGGATACGAAGTATTAGAGGTTTTATGTTAACATTTTTTATGTTTGATCAAACTTATAGACAATATTCTAGATGTTTTATGTTTCTAGTAAAGGTATAGAAAACAATAATATTTTATTTTTTTTGTGTTCGTCAACTTGTGCACATATGCATTGTCTAATACGGAATGGGGCTGAATTGTGGAGAACTTTTTTTTTCACAAGGTGGATAACTTAAAAAAGTTGTGAAGTTATACGTATGAGCCGTCCGATGAAATTAAATAATTGAATGTGTATAAATTTGGTAGATCTTTGGATCCAAAATCTATCAACAGACGTCTAAGGTGTCGTTTGTTTCCTTAGGGATCTCTAGGAATCTGGATAAAAAAAATTCTGATATCTTTTATTGGTCTTTCCGCCTGTACGTTAAAATTATTTAGAATCTGGACTGTTTGGATAACATAATGAAATTCTTTAGAATGTAGACTGTTTTGATAACATATTGTTTTTTAGATTTGTTTATCTGGATTCCCAGAATTTCGTGGGAGTCAAACGGGGCCTAACATGACCCTTTACTTAATCCTATTTTCTGAAAGTCGTCGTAGCATCTATGACTATGCAGATAGGTGATTAGGTTTCTAGTAGTAGTGTGATGAAGTATAAGGCCAGTCTCAACGAGTTGTTTCAATACACAGTTATCAAAATGCCACATCAGTCAAAACACAGTGAAACAACAAACGAAATTGATTCTTACAATGGTGAGTTTCATTGCAGCGTTTCACATGCACATTATAGCATTAAATACTAGTATTTAGCTGTGATCAAATGTACTAGCATAAACTCTGTAGCTATTGTGTGTCCAGATCAAATATAAAATACTCCGATCATAGAAAACACCCTGCTAGATAAACTCATGTACTGAAATATTGCAAATTGACTGAAAAATTGACTCATACAGCAGAATCGGCGGATCCATGGAAACGCTTGCCCAGCTGCTTGCCCCCACGAACGTTCCCTCCTCTGCCTTGCGCATCCATGGACAGGACGGGGCTGGAGACTCGGCGGAGGCAGCTGCTGCTACCCGCGCGTGGCGCCCCGGCCGTCGCGTTCGCGTACCGCTCCTCCTCGACAGCGGCGACCGCGCTCCACGGGGCCGCGGCGCCCGCGCCCGCGCCCGCCTCCGACCTACGTGCCCGCCTCCGACCTGCGCGCCCACCTCTGCCTCCGGCTCCGACCTGCTGATGTTGGCGGGAGTAAAGAATTGGGGAGAAGGAAGCGGGAGGAAGGGGCGGGAAGAAGGCCGGGAGGAGCGCGCGCGCAAATGGAGAGCTCACGGTGCTGGCGGTTCCCTCTGCGTTCGGGATCAAGAATGAAACGAAAACTCCCCTCGATGGCCGTTTCACCGCGTTATCGAGGCCTGGGAAACGACGCTGAGTCATTTCACCATGGTGAAACGATTTTCATCTCTCTCCTCTCTATTTCATGCAAAGATTCCCTTTTGGCTGATGTGTCACCTCATTAAATGTGCATGACACTCAACTAAAACTCCCATTGAGAATGGCCTAAGGTCGTCTCGGGTGATTACGTGCGATCGAGACCGTGACGAGCTTAGGGTGTGGTAGTCTTAGGCAGGAGAACAACAATAGTACGTGGCAGCAAACAGGTAGGTGGAAGAATGTCGTAGCAGCCATATCTCTTCGATTTGTCAGATATGTGGTGGGAGATGCAGCATCAAGAGTCTTCATTTAAGATTAAGGTTACGCCTTGTTTAGTTCATCCTGGAAACCAAAAAATTTTCAAGATTTCCCGTCACATCGAATTTTATGGCACATGCATGAAACATTAAATATAGACGAAAACAAAAATTAATTATACAGTTTAGCTGTAAATCACGAGACGAATCTTTTGATCCTAGTTAGTCCATGATTGGATAATATTTGTCACAAACAAACGAAAGTGCTACAGTACCGAAAACTTTTCACTTTTCGGAACTAAACAAGGCCTTGGTTCAGAATTTATATGTCGAATATTTTTCTCTTATAATAAATTAGCCCTTGTTTAGATGTGAAAAATTTTAGATTTTGCTACTGTAGCACTTTCGTTTGTTTGTGGTAAATATTGTTCAATCATGAACTAACTAGGATCAAAAGATTCATCTCGCGATTTACAGTTAAACTATGCAATTAGTTTTTATTTTCGTCTATGTCTAATGCTTCATGCATGTACCGAAAGAAAGATTCAATGTGACAGGAAATTTTAAAAACTTTTTAGTTTTGAGGTAAACTAAAGAGAGTGTTTTCGGCAAGACTAGCGAATGGGTTTTCGTCGTCCTTCCAATATGTATAGTGTTTGGCCGGTGCTTTGGCAAGATCCTATATACAGTATGCTGCTTTGCGGCAGTCTCTGTATCACGCTGTTATATACGCGGACACACGTACACCGCCCGTAATGCTAGCTTATCGCTGGTATTTTCCTCTCTATCTATCTAAGATTAGCTCTTCTCGTCTGAGAGTCCAGACTCCAGACGGAGAGACTCTAGTTTTTTTTTTTTGGGGGGGGGGGATGAGACCCTACTTTAACTGTGTACATAGAATGCAAATATTCAGTAATAAGCGTATGCTGGATTTTCAGGTGATTATTGGATAATAAATTACTATTTATTTGGAGTATGCTGACATTTATACTTTCACTACATACCGACTACCGACGTGACAGGCCTGACGTCGTCCCAGCCATATCTCATCGATTTGTCAGATATGTGCGGATATGGTGACAGGACACAGGCGGCCATGCATGCATGGCAGCACGACAGGATAAGTGCATGAATCTGAGAAGAAGCCGGTTGAGCAAACAGGCAAGTTGCGCTGTGCGCTTTCATGGACTTGTTTAGTTCGCAAAATTTTTTGTTTCTGCCTACTGTAGTATTTCGTTTTTATTTGATAAACATTGTCCAATCATAGAGTAACTAGACTCAAAAGATTCATCTCACAAATTACAGGCCGACTGTGCAGTTAGTTTTTATTTTCGTCTATATTTAATGCTCTATGCATACGACCAAAGATTTAATGTGATGGAGAATCTTGAAAATTTTTGCGAACTAAACAAGGCCTCACCTGGACATTTCACCCAACAGGGTGCCTGTGCTTTCCGGCCGCGCGTACAGACGGAGACGGAGACGGAAGGAGATCGAAGAGGCCGGGAAGAATCGAAGATACCAAAACGGCGCGCATGCACTGCATGCATGGCCATTCCCTCTTGGGGTAATATACTTCCATCCATTCTATTCCATTCCAGGCCTTGTTTCGTTTCGAAAATTAAAAAGTTTTTAGTACTTTAACATTTTTGTTTGTTTGTAACAAATATTATCTAATTATAGACTAACTAGAATCAAAAAATTCGTCTCGTAATTTACAGCTAAACTGTATAATTAGTTTTTGTTTTCGTCCATATATATAATGTTTTATGTATGTGCCACAAGATTCGATGTGACAAAGAATCTTGAAAACTTTTTGGTTTTTAGAATGAACTAAACAAGGCCTGAATATATGCATGGGTGCAACACAAGGTACGTGCTGCACCAAACCAAAAGCACGCGCGCGGCGCGCAGCCGTTCGTTTCTCAGCTGGGTGCGCGCCACAGGACAGGACTCGAGCGTGGTTCTCGATCGGCGGCGCGCGCGGAAACGGAGACCAGCAGCTGCAGGACGGCAGCAGGATGGTCGAAGTCGCGGTGCCGAAGCAAGAGATCTCTCACCAGCTCTCACATTCTCAAGGAGTCAAGGGGTGATGCTGCGAGCGACAGCGCGCAGCTTTCGGAAAGCCTCGCGGATGGATGGGACGGATCGCGATGTGGATACCGATACGGTTGCTGTGCGGCTACAGTCCCGCTCCCGCGTCGCGTGCTTTGCTTTCCCGGCTTTCCAAGGAAGGCCGCCGGCTCCGATCCATTGCTTGCTTTCACGGCTTTCTAGCACGTACTACTGCCTGCCTGCACTCCCCGCCGCCTCTCAGTGGCGTTCCTTCCTTCGCTACATGTGAGCGACACCGGCGTTAAACATGCCATGCGATCGCTTCTCAACCCCTCAAAAAAGAAAGAAAGAAAGCGACCGCTTTCTCAAGCATATTGCTGCTAAAAACGCCCCATCCAAAAAAAAAACATTGCTGCTATAATTAGTACTCCCTTCTTCGTCCAAAAGAAAGGTGTTGAGAGGAGTCAAACATTTAAATTAAACTTATTGCTGCTGTAATATATTTAAATATATTTATTATAAAAATATGTTTTAATGATATAGTAATGCTTATATATATATATATATATATATATATATATATATATATATATATATATATATATATATATATATATATATATGTGTTTCGTAATAAGCATTACTAGATCATAAAACATATTTTTACAAGAAATGAGATTTCCTATTCTTTACGACGGGCCGGGGTAGTAGTATGTACGAGCGCATCTCTCTTTTGTCTTTTTCTGAAAAAAGAAAAACAGAATAGTTTGGCCTTTTCTAGCGCACACAACCATCCTATTATAAGTTTCCAGCTCTATATTATCATTGTCAATATGCCAATAGGAAAAACGACGTCTCCGACTTCCATCGAAGTCCAATTTGCCCACAAATTGAAAATTGGTTTTTATGTCCTGTTTCAACTTTTAAAACTCCGTTTGGTTCCTCTTGCTAAATTTTAGCCATCTAAAACTATTTTAGCTACTTTTGGATGACTAGTGAGACTAAACTATTTTAGCTTCTTTTTAGTGAGTGTTTTAGAACATTAGCTACTAAAGTGACTAAAGTTTAGCTGACTAAAATTTAGCAAGAGGAACCAAACAGGCTCTAAATCTGCCTGAATTTGCCTTTTCTGCGATTCGAAAATCAGTTCCAACCATGTCATGTCAACCCGCCTCTTGGTAAACTGAACTATATTGTTGATAATTTAGGTAGGTCTATTAAACTTTATAACAAAATAAAAATATGTTAAAAATGAGTAAATGTTTTTTTGACAAATAAGCAATTAATTTTTTTAAAATATGATATGTTCTTAGAAAATTCATTAAAAAATGGTTTATCTTAGAAATTTATGAAATTAGTTTCAATTTTTTTCTTTAAAATCATGCTCTACCTTGATGCGTAGCTCGAAATTCTTTGAGTATTGTATGGTTTTATTTTTGGGTTTATTTGCTAGTTTGACTCCAGCAAGCCCCATCAATTAGATACCACCATATCACAAAAATGTCCTTTATTTTTCTTTCTTATTTACAAACATGCAAATGAAATTGTTCAATCATATTGCAATTTTTAGCATGATTTTAGGAAAATATATGGATTTGGTTCATATATTTTTTGAGTTGTTGAAACATATTTTCAAATAATGTTCTAAGATTGGATCAGTTTTTTTGGCTTTAGTTGTCTTTTTGTTTTTTAGAAAATAACACTTTTTTTCATATACTAATGCCTAATTGACTCCTTGAACTATAAATGTAGTCTGATTTATCTATCACATGGCTGACATGGCGCCAGTTCATGCAAAATCGTTCTAAAAGCCATCCTAAGAGCAATTTCAATATTTCAAAGTTATTATATAGAGGTAAAAACAGTTTTTTTGTTTTTTTTGCGAGACAAAAACAGTTTTTTGTTGGGAGAGACAAATTGGATTCCGGCTGAAGTTGAAGAGGTCAAATGGACATTTTCCGCACCAACATGGACTATAGAGTTTAGATTCCTCTCGCCGAAAGAATAAAACGGGCTTTAGGCATGCCATACAGCCCAGCCCAACAACCTTAAGGACGCGGACTGTTTCAGTTTCAGCCCAACCAAAGGGGTGTTCGTTCTTCACGGCCTGTTTAAACCCACCAAATACTCCTCTCTGGACTCTTGCCACTCCACGAGCACCACCAGGCCATCCCCCCGTATACCCATTTCCTTGTTCGGTCGGAACGCGGCGGCGGCGGCGGCGGCGAGAGGGAGAGAGAGGGGAGAGTCGGCAGGCCCCGAGGGAGGAGGCAGCGGCGGGCCGGACAATATGAGCGGCAACGGCGCGAAGAAGGTGGTGGATGTGGCCGTGAAGGCCGCCAAGGCGATCGATTGGGACGGCATGGCCAAGATGCTCGTCTCCGACGAGGCGCGCAAGGAGTTCGCCACGCTCCGCCGCACCTTTGAGGACGTCAACCACCAGCTCCAGACCAAGTTCTCCCAGGTGCCCGATCCCGCTTTTGTCCTTCCCCACTGGGCTGATCTGGCCTAGGGTTTCCAGATCTGGCGCCGCTCTTCCTGCGCTGACCTATTCTCTTGTTGGATCGATCCGTTTGAGTAGTCTATGTACAAATGGCGTCATGCGGGGGTAGTCGAGGCAATCGGGTTTGTTAGCTTTTGTTAGTGCGCGGGCGTTTTATATATGTTTACATTTTTCTTGAGCGCTAGTGGTCTCATATTGTATTGATGTAACGTTGTTTGATTCCTAGTTATATTTGTACAAATTAGGATAGCTCCCAGATAGCTGTTAGTTCAAATTCAGTGCCAGGTATGCTGCATTTTCACTTTGTGGTCATTGTTACTTTAGTCTTAGTATTGATCGGTAATGAACACAGCAACTGGACACTGCTAGAACCATTACAGTTTATCCTGTATTTAGTCAACTTTGAAACTGTGCTCAAGCCCTCCACTACTTAGGATCCGGGAAACTCTTTTCTTGTGAGAAGGTTCCGTTCAGTTTCTGATGAGAGAAGATGTAGGCATTACATTTGATGATTTGAATAATTGAGTGATTTCAGAGAAAATATAGGACAACTATTTTTGAGACCAGAGAAGGCCATTTTTGGCTTCATATGTGAACAAAGTGTTGTCTTTTCGGCTCAAAAGGTTTGTTTTGGCCTTGTGAGTTGTAAGTTTTATACTATTCAAACTGCAATTACACATGCCTTGGTAGGCTGCAAGCTTCATTTGAGATACGATTAGTATGGAATTGATTGAGTGATCTCTCCTGTCATGTTGGATACCTTTCTTCTTGTTCCTTTGCTACATTATCTTGAAAGTTCCTGGGAGGCAGCTGAGATATGCACTACCCCTCAAACTTGCAGTATTGTGTCTTCCACATGTTTTAGTTCTATATCCTAGGTCAATAGATCTGTGTGTTCTCTAAACCTTGTACTTATTTTATTTTTGCAGGAACCCCAACCGATTGATTGGGAGTACTACAGAAAAGGAATTGGATCAAAAGTGGTGGATATGTACAAAGAGGCTTATGAAAGTAAGTATCCTTGTACGACAAACCTAATTTCAATTATATAATCTGAAAGATGTGTTTTCTGTGAACATCTAGGATATTCTAAAATGTTTACTCTGTTGATTATCTTGTTTGCATTGTGCAAATTTTTCTGGTCTCTTGATTTTCAAGCCTCTTTCTAGTTACTGTCCAAAGATTCATACTCATGGATATCCCATATAGATCTTTGATGCTCACAGATCAATGCACCAATGTGTTTCTGGTTTCAGCTCCTTCTGGTATAACAATTACCCCAGTGTGTGTAAAACTATATAGTACTGTTAGAAGGACAATTCCCTATATGTACCTCCATTAGTCTTTCTATCGAATACTTGTGTTGCAATATGATGCATTTTTTTACTACAAGCTATAGACATGTAAGGCTATGTATCATATTGTTTCTCCCTTTTAATGTACCTTGGTCTATTAAAAATATACATTCCTCTATACACATACACCTCAATTTGTTGCGACGGATGCCCTACACTAGTCCTTGGTCTATTCTCTATTGAATGTACTTCTCAGGGTGATTGTTGGTCCTGCATATGTCATTTCGTTTCTATACATTATGTTCTGTTTGCCCACTTTCTGAGGTAGTAAACTTGAAATAAATGCAGGCATCGAGATCCCGAAGTACGTCGACACAGTTACTCCCGAGTACAAGCCGAAGTTTGATGCTCTGGTCAGCAGCTGCTGCTCTCACACTGTTTTGTCCTTTTAAGTTTATTGCCTGATAAATTGTTCTATTTTTGTGTGTTTTGAATCTTGAGTTGTTCTACCAGCATTTACTAGATGAGTGCATCCATTTTTTTTGTTCTTTATTAACCTCTCATTGCTGATGTGTTTTTTTTTTGTCCTGCTATGTATGTTGCCTGTAGGTTGTTGAATTGAAGGAGGCTGAGAAAGCGTCTCTGAAGGAGTCAGAAAGGATAGAGAAGGAAATTGCTGAACTCAAGGAAATGAAGGTAGGGGATATTCTTTAGTGCTCATATATTCAATTTTTTCCCTGAATCATTTGCATTCATCATCATTTTTAATATAACATACCCTTTTGCTTTAATATAATATCTTGTTTCTGTGTACAGAAAAAGATCAGTACAATGACAGCAGATGAGTACTTTGAGAAGCACCCTGAACTCAAGAAGAAGTTTGACGATGAAATCCGTAATGATTACTGGGGATATTGAAGAGATTGGAGAGAACTCTTATCTTGCCATTTCCATGTCTGTGAAGAACCAATAATTTTTCTGTGCCCCGATATGTATAGGGGAAATCTGCAATCTCAAATTGGTGGTTTCCATAGCATGTGCACGGGGTTTGGGTGGAATGCCTACAGAATCGACTGTGTCAAGCTTTCTTGAAATTCCATCGAAACATGTTTTGTTTGATCTCATCATTTTGAAGAGGATCCCTGCTTTTGTCATACAAAGATTATGATATGATCTTAGCCCCTTTCTACTTGAATAAGAGGTTTTCTGCAGACCCTTTTCCTCTACTGGCCTTCTGTGACGCATTGGTCTGAATCCTTGTAAATGTTCGGTGCAAGTGTGGCACTTATCCTACCTTACTATTAGAAAGTTGAAACTGCCGTCTTGGACATCAACAGTCTTCAAAACATAATGTTTATGGATTGAAATGTTGATGTATGTACTTGTGAAGGAAGAACCTACTATTCTTTGTTGAACTTAAGGCATGATGATTTGTCCTTTTTTGAACGTAATGATTTGTCCCACTAAATCATAGTGAAAATGAAAAGTGTCTCAGGTTCATGTGGGATTGGACATGGACTGTCCAATGTCCAACTGGACCTTTTCTTGGTTCCACAGGGACCGGCTAGCTTGCAGATGGGTGGGCGGATCTGTTTTGATGCACTTTTCATATTATAAAGTGGATTAGATGAAAGTTATTTTAATTTTATCCTAATTCCCTTTAATATGTGTGGATAATATGAATATTAATGTATTCAAACATGCCCGTGGTAAGGAGTGCCATTGGTTGCAAACTGAGCGTAGTTGGTTGCCTTTTTTTTGGTGTAATCTGTCCATTCAAGTTGAAGTCCCTGACTTAGACATAAATGTTCGTGTTTTTCTAGAATTTAATCTAGGGTTTAGTGGCTCTGGGTCTCAAAAAAAGAGAGGAAGAATTGGCTGTGGGATATGCAGAGAAAAAATTAGATTGCTCAAAGACACTTCGTTTCTACGTCTAATCAAATATTATTACAAAATAGATATAAAATCATATAAGTGCTAGAAAATTATACTATAAATTTTTTTACACTCCACATGATGAGAACTATAGTGTAAAAATATTGTTTTGCACTGAAATGACCATTTTGCCCCTCTTCATAAATAGACAAAGATAATCATGGTTAATTAGTTAATATATTAGTAAGATACTAAAAATACTAAACAATATTTTACATTATAGTTCTCATCATGTAGAGTGTAAAAAATTTTATAGTATAATTTTTAGCACTTATATGATTTTATATCTATTTTGTAATAATGTTTGATTAGACGTAGTGTCCACCAACAAATTTGACAAGAAACGGGGTGTCTTTGAGCAATCTAATTTTTTCTAGTGTCTGCTGGCAAATGGCCACCATTCTGTATGTTTCACAACTAATTCTAAAAAAAAGGTGTGACATTGTTAAATGAAATAATTCGATGGAATTTGGATCTTTAGCTTGAGTACATTGAACTGGATTTCCTCCATTTCAATTGAACTATATTCACTAGATTGGACGTAGATTTTCCTTTGATGGCTTTTCTTTGGACATGGATTTCCTTGATAGCTTTTCTTTGGATGTGGCCATGTTCGCTTGAACTTACTAACACGTTTTATAAGTCATTGTATAGTGTAAAATACTTTCCAATATCAGCATAAGTCAAATTTCAGCGGAACGATAGTCCATTACAAATTCTACTCTCGGGTCTTGTTTGAATGTACCCGTATGGTTAGGGGTGGAGCTAGATATAGATTAGGGGGTGCAAATGCACCCTCCAAAAATTAAAAAAACTACGATCATATCTAAAATTTCACCATATATGCATCCTTTATAAAGAATGTTTATGCACCCACAAGCTAAGTGCACTCTTCTAATTTGCTCTAGCTTCGCCACTGCGTATGGTTGTATTTACATTGATTTATGAGTGTTGGAGTGTATTTCTGAGTAAAACTTAGGTTTAATTTTCACTTCACATATGCATTGAATAAAATACGAGTGCATCTAAGCGTGTCCAAAAGTTCCCGTAAGTCTTTACCAGACGAAAGAAAAATTATATTAAATCTATAAGTGTCAAAAAATTCCTAGAGGTCTTTTTTAGACGAAAGAAAAATTATATTAGCTAAATGCATCATCATATTAAAGCGCTGTGATGGCCGTTTTTGTTCACATAGGCAGCCTGGCTCTACACAATTCGTCGTGGACTTCCGTTTGTTCTGCGAAACAATAGCCAACGCTGACCCCACCTGTCACTGAGTAGGAACCCACAAGGCCCAGCGAGCAGCTCCTGCCGGTACACGGAACCCGGGCACCCACGCACGGACCACGATTTCCACCAAGCCACGCGCCCCGCGACATGGCGGCGGTGCGCCTGCGGCTGCGCGTATCCCCACGCCTCCGCTCCATTCCCCTCCTGCTCTCCCAGCCAGACGCCGCCACAGTCCGGCGTAGTTTCGCCAGCGCCTCACCAGGCCCCGCACCGGCGCGGGCCATGGCGGGCCCGTCCTCCTCCTCATCCGCGACGCCCTCCCCGTACACGACGCTCGTCGGGCGCGGGAGCTGCGAGCGCGAGATCAAGCGCAGCAAGTTCATCGCCATCGCCGCCCCCGTCCCCAACGAGCTTGCCGCCATGGCCTTCCTGGACCAGGTTGATCTTCCCTCCCAATATCCAGCTGCAGCAGTATCTGTGCCTCATCTGTAGTTAGCGTTGCGATTTCGTTGTAATTGCGGTGCCCCATTGCTTTGCCTGGCCGATCAACTAACTGGGGGTAATTTCAAACACTAGAATATGCTGCATCGAGGAATTCATCCATGTAACTTCAAACAGTGTTTCCACTCATCCCCATTGCAAACTAATTATCCATGCTAAAGAGTAAAGAGTACTTGACTATTTGTGCAATTTCTAACTCTGTTTTCATTTTCAAACACAGTAAGTAACTAAGTTAACTTGGTCCACTTGGTTTTGTGTGATAGGTCAAGGATCCACGTGCCACCCACAATTGCTGGGCATACAAGGTTTGTAGTTCTAGTTCCATCTCAAACTTGCCATTTATGTGTTAAATGTTAACACTGAACTTATTTTGAATGTATGTGTGTTTAGCTGGGAGAGCAATTCCGTTACAACGATGATGGTGAACCTTCTAGCACAGCTGGGAAGCCAATATACTCTGCCATCATTTCCTCTGGCATTGATATGGTCATGGTGGTTGTGATTAGGTAATCATTTTGTCAAGTAACACACTTCATTTATATGTTCTCAATCATGACCTTACTGATCTGTTTTAGTGACTTGTAACTTGTATCATCAATACAAATGCACACTCCACCACATATTTTGACATGACTCACTCGTGTAATTATCACCTTACCCTATCTCTCTGTTTTGAATGGCATGAATAGATATTTTGGAGGCATAAAACTGGGAACTGGTGGACTGGTGAGAGCTTATGGTGGGGTTGCTTCTGAATGTCTTAAAGATGCTCCTACTTGTCTTGTGAAACCAAAGGTGGTCGATGTCTAATTCTTTAGTATTTGCTTTTTTTATCGATATAATGTTCTTACATGGTGTGTTTACATTCCAGGCTCGTGTGGGTATGGAGGTACCATTTGATCTTTTGGGCACGGTCTATCATCAGGTGATTATCATTAATTCATCATATTGCTTGGAATGTAGAGCACACATGTAAAACTGGATTTTACCTACCCTTTTTTTTTGTCCTTGATTAAAGCATAATCTACTATGAACTGTTTTAAGCATGTCTCAGTGCATTGATGGTGTGTAGAGCGCTGATACTAATTAGAAATTATCCTTGAAAAAGCTAGGTCTAGGCTATCTAATTTGCATGTTCACTTGCTATGTACATGCAATAACATACAGAGGCTGTACATAATTGTTTGATCTGCCATGCAGTGTGTATGTTTTCTATTACCTGCATAGTTACTGACCTGATTCCAGTACCTTCTAGAACATCTTTTTGCCTGTCACACTCTGTTGCTCATGCTGGTGTTGGCAGCAGGGCCGCTGTTGTCCCCCTTCTCTTTCCTCCTAAGGACGGTTAGCCCTAGGGCAGCTGCTCCCCTTTTCCCTCCCTATCCTCCTCCCTCTTCCCTGGTTAGTGTTCACAGTACTGATCAAGCGAACAGTACTGTACCATTCCCCTCAATTCTTCCTCAAAATCCTCTCTTTAATCTCTGGTGATCCAGACATATAACAGAAACTGAGTAGAGTTGACCTCTTAATTTCTGAAACAGTGACCGTAGTTATTTGTAACTGTCATAATGAAGTACGATCAATTATGACACCTATTGTTGTCGCAAATCCTATTGAAGTGGTTCTAAGTAGTATTACTTTGTCAATGCTAGCATATGCTTGTGCTACACAAGTTCCTGAAAGTTAATACTGAATAATCGCATTATGTAATCTTGTATTGGATGGATCTATGCCCCATTAAGGGTGGTAGCAATAACTGCGCTCTAAAACTGACTATAAATCGAGTACCTCTGTTTATTTTCCAAAACAAAGCTTAGTGAACTGCATTATCAAAAGAAAAAGCTTAGTGAACTGATCATGTGATCTTAGCTAGTCCCCTGAATTGACTTGTTCTTTTTTTTTTTAAAAAAAAGATCCTAGTTATCATGTACTTCTGCTGCCTACTGTCACTTCATTCTCTGTTTTATCCATGTTCTTTTAACATGGTTATGCATTGCTGCGTCTCTTGCTTGATTTGTACTTTCAAAAGCATATGTATGACTGAATTAAATGTTCAAGCAGCTGCAACATTTCCAAGCTGAAGATATTAAACAGGACTACGACACTGGAAAAGATGGTACTGTTATGGTCATGTTCGAAGTGGAATATGAAAAAATTGAGAATCTTGGAAATGCAGTGAATTCAGCTTGTAGCAGGAAAATAGAACTATATCTATAAACCGCAAGCACGGGTGAAGGATGATTTTCAGTTGGTACAACTTCAATTGGTCGAGTGTGTGGAGACACTCAATCGTATGTACTTGCAAGCCTCTAGTTCTTATTCATTTGCCTTGCTACTTATTCTGGAATCCCCATGGCTTTTTTCGAGGTATTTAGCGCCTTATTTAACTTCTAGGCCATATTGAACTGCTCCAGTGTAAACTGTACAGCCTGCTATTTGATCTCGAGGGGCATTCTTGCCTTCTAAATGTTTTTGTAGCTACTAGCTATCATGCTCTGAACGACACCAGTGTTTATATAAACTGATTTCACCATGAACTTGCCATGCTTCTCCCACTCAATTTTGCTGTCCTTTGCACTACTTAAAGCACACCCAAAGAGTATGTTAAAGCATACCCGAAGAGTATGTCATGCAATCTTGTTAGTTGTTGGTCAACTTTTCATCAAGCCACCGTCTTAAGGTCAAGTACATCTCTTACTATGGATTTACTGTACAAAGAATTCTTGTCCATTGTCCTTCAGGAACACATTGCAACACCAATATCAGACCAAAAGTCAGTATTGCTTCCATTACCCTCTACCATTCCCCTTCCTTTTAGATAGATATGTTTAATTTTGAGGAGATCATTCCACACGGGGGAATTGGTATTTTTAGCTTTGATATGGCACTAGGCACATCATGATGCCACTTATATTATTGGATAAGAATAATGTAGAAATCTCATTCTGCTCAGTAATGCATAAAGAACAAGTAATACTTTATTAACAGCAAGACAAAATGGTACAATAGACTGGCTGCATTCACAATCACACCACATGCTAGCCAAGATCACCCAAATAGCAGAGCAAACATGACATACACACTGAAAATGACAATATACGATGAATCAAACTCCTGACTAACAGAAAATAAGAAAAATCTCTCACTAGACAAATTTCAAGGGTTGGTGGTTTGTGGGGATGGGGCGGTGAGTGGAGGCACCTGGAGTCCGGGAATGGTTGGGATTGTTGTTGGAATCGTAGTTGGAATGGATGGCACAGTAGTGGGGATTGAGGATATTGGTGGCAGGGTAACCGGTACTTTAGGAATAGCTGGTATGGTGGTTGGAATCACCGGGTTTGGGAGAGATGGGATTGCGCCAGCAGCTGTTGGTGGCAGAGCTAACTTTGGGATAGGAATAGTTGGGATTGTCATCTTCGGGACCGCTGGAATGGAAGGCATTGGAGGCAGCGTCAGCGTGGTTGGAACTGCTGGTATGGAAGGCACTGGAGGCTGTTTGGTTGGAACCGCTGGAATGGATGGCTGAGCAGGTGTGGCCTCTGGCGCAGCTGCTGTCTCCAAAAGATGTCGAGCTGCAAAGCTGCCATTGAAGGCAGTTATGGCTAGGAGCAGGACGAGAAGACGGCAACCAGGTCCGCTACGAGCCATGGCTATTAGTGCGTGTATTTGGCTATTTGCTTGGGGGTATTAGAGATGTTTTGCTCTTTGGTGATGCCTGTGAAGATGAGACCTGATGCTGGGACTATTTATAGCAGTATGTGGTCAGGTGAGCAAGACTGCAAGAGCAATGGTCATCGTTGGTTGTTCACCTGTATCTGGCTTCTGAACTCACCTGACCTTTGGTTGTTTATCTGCCAATGTGCTTTAAGGTATCAGGTATAGTTTGATCTGTGAGTTAGGAGGTTCTTGCTCATTTGTTGAACTGAACTTTTGATAGGCGTTCTACTTGTTGGATATGTTGCTCTAACCTTTTGACTGGATCGTTGAAGTAAGGGAGTCCGCAAAGAATTTCAATGCATCTGACAATGAGAAATTAAGAACATACTCCCTCTGTCCGAAAAAACAATGCATTTCTAGATTTTAGATAAGTCAAAAAAACAATGCCCCCTTCTGTTTCCTCCTAAGGATGGTTAGCCCTAGGGTAGCTGCTCTTGTTTTTCCTCCCTACTTTCCTCCTTCCCTGGTTAGTGTTCACAGTACTGCTCACGTGAACAGTACTGTGCCATTCCCCTCAATTCTTCCTCAAAATCCTCTCTCTAGAGATGTGATCTGACTCATATAACAGAAACTGAGTAGAGTTGAACTCTTAATTTTCTGAAAGTGACCACAGTTGTTTTGTATCTGTCATAATGAAGTACTATCAATTATGAAACCTATGGTTGTCCAAATCCTATTGAAGTGGTTTCTTAGTAGTATTACTTTGCCAATGCTAGGCCGCTAGCATATGCTTGTGCTACTTGCATTATGTTATCTTGTATTGGATGGATCTATGCATCATTGAGGGTGGTAGCAATAACTGCACTCTAAAGCTGATTGTAAATTGAGTAGCTCTCAGTTTATTCTCCAAAACAAAGCTTAGTGAACTGCCTTATTAAATAAATAAATAATAAATAAAAACTTAGTGAACTGATCATGTGATCTCAGCTCCCCTGAGTTAGCTGCTGCTGCTTCTTCTTTTTAAAATCATAGTTATCATGTGCTTCTGCTGCCTACTGTCACTTAATTCTCTGTTTTATCCATGTTCTTTTAACATGGTTATGCCTTCCTGCATCTCTTGCTTGATTTGTACTTTCAAAAGCTATGACTTAATTAAATGTTTAAACAGCTGCAACATTTCCAAGTTGACATTTAACGGGACCATGACATTGGAAAAGATGGTACTGTTATGGTCATGTTTGAAGTAGAATATGAAAAAATTGTGAATCTTGGAAATGCAGTGAATTCAGCTTGTAGCAGGAAAATAGAACTATATCTATAAACCGTAAGCACGGGTTAAGGATGATTTTTCAGTTGGTAGAACTTCAATTGGTTGAGTGTATGTGTGGAGACACTCAATCATATGTACTTTCAAGCCTCTAGTTCTTATTCATTTGCCTGGCTATTTATTCTGTAATCTCCATGGCTTTTTTCACCCAGCATGTAGGCACCAGAAATATTCAGCGCCTTCTTCGAGCTAACTGCTAGGCCATATTGAACTTCTCCAGTGTAAACTGTACAGTCTGCTATCTTTTGACTTTCACCATGATAATGGATTCATAACCTTTTTGATTATTTGTTTTGGTTCAGTGTGCTGCCATGATGGATGATATCTTCTTTTTAATCACATTCTTCATGGTAAGCCACATAAAGATTTTGATCTTGAGAGACATTCTTGTCTTCCAAATGTCTATGCTGCTATCAAGCCCTGAACGACACCAGTGTGTACATAAACTGATTTCTTTGTGAACTTGTCATTCTTCTCCCACTCAATTTTGCTGTCGTTTGCACCACTTACAGCCAGTGGCGGAGCCTGACAGAAAAGCAGGGGGGGGGGGGGGGGGCGGAATTTATACCAATGATGCGTGGTTGAGTCAATGACCTGACAGATAGCTAGCTCCACTGTGGCATGCTTACGTTTAGAACGACGTTTCTGGGCTGTCTTGCTTGCTTGGCTATGGCAGCTCATGCTTAGTCATGGTCCATTCTTTATGCTCCTCAAGTCTTCAAGGCCTAGACGTATAAGCCATCCTATTCTTCTTCATTGTTTTGCAGCAGCCAACAGTCAGACAACAACCAATGATATACGGAGTAGTGGCTACCATGGAGGAAGGGGGGGCCGGTGCCCAGTTTGGCTGCCACTACCCTCTGTCTGTGCTTACAGCACACCCGAAGAGTTTGTCGTGTAATCTTGTTAGTTGTTAGTTGTAACTAGATCAAGCCATTGTCTTAAGGTCCAGTGCATCTCTTACCATGGATTTACTGTACAGAACATTCTTGTTCCTTGCAAATATTGAACGAGGCTGAAAATTTGTCCTTGAGGGACACATTGCCACATCAAGTATCAGACCCAAAGCCAGTATTTTCCATTACCCTCTTCCATTCCCTTCCTTTAAGATAAATATGCTTAATTTTGAGGAGGTCATTCCACAAGGGGACTTGGTAATTTTAGCTTTGGTATGCACTAGGCACATTATGCTACCACTTATGTTATTAGATAAGAATACTATAGAAATCTCATTCTGCTCACTAATGTATAATAAAGACCAAGAAATACTTTATTAACAGCAAGACAAACTGGTACAATAGACTGGCTGCATTCGGAATCACACCACATGCTAGCCAGGATCACCCAAATAGCAGAACAAACATGAAGTACACACTGAAAATGACAATACACAATGAATCAAACTCCTGACTAACAGAAAGTAGGAAAAGTCTCTTGCTACAACGAACTTCAAGGGCTGGTGGTTTGTGGGGATGGGGCAGTGAGTGGAGGCACCTGGAGTCCGGGAATGGTTGGGATTGTTGTTGGAATCATAGTTGGAATGGATGGCACAGTAGTGGGGATTGAGGGCATTGGTGGCAGGGTAACCTGGACTTTAGGAATAGCTGGTACGGTGGTTGGAATCACCGGGTTTGGGAGAGATGGGATTGCACCAGCAGCTGTTGGTGGCAGGGCTGACTTTGGAATAGGAATGGACGGAATTGGTGGGATTGCTGTCGTTGGGACCGCCGGAATGGAAGGCATTGGAGGCAGCGTCAGCGTGGTTGGAACTATTGGTATGGAAGGCACTGGAGGCAGTTTGGTTGGAACTGCTGGAATGGATGGCTGAGCAGGTGCGGCCTGTGGTGCAGCTGATGTGTCCAAAAGATGTCTAGCTGCAAAGCTGCCATTGAAGGCAGTCAAGGCTAGGAGCAGGACGAGAAGACGGCAACCAGGTCCGCTACGAGCCATGGCTATTAGTGCGTGTATTTGCTTGGGGGTATTAGAGATGTTTTGCTCTTTGGCGATGCCTGTGAAGATGAGACCTGATGCTGGGAGTATTTATAGCAACATCAGCATGTGGTCAGGTGAGCAAGAGCAATGGTCATCGTTGGTTGTTCACCTGTGTCTGGCTTCTGAACTCACCTGACATTTGGTTGTTTACCAGCCAATGTTCTTTGGAGGTATCAGTTATAGTTTGATCTGGGAGTTAGGAAGTTCTTGCTTATTTGTTGAACTGAACTTTGGATTGGCGGGTCTAGTTTTTGGATATGTTCCTCTAACCTTTTGACAGGCTCAGTGAAGTAAGGGAGCCCACAAAGAATTTCAATGCATCTAACAATGAGAAATTAAGAACATACACCCTCTGTCCAAGAAAAAGAATGCAATTTTAGTTTTCAGATAAGTGAAACTTTTCTATGTTTGATCAAGTTTATAGAAAAAAATATAAACATTTATGTCTTCAGTTAAGTTTACTATAAAAATATATTCCATACAGACTTACAGAGTTGGCTTTACATCTAATTGTTTGATCTGCCCTACAGTGTATATATGTTTTGTATTACCTGCATAGTTACTGGCCTGATTCCAGTAACTTCTTGAACATCTATTTGCAAACTAGAAGGTTTTCTGTTAGTAGGTTTGGTTATGTCATATGATTCTTTTTTGTTAGGTAATTTAAACACTCAATATATATTAATATATCTAGAAAACTTATTGTGCTAATGTTATTATTTGGTTTAGTATTTTGGGACCCTAGTAAGTGTTATGTACGTCAGTTTAATCTTTCAGAACATACTGTTTTGTTCACATGTTGGACCAATATACTACTGTGCAGAATTGAACACATAATAGTCTATTTACACTGAGGCTCTATCACTGTTAACCCAGTATACAACTGTGATGGGCCAAATAGGCGCTGGTGGGCAGGCAAAGGATGTCAGGCAGCACTAGTGCAGCCGCTGCCACCACCCCTGCAGGCTACTGATAAACCCTACATCCAGTTAACCTTCAAGCCTTTTTATCTCTTATTTAGGATCATAATTGTAAAGATTCCATCTATAGGTTGCTTAAGAGTCTCAGACTTAAGTCACCTTCTTTATAAATAGAGAGGAAACATACGTGGGGAAATAAAGAGGATGAATTAAGAGGTTTAACCTCTCACACTGTTGCCCATGCTGGTGTCAGCAGCAGGGCTGACGTTGCCCCCTTCTCTTTCCTCCTAGTTAGCCCTAGGTCAGCTGCTCCGCTTTTTTCTCCCTATCCTCCTCCCTCTTCCCTGGTTAGTGTTCACAGTACTGATCATGTGAACAGTACTGTGTCATTCCCTGCAATTCTTCCTAAAAATCCTCTCAAATCTCTGGTGATCAACACATATAACAGAAACCGAGTAGAGTTGAACTCTTAATTTCTGAAACAGTGGCCATAGTTATTTTAATATGTCGTAATGAATAATTAAGTAATGAATTGTGACACCTATTGTTGTCCCAAATCCTATTGAAGTGGTTGTAAGTAGTACTCCCTCCACTCCAAATTGTAAGTCATTCTGGCTTTTCTACATACATAGCTTTTACAATTTAGAATAGAGGGAGTATTGCTTTGCCAATGCGCATATGCTTGTGCTACACAAGTTTCTGAAAGTTAGTATTGAACAGTTGCATTATGTAATCTTGTATTGGATGGTTCTAGGCCCCATTGAGGGTGGTAGCAATAAGCCAATAACTGTGCTCTAAAACTGATTGTAAATTGAGTAGCTCTCTGTTTATTTTCCAAAACAAAGCTTAGTGAACTGCCTTATAAAAGAAAAGGCTTAGCTCAGCCAGTCCCCTGAATTAGCTTGTGCTTCTTCTTTTTTTTTAAAAAAAATCCTAGTTATCATGTGCTTCTGCTACCTACTGTCACTTAGTTCTCTGTTTTATCCGTGATTTTTTAACATGGTTATGCCTTGCTGCATCTCTTGCTTGATTTCCAAACTGAAGATATTAAACAGGGACTACAACTCTGGAAAAGATGGTACTATGATGGTCATGTTCGAAGTGGAATATGAAAAAATTGGGAATCTTGGAAATGCAGTGAATTCAGCTACATAGCAGGAAGATAGAACTATATCTGTAAACCGCAAGCATGGGTTAAGGATGATTTTTCAGTTGGTACAACTTCAATTGGTTGAGTGTAAGTGTGGAGACACTCAATTGTATGTACTTGCAAGCCTCTAGTTCTTATTCATTTGCCTCACTATTTATTCTGGAATTCCCGTTCAAAAAAAAAAACTATTTATTCTGGAATCTCCATGGCTTTTTTCACCCAGCATGTAGGCACCAGAAATATTCAGCGCCTTCTTCGAGCTAACTGCTAGGTCATATTGAACTTCTCCTGTGTAAACTGTACAGTCTACTATCTTTTGAATTTCACCACGATAATGGATTCTTGACCTTTTTGATTATTTGTTTTGGTTCAGTGTGTGGCCATGATGGATGATATCTTCTCTTTAATCACATTTTTCATGGTAAGCGACATCAAGATTTTGATCTTGAGGGACATTCTTGTCTTCCAAATGTTTATGTAGCTACTATCATGCCCTGAACGACACCAGTGTTTATATAAACTGTTTTCATCATGAACTTCCCGTTCTTCTCCCACTCAATTTTGCTGTCCTTTGCACCACTTACAACACATATGTCGTGCAATCTTGTTAGTGGTTGCTTTTAACTCTTTACGAAGCCATCATCTTAAGGTCAAGTGCATCTCTTACTATGGATTTAGTGTAGAAAACATCCTTGTTCATTGCAAATATTGAACAAGGCTGAAAATTCGTCCTTCATGGACACATTGCCACATCAAGTATCAGACCCAAAGCCAGTATTATCCATTACCCTTTACCATTCCCCTTCCTTTTAGATAGATATGTTTAATTTTGATTAGATCATTCGACAAGGAGACTTGGTATTTTAAGCATTGTTATGCACTAGGCACATCATGCTACCGCTTATTTTGTTAGATAAGAATAACCTAGAAATCTCGTTCTGCTCAGTAATGTATAAAGACCGAGTAATACTTTATTAACGGCAAGACAAAATGGTACAATAGACTGGCTGCATTCACAATCACACCACATGCTAGCCAGGATCACCCAAATAGCAGAACAAACATGAAATACACACTGAAAATGACAATACACAATGAATCAAACTCCTGACTACCAGAAAGTAGGAAAAGTCTCTTGCTACAATGAACTTCAAGGGCTGGTGGTTTGTGGGGATGGGGCAGTGAGTGGAGGCACCTGGAGTCCGGGAATGGTTGGGATTGTTGTTGGAATCGTAGTTGGAATTGATGGCACAGTAGTGGGGATCGACGGCATTGGTGGCAGGGTAACCTGGACTTTAGGAATAGCTGGTACGGTGGTTGGAATCACCGGGTTTGGGAGAGAGGGGATTGCGCCAGCAGCTGTTGGTGGCAGGGCTAACTTTGGAATAGGAATGGACGGAATTGGTGGGACTGCTGTCTTCGGGACCGCCGGAATGGAAGGCATTGGTGGCAGCGTCAGCGTGGTTGGAACAGCTGGTATGGAAGGCACTGGAGGCAATTTGGTTGGAATCATTGGAATGGACGGCTGAGCAGGTGCGGCCTCTGGCGCAGCGGCTGTGTCCAAAAGATGTCGAGCTGCAAAGCTGCCATTGAAGGCAGCCAGGGATAGGAGCAGGACGAGAAGACGGCAACCAGGTCCGCTACGAGCCATGGCCGGCTATTTGTGCGTGTATTTGCTTGGGGGTATTAGAGATGTTTGTGCTCTTTGGCGATGCCTGTGAAGATGAGATGAGACCTGATGCTGGGAGTATTTATAGCACCATCAGCATGTGGTCAGGTGAGCAAGAGCAATGGTCATCGTTGGTTGTTCACCTGTATCTGGCTTCTGAACTCACCTGACATTTGGTTGTTTACCAGCCAATGCGCTTTGAATATAGTTCGATCTGGGAGTTAGGAAGTTCTTGCTCATCTGTTGTACTGAACTTTGGAAACGCAGTCTAGTTGTTGGACATGTTTGCTCTAACCTTTTGACAGGCTCGTTGAAATAAGGGAGCCCGCAAAGAATTTTAATGCTCTATGAGAAATTGAGAAGATACTGCCTGCGTCCAACAACAAGAATGCAATTCTATAGTCAAACTTTTCAAGTTTGATCAAGTTTATAGAAAAATATAAACATATATGTCGTCAATTGGTTTTACTATAATAATATATTTCATAATCAATATAATGATACTTACTCACTTATTATAAATGTTAGTAATTTTTTTGTATAAATTGGTCAAACTTAAATTTGTTTGACTATTTGAGAGGTGAGAATTGTATTCTTTTTTTGAATGAGGAAGTACGTTCTACCTTACTATTTCATTTGTTCCAGAAAATAATATAATTTTAGATTTGAGCCAATTCAATTTTTTATAAGTTTAACTAAGTTTATAGAAAATCGCTTTAAGTTTTTCAGAATGGAGTTCACCCCCTCTTGGTTAATTTGGTACTTACAACTAGCAAGCTATGAGCCTCCTTGGTGCGTCTACTACACTGTAACATCTATATAATGACTAGTTTTTGGGTGAGGAGCATATATACTCAGCATTCTTTTTTGAGGTTGCTGATTCTAGTGCCTTCTATAGCCTTTCTAAGCCTTGTGTGTTGTCTTTTAAATGGGCCTTAGGTTTTCTAGAGGCGGCCCTCTAATAAGATCTACCTATGTAAATCAATTTGCTGAGGTGGGTTTTGTCCATTTGATATGTAGGCGGTAGATTAGGTACGTAAACCTGTGTAAATCAACTCAACTATATCCTAAAATCAGTTTTGTAGCAGTAAAACATACACAAAATGATTTTTTTTATAATGTGAGAAGAAAGAGGTGATCGTTTCGTACCAGCTAAAATTTAGGGTCGTGCAGTCTTAGGCACTCCCAATGCTAGAAACTATATGTAGTTTCTATAGATATTAATTTTTATAGGCACTATATATAGAAACTATGGTTCCAATAGATAATTTGTATACAGTAATTTTTTATCCAATCACATTCATTCTTTTTACATTCTCAACCAATCATATCACTTCATGTCTTGGATTTCGTGTAGACATGGTTTCTAACTTAGACCCAGTTTTTATGATTTTTTTTCTCTTTTTAATAACTACCTTGCCACATCAGCAAAATGCTTAGGTGGCATGAAACTATGGTGGTTTCTGCATTGGGAGTGCAGTTACACTATTACATAGGATAATACTCCCTCCGTCCCTGAAAGCTGCAATTTCTAGAGTTGTCTTAAGTCAATTTTTTTAAACTTTAACCAAATTTATAGAAAAAAACACTAAGATTTATAGTACCAAATCAATACCATTAGATTTATCATTGAATATATTTTCATAAGATACTCAATTTATGTTATACATATTGATGCTCTTTTCTATAAAGTTGGTCAAAGTTAAACAAGTTTGACTGGCACGGATTCTAAGAATTGAAGCTTTCAGGGACAGAGGGAGTATTGCAATGCAACGACTCAATTTCTTAACTCTATGCATACATTAAAGAATTGTTCAGTTAACATGAGATAACTTGAAAGATCCTTTATGCTTAAGGAATTGTGGAGCTAACGAAATAACTTAAACATAGCTACATATATGCATGCATGGTTGGGAGAGCCGAAGGCCGTCTATAACAATGCACCAATGCACTGTGGTTTCCTAGTTAAGGAAATGAAATGAAGGACCAAGGACACGTCTAGTCTGGGCCTTTTTTTGAACACTACATAATATATTCAAACTCCTAATTCCTCGTTTTAGAGAAGGAAAAAGGCTCAAATACCCCTACAAAATGTCAAAACCTAGCTCCGGGCCTCCGGCCAATGCAGCGGGTGCAACTTTGCAACCCGCCAACTCGCCAGCAGCCAGGCAGCAGTGAGCAGTTCCAGACTTCCACAGTTCCAGCACACCTTGCCCTAAATTCCACTGTCTCCCAATAGTATACCCTGACAAGTCCGCATGATCATCATACGGAGTACATCTGTATCTTCAAGTGCAAGATCAACTATTGAAATCACACGTAAAATCAGATTAGCACGAAAGAGTTTGGAAGCAGTTGTACGACGATCAAGTGGATCATCAGTTCAGCACACGGCGTTGCTCTCGCTTCACCGCCCGCCTATAGCAGCTCAGCACGGCGTTCGATCACTGCACCTTGGCGATCTGCGCGGAGGAGAAGCGTGGCCGCTTGTACCCGTCCCCGGCGGCGATGACGTGCTCGTCCCGGTTGAGCAGCACGGCGCGCATCGCCGCGCGCAGCGTGGACAGCGCCACCGCCCTCCCGTTGCCCGCCGCGGCGGCGGTTGCGGCGTTGTCGTCGTCGCCGTCGTCGCCGGAGACGTCCAGCTCCAGGACGCTGCGGGTCCTCCCGCCGACGGTGGCGATCTCTACGCGGACGGGGCGCGCGTTCCTGACGGAGCGGACGGCGCGGCCCAGGTCGGAGAGGAGCCCCGGGCGGTCGTCGCAGCACACCCACGCCCTGACGACGCGCCGAGGCGGCGGCAGGCTGTCGTCGTCATCGGCGCCGAAGTGACGACGACCGTGCTGCCGCCAGTAGTCGTCGTCCTCCTCCTCGGCGCCCACCTCATCGCCCTCCCCCGGGATGACACCGACGCCGACCCCCGCCGCCGCGTCGCTCGCCTTCGCCCGCAGCTCCCGCACGTGCCGCACCACCTCGCCCAGCAACGCCGCCTTGTCCATCTGCACGTACGAGCGCCGGTCAGCCGCCATGCACAGGAGATCGAGCCCATGCCCCATGCCATGCTGCTTCGATCGTCTTGCCTCTCGGTAACGCACGCACGTACCCGGGATGCGGAGGGGACAAGGGTGCGGAGCGTGGCGAGGTGGGCGTTGATCCGCTGCCGCCGCTTGCGCTCGGCCTCGCTGTGGCTCCGGCCCCGCTCCTTCTTCCGCAGCGCCGGCGTCAAGCGCTCCCCCTCTGCCAGTCCCCTGCCCTCTACGACTCCGTCGTCCGTCACCACCATGTCGATCTCCGCCAGCAAGAAACTGAAGGAACCAGCGAGTTGGGCTCGTAGCGCTAGGCGGCGATCGGTCTCGTCAGGAAGTGGAAGCGGAAGCGTCGCGGGCCGGGGTTTTCAAAAGGGGGACATCTGATCTGACTAGATCAAGCGGGCGGGAAACCCCAGGGGGGCGGGCGACCACGACATGCTGGCGCAGCGCGCGCTCGGGCCGCGCGCCGCTTCCTTTTTGTTCGGGGTGGTGGCGTCAGCGCGGCCCTCCCGCGACGACGGCTGTTTTGGCGCCTGGTGCGAGGTGGAAACGGCCGGGGGGGGGCTTCCGCAGAGGGGAAGGGTTTCGACGCCTTTTTCCTCGTCGGCCGCGCCGGGCTATCAGCCGGCAGCAGGGCAAGGAGGGGCGAGGCGAGAGACAGGCAAGCCGGCCGGCCGGCAGCACGTCGTGTCGCGGGGACATGCATGGAGCGACACGGCGCCTGTGGCTGATCGCTGCGGCGCTTTGCGGCAGCCTTTGGGACTGGGAGGGACGGATCAGAATTCCTGCTGGACCAGCCATGGGCTGCTTTTCCACGTTCCCGTCCGAACGTAACTTGTCGGCTGGTCAGCGAAAAGCGTCGGCGGCCAAAACGCTGCTGCAGGAGTAGTTTACCTGTTGCCAGCTTGAAAAATCACCCTCCCAAGAGAATCGAACCATTTCATACGAAGTACTCCTCCCTCCGTTCTCCTTTTTTTTAAGAAGTCAAGCAGATTGAACTTTAGTTAAGATTATATAAAAAACTGAAAATATTCATAATACAAAATAAACACTATTAAATTAGTTATAGAATATTTTTATTAAAAAATATTTTGAATAAAATACTGATAATATTTATTATAAATTTAGTCAAATTTAAACTACTATTTAACTGGCATGCATCTCATAATTGCAATTTTCTCACGCACGGAGATAGGCCTTGTTTTTTGCAAAATTTTTCACATTCCCCGTCACATCGAATCTTTAGAGTATGCATGGAGTATTAAATATAAACGAAAATAAAAACTAATTGCACAGTTTGGTCGAAATTGACGAGACGAATCTTTTGAGTCTAGTTAGTCCATAATTGGACAATATTTGTCAAATACAAACGAAAGTACTACAGTGTCCATTTCCCAAAAATTTTCGGAACTAAACAAGGCCATAGTAACATTGTAACAAGTGAAGTCCACAAAAAATAATTGTATATTAGACTATTAGGGCACTCACAATGCAGATTCTATCATAGAGTCTAAAGTTATTTATTACCTCGAACAATGTGGACTTAGAGTCTAAATAAGACTTGAAGTCTTATTTTTTCTACCTCTTTCTTCAATAAATATGCTGCCACATCAGCAAAATACCATAAATAATATGTAATTAATTGTTTTGGACTCTGTGATAGAGTCTTGCATTGTGAGTGCCCTTAGGGCACTCACAATACAGACTCTATCATATAGTCTAAAGTTATTTATTACCTCGGATAATGTGAATTTAGAGTCTAAATAAGACTTGGAGTCTTATTTTTTCTACCTCTTTCTTCAATAATATACTGCCACATCAGCAAAATACTATAAATAATATGTAATTAATTGTTTTGGACTCTGTAATAGAGTCTTTCATTGTGAGTGTCCTTAGTGCATTCGTAACGCTTTTCCCCAATCCCCACCTAACGTTTCGTGTAAAGCTAGAATCTGTTCGACGGTTCGACCCTAATTCTTACACGAGTGTACTTTTAGCAATGAATTCTTGTTTCTTGAGAATTCATTTGGGTCTATCGGGTATTTGATTTAAAGAGTGAGTTACTCATCATCTTTCCGCTCCTCAATTTTTTGTTTAGATCCTAGAATGAAATAGGCTGATCTATCGTTACCTCATCCCTCACAAGCTAGTACTCCCTCTGTCTAGAAAAACATGTAACTATAGGTTGGGTGCCAGATAGTGTTGTTCACATTTGAACATTTTTTAGTAAATATTATTCATATTTATGACACAAAATTAATTTATTGTAAAAAATATATTTCAGAACTAATCTAATAATATTTATTTGATGTTATAAACATTTATAGTTTTTTATCTATAATTGGTCAAAAATAATATACTAAAATATGGTACTGTGCTAGAATTGTATGTTTTCCTGGACGAAGGGAGTAGTAGTTAGTACTAGTATAAAGAATAGAGTCATTTCACCAGAATTTAAGGAATGACCTCATAATGCACTATGATTGTTTAGATCCACCTATTAATAAGTGGTTGGATAGTTGATTTAGTGGTTAAATGAACTATTAGCACCCTTGCACTAGCTAATGAATTGCCAGTTGATTTGGATATGTGAATATAGAAGGGAGGAGATTCTCTTCACTGCTGGATTCAAACATACCCTTATTAATATCATCTAATTAATAATTCATCTTTCCTGCCTACCCTTTGGTCTTTACAATCTCACAAATTTGTGTTTAGAGTTGTGGTTGTGGTTTAGTAAGGTCCTAAATCTTTGGCTATAGGCTATAGCCACTGCTATTTTCTAATATAGTTGTTTGAGGATGATCTAAGTATTTGCTCCAAGTACAATTTAGCTGCTATATATAGCTGAATTTAATCAACTGCTAGCTGAGGAGGTAGATCGCTAATTCCTTCGCCAATGATTTAAAAACACTCAGTTTAAGTAGTGGTAGGAGCTAATCGAAGGCCCCATGATCTTAGAGCAATTTTGGGGTTGAGCCTTTCAAAACATGGAAACATGGTAGTTCTAGTGATTGTGGGGTTGAGCCGTGATTTAAAGGATAAGGTTCATCCCCATGAAACTTTTATCTTTTCCTCTTCGTCCTATACTATAACATAGCTTATTTAATACCCTATAAAACTCTATAAAACCCAACTAGGATCGTCTTAATAGTTAGTAGATCTCTAGTAGCAATTTATTTGGATTCTTGTATGCTAATTTAAATTTTTAACTTACAAGTACTGAGTCCAAACATGCTCTTATTAATTTGATCTAATTAATGATCCATCTTTCTTGCCTAGCGCCTTTGGTCTTTGCAACCTCTCGCAAGGCTTGGGTTCAAGGTTGAACTTCTTCTGATAAGGGTTTAGAGTTGTGATTGTGGTTTAAAGATTAGGGATTAGGAGCTAATGGAAGGCCCAATGAGTTTAGAGTGAACTTGTGGTGGTTCAGTGTTCTAAAAAAACGTAGACACCTGGTGGTTCCAATTGCTGCTGGGGGTTAAGGTCATGATTCTAGAGGACATAAGACAATGACAAGGAGTATGTGAGGGGCGTATTAATGGTGGCGAAGATAGGGAGGGACTAGAGGGAGCCTAACCCCTCTAATATTATTGTTTTTCTATTATATATCTATTAATTATCTAGTTAATCTAAAATACAAATTAAAGACAAATGATCCCTATAGAGAGATTGCCCCATAATCTTGAAGTTCTAGCTTTGGCACTGTGTGTTAAAGAGACCCCTAATCTCGAAGTCTTGGCTCTGGCACTGCGTGTTAAAAAGGATATCAGTTCACTTACGTGCTTGGTTTGTGGAATAAAGTAGTGTCATTACCTCGCTCTTTAGTTTTTTTTAGTTTGTTGATCTATCATGGTCTCATCACCACCCTATACCTCACAAGTTAATAGTTACTACTAAATGAGTAGTTTTAGGGTGTGTTTAGTTCATCGTAGAATACAGAATACAAAATGCCAACTACTTTAGAATGATGAAATGCAAAATGCCAAAATTTTCAGATTATGTTTAGTTCTATCCAAAATACTGAATTTATTGCCCTCATTAGGGCCTCTTGAGATCTTTTGGGTTTTTTTTTGTTTCTTGAGGCCAAAAATCCAAAATGAAAAATAGCCACCATTTTACCAAAAAAAATTACATAATGTTTAGCTAATTTAAATGATGAACCAAAATCTAAATTTTTTTAGGATGAAAGAGGAACTAAACATCCCATTAGTATTAGAAAGGTTATTCTACAAATTTTAAAGAATAAACTCACATGGATGCTTCTATAGAGAATGGATTGATTCTCAAGACCCAACAACGGAGGACGTAGTGGAGCTGCTGGACAGGAGAGCAGGAGAAGCCTTTGTCGATGTTGATGGATACGAAGGCCTGAGTTGTTTCTGCCATAAACACTTTTCACCAGCTACAGTAACAACAAACGCTGTAACCATACAGCACACTTTTTCATGGCGACCGATGAAACGAGACGAGGGAGAGGGACAAATTCACTGTGTAACTTTACCGCGTGTCCCCTCGCGACGCAACAGCCAGTACTCCTACTCGTGTTCCCTCCTGCAGCGCAGGCTGGGCACGAGACTGGTAGAAGAGAAGCGAAAGAAAAAAAAATCAGGGACATGTCACGTTTCATGGTTCGTACTCCGTACTACAAAAACTCAGGGATCACCCTATCGAATGCTAATGCACCAACGCAGCCGCCACGAGGAAGCACGGTCGAACCTGCCCGATCGATCCGCTTTGCTCCATCCAGGATCCAGCAGAGCTGACACTGCCAGTGCCGTGCAGCGGCGTACTAGGAATTTCTCAGCAGACGTGACACCGTGTTGCTCCTCGGACGCCGGCCTCACCGTCACTGCAGGATCTCCAAGTGACAGGTCAAGCAGGATTTGACCCATCAGTTCAGGATGCTGTCCATATACGGAGATACCAGTTGCTTCAACATGCAAAACTGCTCTGCTGCATTCATAAGATGAAATGCCGAAGGAAACTAGTAATTCAGGGCAACTCGGTGATAGAGGCAAGAGCATCTACAAAAAATTATCTAAAAGTACTAGCTAAATTTGTTGATTTAGCTACTCTCTACAATAAATTTGACAAAAAAAATATTAAAATACTCCAACAAACTCTGTATTGAATAGCTAGTGAGATAGGGTATCAAAAATAGCGAGCAAGGGAGCTGGAATGGAGAGCTAGTAAATTTAGAGTCATATACAAAGACTGTCGAAGTTTTCCTTCAACAATAGCTAAATTTTCCTTTACAAAACGATTCGACTTAAAGCTAAATTTAGCTATTATGAGAAAAAAAAAGTCTCCAACAGCTATTCTATCCGTGACCCAAAATAACCAGCCTGCTATTCCATGTTTGTCACTACTCACTAGGTAAAGATAGCAAGCCTCCAAAATAACCAACCTGCTATTCCATATTTGTCGCTAGGTAAAGATAGCAAGCCATAGAGGCTCACCGTCGGCCAATCCACCCATGCCGAAGTACATGAGTAATGGAAGTGAGCCAGCGTGAGCACAACACGTGAGTTTTAAAAGTAGATGTCGCAGTTACAACAGTACAGAACCAACCACATGGTTACATAACAATCAAACTTAGTCTAAGTCGTCTGTATAGCAATTGCTAGGTAATCCAGCAGATCAGGCGCAATACATAGGCGTCTCCCAAAAGCTGAATGCCAACAGTGACTAAATATCCCATGGAGGTACCACCCATACTAGGCATAGTGCATGGAGGCGAGGACTGCAGATCGCTAGGAGTCTCGCTAAACCTAATAGTTTCTTATGGTTCTCATAAGTGAATTAGACTTTTTGGTGCATGGCTGCAACAACTTCATTCCTGCCGAATGGTGATCCTGATGGAGCAATCAGAGCGAGGGTTTGCATGATCCTGATTTGCCTATTCCGGCGTGCACTAAGTTGCCCCTGTGTCATCAGTGTTGTTCCCCTGCTCTGAGGAAATTTCGTCAAACCAGCAAGTAAAATTTGAGATCATAAAAGCAGTTGGGAAGGGCGGGTGTGGGCAACGGGGTCAACTTACAGGGGCATTGCTTGACTCACCCTCCACTCCACTACCACTCGGCTTGAGGCCTCGTCCGCCTTTGGTACAAGCATCACCACTACCAATCACACTGTCAGTAGCATTACAAATGCCATTAATCACTTCATCCACGTAAGCCATTTCAGCATCATGCTCCTTGTCAATAATGTCCTTGAACAGTATATCCCTGACCATAGCTTTTATTTCAGTATGCTTTGAACCTTGAGTTGCATCTTCACTTCCAAGTATATCCGAAGCGCTTTGAGCAGCATACTTCTGTCTCTTGTTCCTGAAACCTTCAGCTGAACTGTCACTATTATCTTTATCATCATGAGTAGAACTTGATTGTCTTGCACGCCCACCCTTTCTTTTCCGAGCAGTTGCATTGCTCCCAACATTCTGGTCTTCCTCTTCATTATATAGCTGCTTCACACCTTCTTGTTTTCTGGCTTTTCTAGAAGAGGTCTTCTTTGAGGTCCCTTTGGTGTCACCACCTGAATGTTGAATTTAGAAAATTCAGATGTATAGCAACTGAAGTAAAATATAATTTTCTTCATTGACAACAAGTTAAAAAATGAACTTATTTCACCAAAAGATTCAGTGAACAGAGTTACATGTTGCATATTTGATATTTAAATGAAACCACTGTTACAATTACAAGGCACACCGAACCCATCACGTCTTGTTGCTGTAGTGTCATGCGGCACGCACGTATGGCCTCACACAACATATGACGTTTAAGCAACCATAAGATGAACTGTCTTTGCATAAACACTATGCCAGATAGAACATGTTCCCAAAAATGACGAATTTTATTAAAAGCTGAAAATATGCATGTCACAAGAATCATAATAGAAAAGAGAGCGATGAATAATCAAATGATCAACCACAAGGAAAACCATGTTGAGTATACAGGGAACACATGCATTAGATTGCACAGCAAAGAAGAAAATGTTCACCTTTTGAGTTGACAGCTTCCTCTTCATAACCATCCTCATAATCACTGCACAAGTTAACGCCAGAGAGCTCCTGCATCATTGGATTAAACAAATCTCTCAAAAATCTGTACTTACTCATAATATATCTACTGTAAACTGTGCAGGTGACTGCTCTACCTTCTCAAGCACCTCACGGAATGCTTCCATTGTGCTCTTGTTTTCTTGCTTCAGCATCTGCATACATTGAACTTATATGACAAATCCTAATTATCACCACTATAGAGAAAGATCCATATCACTACCCATATGAGACAAGCTTATGCATACCATTTCAAATTCTGAGTTAGACTTCCAAGGGTCTACATATAAGCTGAAAGTAAAACAACAGAAGAATTTAAAAAGTGACTCAAAGAATATCATTACAGAAAGAAAAGAAAACTCTAATGTGTCTTAGGATCCCTTACTATTGACATGTTCCATAGAGCCGAACTAGGCAATCATACTTGTCTTTCTTCTTAGGCTTGCTACCAACACATAGTTCATCAATGACCTTGAATTCAGAAAGAGAAATTGGGTGTAATTAGATGCAGAGGAAGCTAGAGTCCAGAACAAGTAGTAATAAAGATAATAGTAAAAAGCAGTCCCTAAACTTGTCCCGAGTTCCAGTCAAGGGCCACAAACTCTCAAGTTGCATATTCTGGATATGTGTATGCCACAGTGGCACTTGCATTGCTCCTGGAAGACTTTTAGGGCCTATAATGCGCTGTTATTTTATAAGCTAGGACCTTGAAGCCATCTAGTACTTCCATCAACAATCAATTCATTTTAACCCCTCCCAACCACCCCAACACACAGCCTCCCTAAACTTGTCCCGAGTTCCAGTCAAGGTCCACAAACTCTCAAGTTGCATATTCTGGATATGTGTATGCCACAGTGGCACTTGCGTTGCTCCTGGAAGAGTTTTAGGGCCTATAATGCGCTGTTATTTTATAAGCTAGGACCTTGAAGCCATCTAGTACTTCCATCAACAATCAATTCATTTTAACCCCCTCCCAACCACCCCAACACACACAGCCATCTGGGCCGATGTGGACCAGTTGGGCCTACCTGAAAACCGAGGACATGTTTAAGGTCCCAAATATGCAGTTTCAGAGTCCGTAGACTTGAATGAGATCAAGAAATCTGGTATAAGTTCAGGGCCTGCTGGTAAAATTCAGTCTAAAAAACTAATGTCTTCACTTCAGATCATTCATATGCTAAGGTGATGGCAGATGAACTGTAAATGTTGTTCATTTAAATCATTGTGATAAATGTTACTGTGATGGCAGATGAACTGCAAATGTTGTTCATTTAAAACATTGTGATAAATGTTACTGTTCAAAACTTCAAACACAAATGTCAAGCTATAACACTAGGTCCCTAGCCAACTTTAGATTCTTCCTAAAAAAATAATATGTCCAGTATTTAGTTCCAATGTGCCGTAAGCAACAAGGACATCGGTCATTAACAATCTAAAATTCAGAAGCAAATCAGACATTAATATCGCCAATTCTTAGTATGTAAAACAATAATAAGTGGTGCTACTAGACTACTAGTTCGCAACATCAAGTAGTAAGGTAGCAACTTTGAGATCTGAACTTGCCAATGTGCTATGAACTGCTCAAACAAAGAATTAAAGAACTAACAAAGAACAACACATGGAAAGGAAGCAGCAGTCCACTCCACTCTGCATCTATGGAACAGAGCAGCAGGGGCAAAAACAGAGCAGCAGGGAACAAAGCAGGCAAGCTTCGACCTTCAAGAGGGGAGAGAGGATAGGAAAAGGGAGAGGAGAGACATACAGGCAAGTAAGCAGAACCTGGACACCATGAAGAGCAGGGGACCGACGAGTTTCCCCCAATCCCCTTCTTCCGTGCGGGAATCAATGAGTTGTGCGGGATGCGTGAGCGCAAAGAGAAGAAGTGGAAGCCGGCAGGTGCGATGGATTTCCTCTCTCCGTCTCTCCTCCCCTTCTTATCCCTTTCTCTCCCAATCCCCCTCTTCCCGCGCGCGATTTCCTTTCCTTTCCCGCGTGCGGTTTCCTTTCCTTCGCTCGACTTCTTTGGCGCACGGAAGGCCGCGGGGGAGAAACTTCCTTCCCGCACTAATTTCCCTGCCCGTGAGGCGACCGCCGTAGGCTAGTTGGCGACACCGCAGACGCCTAATGCGTAAGGCGGACGCCATACGCCACCTCGCTAGGTGACCCCTGACGCTCAGCCCTTCGCCTCGCCTGGACGCCTAGTCGTTGCCTATGCGACACCTTTAAAACATTGATGCTAACAAGGTGCGATTTCATAACTCATACCTGGGCTGGCCACCATGAAGAACCACTGCACTTAACCCATGTTATATCTCCCAATCGGAAATTGTGTCTTAACTTATTTTCTGGACCAGTGTCATGATCTTTCTCTGCATTTTCATTCACCATACTGATCAATGAAAACCTGCATCACCATGGGTCATGGGATAAGAAAAATGTTCAAGATTGTCCACCAGGGGAGCTGGTTGATTAATGGAAATGATATACCAAAAGATCAATTTCAAGCATCTGCAAGGACAGATCAGTGGAGCTGCACTACCCATCTGATGCTGAAACCAGTTTTCTAAAAGGCTACAGCTCGTTTTATGCTTATATAAGCTTCAGATGCGCTCCTACACATGTAACCCATATAAAGGAATTTAAAGGAAAACCTTGGTAAAATAGGTGATTCGGTTATGAGTTATGAAAATCGTACATAACACACATGTGATCTTGACATCCAAGGCTACACCACAGGATTTTGAAGCTAGATATATGTATTTCCATCCAATATGCACAGAAATCAAACTAGATTCGTTCGCTTCATGTTCAGATTCACAAGCAGCTTCTCAGTGAGGCAGCAAGCCACACAGCCCCCACTAATGCAACACCATCCAGTACTCAACCACCGGCGGAGCCAAGGCCCGGCCACCCTGGGCAGCTGGCCGGGCTCCCACGTTACAGCAGAGGCGGGAGGGGGAGAGGGAGGTGCGTACGCAGGGTCGCCGGCCGGTGCGCGGAGGACGGAGGCGAAGGCGCGAGGCGACTGGCGAGAGGCGGGAGGGGGAGCCGCCGACGCCGCCGCCGAGACTGGGACTGCCCCTCCGTCGCTTGACGCCGTCGAGGGGGAGCCGCCGACGCGCGGAAGATCCGATCCTGGGACCGAGCCTGAGCGCGAGTGGGCAAGGAGCAGAAGATCTGCGCTGAGGACCGAGCCTGAGCGGGGCTGCGAGGAAGATAGAGCATGGGTTTGATGGGCCACTAAATAAAAGCTCATACAATTTTTTTTCTTTTTTATTTTTCATTTTTTTTAGCAACTTCTATTTTTTTTTCTTTCTAACATCTTTTGACAAATTAGCACCTACTCCCTCCGTCCCAAAATAAATGTCGTTTACGCTTCCTGAGAAATAAGTTTAACTAAATATAGAATAAAAAATATTAATATTTATAGTACATAATTAATATCATTGGAAAGATCTTTAAGTCTAGTTTTTTAACAACTTTATTTAGAGATACAAATATTGCAGGTATTTTTTACAAATCGAGTCAAACTTGTGGCACGAAAAACTAAAACGACACTCTTTTTGGGACGGAGGGAGTATATAATTAATATCTATATATTTAGAATAATATATGTTAGGATTAGGAATCATAATAGTGTCTATAGAGTCCAATCACATAACATTGTAACATAATTATTTCTCTAAAAATATTTTTTAAAATACAAACCCTATTAGGAGAAATTATAAAAATTTTCCCTCACACCTTTCCTATGAAAAGGAAAGAGGAGAGATAGACAAGGATATTCATTTGCTCTTTCTCAATTGCTCTCCACTCTCTCCTCTGTTTGTTCGGTTTAATAAGATTAAAATTGTAATGTCTACTACATCACATAACTCTTAAGGGATTAGTGATGCTTAAGCCTGCTTAAACTTAGTCAGCGAGTCACTGCTCCCTTAGCACTTAACCTCTCTTATAATCTTGTGTTATGTTTATCTTGTTAGTATTAGTATGACATTACGCTCAGGCTTTATAAAATCTTGGCTCCACCACTATACTCAACTACTACTTTCCTAAATCAATGGCTGCGACCTGCAAAATCATGAAAGTATCATGATGTTTCAACATTTCAAAGTTTAAGAAAGTAGAAGTCAGGGGCTAGCTTAAGATATATTAATCAGAGAACAACTCTGGTTGTACACAACGAATATTGCCCCCTCCCCCCCCACACACAAAAAAAGCAAAAGAAGTATATGTTCTTCATCATCTCAATCACTGCCCGGTCGGCAGAGATCAGCAGAACAAATAAAAAGAGAGGATTGGCCACAGACGCTCGGAAGCACATAATCTAGATCTACCAAAGACACGAGGAATGAACCTCATCCCAGGAGAACAGGGGCAGACCCAGTAATACTATTTTGCAAAAAAAAAAAAACCATAGGCATGTATACGGATCTGACTACATAATGGTCGAATAGCTTAAGTTAGGGTTCGGGTGCTCGGTTTCACACAGCAGGAACCGAAGAGAAAGGGTGCGCAGTACCTGGGTGCTTGTCGAAGGACGCGACGAAGGCCTGTGGCCAAGGGATCGACGAAGAGCTAGGCAGCGTCGCGCGGGTCGCCCAGTAGCCACACGAGAGAGGGAGCGCCCGCACGCCGGGTGAACGACAGAAGAAAAGGTTGAGAAGTGAACTGCAATGGAGCCTCTCGTGCTCTGGAATCACGGTCGCGGGGGTAGGTACATGTGGATGCACTCGAAATCGCAGTCGCGAGGACGATGGTACCGGAATGAGATCCTCTGCAGTTGGCCACCTGACTTCTCTACGGTTGCTGAACATCTGAGCGTTCATTCATATCTAACGGTGACTAGAGCATACTATGTGTTGCCCCCTCAGCTAGCTGGGCTTCGGCCCAACAACAGAGCCGTGTCCGCGTCCACTCCCTAGAAAAACCCGTACAACAGAGCAGCTGTATTTTGGTTCTGAAGCGACTACTCGATACTTTGGCGCCGGGATTGTCCATCTTCACAGGATTTTGCTGGGATTGATACATTGAAGGAGATGATATGGAAGCTTGATGGGAACATCAACTTGCTTGAACGAAAACAAAATATGCACATTTAACATGGAAGAGAAATAGGTGTGTAAAGCCATGATTGTTTTTTTGTCCAACTAATTTGAGGATAGATTGTAGTTGTTCAGCTCGCCACCTAATAATATTATGTCATTTTTATCTGTTTTCTTGTAAGGAGGGCTTACTTCTTAATCTTTTACCTCAAGTTGGCATATAGTTTAGTACTATAGATGAGGCTTGGATGTTTTGAATTAGCTATGGAGGTCGGAAAGGCTTTGAGGTGAAGAAAATGTACACAAACAAAAGAAAATCAGATAAAAAGATTAGTTCCTACATATTTGTTTGTGCAAATGAGGGTCATAGAAAAGCCATATAAAAGATATTATCTAACAATGTGTCGAGCTAAAACTAGGACCAACTGTCAAGTTCGCATGGGACTTATAATGGACAAGAATATGGGACTTATAATGGACAAGAATAAGAGAAATTATAAAGTGACCACTATGTTTTTGGAACACAATCATACCCTTCAACTGCCACAAACCTCACACTTGATGGTATCCGAAAGAAAATTTTCAGAGTTACAAGGTTTTGAAATAGAGACAGCTGACGATGCTGGAATTGGGCCCAAGGCTGCTCATGAGTTAACTTGCATCTAAGTTGGTAGTTCAGTACACATCATCCATGGAATATATGTGATTCACCAACAGCAATGCCATTAAGTGTAATACTCAGTAGTTTGCTAGGAGCTTTTGTGACAAGATTGTTTCAGGCTTGATGACAAAAAACATAAAGTCAACAACAACTTTTGTGCATTGCATTGACAGATGCATTCTAGAACATTTATGTATAAACCAATGTCATCTTACAATGAGTGCCAATTTCTATTGAGTGACAATTTATATTTTGCTAACATTTACAGTATAATAGCACCCGAAAGATTTAGAGAACAACATCTTGAAGCACATTTTACACTAATAAACATCTTTTGAGTCCTGACCACCACGAGCTGGCCATGAGGCGTAGCATCTATGGCCACTATGATGAGTGTCTGCAGTATCAAAAAGGTAAAACGCTGGTGTGGTGAGGAACAGTGTCATGATACCAGATATGGTGCAGTAGTTGCAGCTTCGCCGGCGAGGAGGCTCATGCGTGGTGGCGGGGAATGAGCGCGGACACCTCGCACGCCCCTAGCCAGGATGGCACCGTCGGTCCAGTGCCGCACCGATCTGGTCACGAGAGATCGAGAGCGCCACGCCGCTCCAGTGACGCACCTGGCACGAATGGAGCCACTGCGCCGATCTGGTTCCTGTAACAACGTCAGAGGAACGACGGCTGACACCAGTGGTGCGCGCAGCGCATGGCGAGGACGGCAACGCCTGATGTGGCGCTAGGGAGGACGGGAGCACCGGGGCGCTTTGGTGATGTGCCGGAACCGGCAACGATGGAGGAGCCACGCGGCTTGGGAAACAAACAAGCGATGATGGTGGCAGAGATTCGAGTTGTGAGAGCCTCCATGGACTGACTATCCCCAGTCTGAGTAGTGGAGGGCTAAAAAATCCACTCCAGCAGTCTGGCGCGGCTCGGCGGCCTCTCCCCGGTCGAGTCCGGGTGCTGCAAGCCGCCCGCGAGCTGCAACTTCACGTACGCCGGCGGCGGCACGGAGTGGACGACCAAGACGAAGGCGGTGGCAGGGGCTGGCTCCGCGTTGTCCGCCGCCGACCCGGACTGCGGCGCGTGGAGCAACGACGAGGACGACCTCTGCTACGGGTGCCAGTCGTGCAAGGCCGGCGTGGTGGACGCGCTCAAGCGGGACTGGAAGCGGGCCGCCATTGTTAACGTCGTCATCCTTGCCTTCGTCGTCGTCGTTTTCTCCTTCGGCTGTTGTGCCTTCAGGAACAGTCGCCGGGACAATTACGCCTACCACAGCGCCCATGGATGGAAACGAAATGGTGACGCTTAATCTGACTTGATTTGCTAGCTGCTGGCTGCTGATGTAGGTTCCCTAGGATCTGCGTTCAGTTTACCATTAGCTTAATAGTAGCTTGTACATTAGCCTAGTTGTCTGTATGAACAGATATTCAGTTGTACACTCTGGTATTTCTTAATTCCATTTCCAAATCCCATTTCCTCTTTGTTCATGCACACATTTTACCTTCTTTGCAGTATAGTGCTGCCTGTTCCAATTGCATTTTTACCTTCCTTGCAGTATAGTGCCGCATGTTCCACCATAGATCAAGGCCTGGTTTAGATCCAAAATATGACGAATCAGTTGCCAGCCACCTGATAGCGCAGATCAAGTCGCTCCTAGGATCCAACTTTCTTAACTATGAGTGTGTGTTTGTGAGCCGTGAATGTAACCAAGCTGCACATAGATTGGCGGTTTTGGGGTTCTTATGCACTGAGGGTGAGGATTTAGTCACTAGCTCCTTATCCGAAAGTGTAGCTATAATAGTCGCTAACGATTTGTTAGCCAATGAGTAATGAAAGTTCCTTGTTTCAAAAAAAAAACTAGGATAAAAAAAATCTCACGATTTACAAACAAATTGTGTAATTAGTTATTTTTTATCTATATTTAATGTTCCATGTATGTGCCATCAAGATTTTATGTGATAAGAAATCTTGAAAGGTTTTAAAATTTTGGGGTGACCTAAACAAGGCCCAAGTATGTATTTTTAACTTCCTTGCAGTATAGTGCTGCTTGTTCCAACATCAATCATCTACAGGATCCTTTTACCGTAACCTACTGCCAATTTATCTTCCACACGTGACCTTTCGACGATATGCTAGAAATTGCCAGTGAGATTGGCAGCCTTTTCCATGTAAGAACAGCCCTCCAAATTCTTGTTACCCCGTGTAGCCAGATTGCAGCTGAACAAATTGCAATAAACACTTTAGTCATTGATCTCAACTAGATTTTCTCTAACGCACCACAGAGACATGACAAAGGGGCGGAACCAGCATTTCGTTAACATTAGTACACTGATAGAATGCATACAAGTTCTGAATATTTATGTATCATAATAGAGACCAAAGTCAAAGGCATACGAGATATAACACAAGTCGCACATAGTACCACGGTGGCTAATCTTAGTATGGTCCTTCAAAAGCAACACCATTGGAAACACTTAAGCTATGCACCAGTCCCTCAATCTTCGTCTCTCTCAGGAGGGAGGCCACAAGGAAGCAGCATTTTCTGTATAAAGAGTCAGTCGATCGATAAATTTGTATTGTGTTATACAATTAATGTAAGTGTATGCTAGAAAATGGTCAAATATGCATATGAAGCCCGTGAACTATGGATATGGAGAAATATCAATAATCTTCTGGTGCACACGTATGGGGCATGAGAACAATGAAGCCTGTGAACTGAAAACCATGGCAATATTCAGATTCCGTTAAAACTTATGGCTTGAAAAAAAAAGGACAGCAATCGACTGAATTTGATGGAAGGTTAGATGCCAAGTTCACACTCATGTATGGGGTTTGATATCATCATGCATACTCCAGTTCTGTTATCAGATACAGTGTCACATGCTACTGTTGACTTCACGCCTACTAAACCACATTAGCTGTGCCTCTATTTATTTTCTCAATACATATTCACTTGCAATAGAGATTGTGCAAAAGGGTTGTCGACTCATTTGCTTCAATGGATACAAGTTGATTTAGAACCTCTCCTAGCTACAGCGCACATATCTTATGAAAACCAAATAATTTGATTTGAGTGCATCATTAACAAGTCCGTAAATATAGTCAATTGTATCTTGTATGTACTATGTAACTAATGGAGCATCTATCTAATTAAGAGATATCTGTTCTATTCACTAAGGGTTCTTTGACAAGCATCGAGCATACATCGGATTCTATCAAAAAAGTGATTCAAAATATCTATTTCATAGCACAGAAGATTGCCACTAATTATGCACCATTTACATAATTATAAGCTATACCCATTAAATTGTAAGATTTGTCAATTTACTAAATACACCAGCTGCATAATTACTTTCAGCCTTCAGGCTATAGGTAAATGATTGGCATATGGAAGGACAGCTGAACTATTTAATTCTATTTTATAAAGACAGTGCAAGTCTACGCACTTACGGAAATATATGATGGCCAAGTTATTACTCCCACCATCCCAAAATATAAGACATATTTTGTTTCATTAGTACAAGCCTTTGACCAAGAATTAGTCTCACTACGTAACATTTGTGACACAAAATTGATGCTGTAGAATTCATATTCAGAAAATCAGAAGTACTTGCATATGATTATGATTTTGCATCAGATAAATGACATATTATAGAGTAACTGTTACTCATAGCCTTGTCCTCACCAAACAAAATATGTTTTACATTTTTGGATAGATAAAACTTTATAACAATAGCCTACTAGGCACTCTTCCTTGTATGTAAACAGTTCAATTCTGCTTTCTACCCAATCATCTTACTTTCTTGCAAGGAGAAAGAAAGGTCCTAATTTTTTGGGTAGCATCATATTGTTTCTGATAGACTCATATTGGTTTTTTCAGTATATATTTATAGAAGCCTTAACAAGAATAATTGTTAAGCCAGAAAAGAACTGTTAGCACTTAGGCATTTCCAATGGAACACAGTGATTGCACTGAGGCATTTCCAATGGAACACAGTGATTGCACTTAGATACTCGTAGGACACTCCTATGCCTGACTGGACAAGGTGCTCGTGGTATTCTTTGCGAACGATAACTTGCAACTTGTTCGCTTGAGATTATTTGTCGAATCTGTCAGCTATTCAATAGTGTTTTTCTGGCCATTGAAGGTGGGTCCATGAGTGAAGGCCGGCAAGGATCGCGTCCACATCATGGTGTCCTAGGAGTAAAGATGGCAATTTTTACTCAAAACCCGAAACCCGATGGGTAATTACCTCATTAGGGTAAGGGTATGGCTATGGGAAAAAAGCTTTACCCAACGGGTAAAGCAAGTAAAGGTATGAGACTGTATTGTCCATACCCGTTAACCCATGGGTAAATTGAACCCGATAAATTATACTAAAATCATAGAATTTGTGGATTTTATGACTTGTTATCTAGTAATGATGGATTTATCCATTAATCATTTGATTGTGAGTTCATGTAGCTTGTATATTTGAAGAGTTTATTAATGATTTATGATATTTTGGCTAAATTTGGGAGCCTGATATATTAAAACATGTATTTTTTCAATAGCAAATATTCTTAAAATCATGGGTAAAGATAACCCATGGGTTACCCGTTACCCGCATGGATAAGGGTATGGGGGAAAAAACTCTTACCCGTACACAGGTATGGGTAAATTAGCGAGTAAAATACTTTCTCGTGGATAAAAATATGGATAACACATACCCAGCGGGTAATTACCCATTGCCATCCCTACCTAGGAGCGGGCTGGGTGCTTGTCGCCATATCGACAGCTTCAACGGTCCCGACGCAACGGACTTCCTCGTCTCGGGTAATTACCCATTGCCATCCCTACCTAGGAGCGGGCTGGGTGCTTGTCGCCATATCGACAGCTTCAACGGTCCCGACGCAACGGACTTCCTCGTCTCCCTCTATGACGCCGTGCAGCGTGAGCTCCGCGGCCTGCTTTAGAAAAACGAACAGCAAAATCGCCGGCCATGGAAGACCTAGCTGCAAAAGAAAAGGCGGCGGCAAACTCTCATTGCGGTGTGTCTCTACAAAGCCGGTGTAATCTGACCAATTAGGGGTACTTAGTTAGAGGTGATAAAATTTTACAGACATGGTAGCATTTTCATTTTATTTGACAATTAGTATTCAATCATGGACTAATTAGGCTCAAAAGATTTGTCTTGTGAATTATCCTCTAGCTATGCCTTTATTTTGTAAATAATATATATTTAGTACTCTATGCATATGTCAAAACATTCGATATGATGGCTGATAAAAAAAATCAAGAGTAACCAAACAGAGCCACATTTATCCAAAATTCGCCTTTTTTTATCTATATGGCAGCTAACTTTTGATGAGGGCTGCCCTCAGGTGCCGGTGAGGCCACTGAAGCAAAGAGGACGATGAGTCTGGCGCAAGAGAGAAAAAAAGGCAAGCTTAAACCAAAAACAGCATCCACCATGCTTACCGCGTGTACATGCCACTTCTGAGAAATGCAAATTACAGGTCCTTCAGAGTTCAGACCACACAATAGAACAGAGTTTCTGACGCATGTCTAACAATTATTACATGTGCGCAATCTAAGGAAAACTACGGCAACCATTTTGGTTGCTTTGAACTTTATTTCAACTAGAAAATTTGGCGCGCTTCACGCCGCACGTCTAATAACAATTATTACATGTGCACAAGCTAAGGGAAACCACGGCAACCATTTTGGTTGCCTTGAACTTACTAGAAAATTTGGAGAGCTTCACGCTGCCCTACAGACATGATATCCTCTATAGAGTATCAAAAAAGCTTTGTCACTTTTAACACAACTCTGCAACAACCAAAAGTGGTATGTTGATATAAACTGGGCAATTGCATCACAACTCGTTAAGAAAGAAGCAATAAGCTACAGTAATTAATATGTTGGCCACCCATCACCCTGAACAAAAACAATTAGCAAGAAGCCAAGAACATAGTTACTCCCTCCGTACTCGAATTTTCTGTTGTTCTGGAGGAGATGGCCAAAATCATAAAGATTGACGTTGGTGCTGCCAAGAGTCGGATATGGACGCTAGCGCCCCTCGTGACGGCTCAGCTTCACACGGTGATTAATTGCTGCCTCGGGTTCACAAACGCTCTCGCTCTGCCTCGGGTTCACTACTCTCGCGACTGCTTCACACAGTGATTAATTGCTCCATCGCAAAATGGCTTGGGAAATCAAAAAATAGTGTATCCAGCAGGAATCAAACCGGCAACCGCTGGCTTCAGGACACGAAGATCTTACCAGTCCAGCTATATAAGACTATTATAAAGGAAACACTCAGCGCTATTTAATAAGGGCAAAGCAGGAAAACTAGCCCCTAATTACTCACTTCTTGGTTACCACAATCCTGTCCTAAACGTCAACTAATTCGAGTACGGAGGGAGTACATGATTACAGCCAAAACCACCTAGATGGCAATCATGCTACTGAGAAAGTAGTAAAGGTGAACACAAGCTATGAAAATGCAATAAAATATGTGGCCAACCACGAAAGAACCAAATAAAAACATCAGAAAAAATATGAATGTGTTTCAGGATTTTCATACTCCCTAGAGTTTGAATCCAAGATCAGAGGTCATGTTGGATTAGACATGAACATGATAAAATTTTATACACAACAATAGCAAACAAAACAGTGAAAATAGCATCAGTTACTCACCTAGGGTTTGGATCCAGTATTTACCACCCAAATCAGCACCTAGGGCCTTGAGCTCCTGGTGTGAGGGGCAGCAGCAACTTAGCAAACTCAATATATGTAGAAATAACGTCATATATATGAAGCAAATTTATTCTCTACCTGATTCATTTACATCTTGCATGTTCTTTGGCAATGCCGTTGAGATGGTGGAAACCAAGCCAAAACTACCATGTAATGCATGCAGCCTACGCTAATAGATCATTAGATCTCTTTAGCTGAATTTATCAAAATTATAGATTTCAATCACAACAGATGAACATCATTTTGGCATTAGTCAATCTTGTGCATGCCACCAAGAACTTTGAGCACCATGGCTTCAGATCCGGTGTAAGTCATGCAGAACAAAAAACATACACGACATCAGTGCAAAGGGGAAAAACAATAAAATAAATAAATAAATCTGGTAGCCTCCATGGAATTTAGCGTGTCCACCTTCCATGGTTCCCTCACTATGGGGGTGATAAGGACAGAGAATGCCGAATAATGGCCCGCATCCGCCTTTACTTGGTACCCTCAGAATTGTTAGACAGGGCTGTGTTATGGGCCTTAGGCTTCATTAGCTTCAGCCTTATGGGTTCATGCCCAGCTGGCCTGATCTCGTATAGAGGTCGGCTAGGGTTGTGGAGATGTAATTGGACTCCAAGTCCGGAACTCTAGTAGATTGAGTTGTATTAGGCAAGGATACTGGAGGTCGCTTGTGTTTTCCATAAGCCGTATCCTCACCTATATATGTACATGTACATTGTCCCTCAATAATCAATCTATAGTTTTCCCAACTTACAAAAATAATAATAAAATGAACACTATTATGATAGCCTAATTATTATTGATGCTCTTCTTATAAGGTATATGCCATTACCTACTACTTTGATCTCACTATTGTAAAATCATTAGTTACCGCATCAACATTTTCCTTCCATTTTTGGACCTTGTTTCCAAGTTCCATCCTCTTTTATAGCATCCACCTCCCTTGCTCCTTAACACTACAATGAAAAGAATGTTTATCAGCAACAAAGACCGAATGCTAATTTAGAGGCCAAATGGGCTGGGACACTTGAAATAACAGTTACATGCGAGAATGGTAACTATTTTCCAAACCATAGAGAATGTTGGACCAACATGGCCTAAAAAACATATAGATTGCATGTGACCTCCTTAAAAAAATGGCTTCATATTTGCCAAAACCAACCAGCCATCAAAAAATAATGAACCCGTTAATTAAAGTTGAGTTTCTTTTTCCCAATAAATTGCATAAGTAACAATGCTGGAAATACTTAAAATTGGCTCAAAATTGCAAATTTTGACAATTGAACCAGCCATTTTGCTAGGCTTTCAACGAATCCCAGAAAATTTTTGAGCTGGGGTACCAAGACTTATTCTGAATTTAGAGAGTCAAACCAGACACTTCAGCCTGGTACATATCTTCCAATTAGTTTGTTTACTTAGAGAAAGTTAGAATAGACCCTAGCCAAGACCAAAGTTGATTCAACTTTATTGAAAGAACTTTCCAACCATTAATATTACAGGTTCTACTTTGACAACTCTATTTGATAATATCACAAATTGAAATTTTAATATGTTTATTAATACCAATTATTAATTTACCTTCCACATGACAGGAGAACTCTAGCACACACACAAGTAGTTTAAGGCCATAGGTGTATTGCATCAACTTAGTAAATTCAGAAATACTACTACACTGATGGAATGACAAGCAAGTACCCCGAACCGTCCAAGAGAAACAAAACAACTCTATAAAAAATGTTTGATCTTCCTATGTGCTTGATCGCCATCATTCCCAAGATCAGCCAAGGAGACATCAATACTCGTGCTTCACACCATTAGAAGAAAATTGAAAACAAAAGGAAGAATTGAGATAAACTCCCTCCTTACATATGAGAAGCAGCTCTGATCGGCGCATGAAACATTAAATTCTGAAAAAAATCCAAACAAATGAAGCTTTTAGCCCTCATCACCAAATTATGTTAATCCTACTAATAATGAATCAGAAAAGCATAATCATACATAAGACATCAGGACGATCTTCATTTAAATGCCTAGCAGTTCAATCGTAATGCTTAAATAACTTATGCTTACACAAAAAATATAACCTATGAACGTTCCACATTAAGATCAAATCTAAACAATTCTACAAAGCCAAGTTCGTGTAGGACAACCATAAAAAAGGAACTACAGCTAAATCACAGGATTCCTACTGATCAAACATGCATGCACGCTGAATTACCGATATTGCTAGAAACCCATGCCTAAGTACCCAGTGAAAACTTCTTTGGCCTTCCTTTTACACCAAGATGGTACAGTAGCAGCAGCATGATTCTCAAGTGATAGAGCAAGCAGGAGATGAGCGGGCATACCTTGGTGCCCTGTGTCCTGGACAGCAGTGTCTTGCCCATGTTGCGCTTGCTGAGCTCCACAGGCCCTGAGGTCATGGCATCATGCCAGTGTTTGTGGGCTAAAGAATCCACACTGAAGGCAAGACAAGCACGAAGAAATGGATCAACACTGACCAGAGGACGCCAAGAAACCAATGATTTCTACAGAACCGAAAAGAAAAGGCCTGGTGCTGGGCTGCCAGAGACCACCGTGCCAGAGCCACTCACCGTAGATCCACCATGCCTAGACGACCGTCATCCGTAGTGCATAAGATCCCCTCCGCCGTTACCAGCGCCTCACGCCTGCGCCCACCACTTGTTCCGTCCGTCACTAGTGCCATGTGCCACGGCAATGACTCCGGCCACATCCGCTCTGGATAAGCACATTAGGCGGAGGACAAATGGCGGCGCCTGTGCCCGCGTGGAGGCGAGAAATCAGGAGGTGTGCAAAGCTATTCCAAATTGCCGAAGCAAAGTTGCCAATTTCAACAGTTTCATACTGTAGTGTTTCTAATTAATGTACATTCACAGAGCTTATTATCCATCTCCTAATCTTAAAAAGTTGCAGATAGCATAACGGACACCTGAGCAGCTGCCACCCTACAGCATGAAACATCTCACCCATCTAATGGGATGATACGAACAAAAGCTAAAACTGATCACCTGAACTGACCATTACGGTAAACTTTGCAATGAAAGTAAGGAGGAAAACCTAGTCACCAAAATTTCATGAATGGTGAAGCTCTGATTCTCGACCAACTTATCGAGGTGAAGCACCAACGCTCAACCATCTTACAAGGCTCATGTCATCTGCAAGCAAGAAAACTTCCCAACACATACACAATGTAGTTTACAACAGATGCAGATGTCAAATGGTGCAGCGATCGGCATGCCATAGCCCTAATCGATCTTATCACCACTTTCTTGTTCTTGCTGCCAACAGGCCGCCCTCGCTTCTTTGCCCCAACCTTCACATGCGCCATTCCATAGCCCTAATTTATCTCAATCACCACTTTCTTGTTCTTGCTGCCTTTAGGCCGCCCTCGCTTCTTTGCCCCAACCTTCACATGTGATGACTTCACTGGTGTTGCCGCTGTCAGCACTGGCGATGGTGCTGGTGCTGGCGCTGGCGCTGGCGATGGCGATGCGACTGCCACTGTTGGAGTGACAGGAATGACAGTGCCAGCATCAACTGCCTTATTGCCTTCCACTTCCACAATGCCGCTTGGGCCTGGCAATGGCAAGTATGGCCCCATTGGATAAAATCCTAGGGCATCAGGCGCCTGGTGCTGCGGTGAATTGAGCGGTGCAGCGAATGCAGGGCCACCAGGGAATCCCATTGGGAAGAACCCCCAGGAGCAGTAGTACATGTCTGTGCCTGGCACGATGGGTGGTGGCGTGGACATTGCCGTGGCAACAAACGGCCGGCGGCAGCTGGGACAGAGCAGCGTTTGCGACTCGTAGGAGCGGTCATACTGGTGTAAGCGGCAGCAGGAGGGACAAACCGTCCAGAACGCTGGCGCCTGTAGAGCTTCCCCCTCCTGGTTTCCTTCAGTCTCAGGCGGCGTTTTGGCAGCCCGCGGTGGCCGGCCACGCTTTGGTGGCTGCGTGCTCGACATGGTCTGCGGTGGTTGTTGAGCTGGCGGCGTGGCCGACACGGTCTGCGGTGGCTGCGGAACAGGCGGCGTCGCCGGCGTTTTGGCAGCCCGCAGCGGTCGCCCTCGCTTTGGTGGCGTGCCCGACACAGTCTGCGGTGGCTGCAGAGCAGGCGGCGGCGGCGGCGACAGCTGCTGCTGATGCTGCTTCTCTGGATGGGGAGCGGTGGGCACACGAGCTGCGGCGGCGGCAGCGGCTTTGGCGGCTGCAGCTGCGTTAGTTGCAGCGGCGGCAGCGTCGAGGTCGGAGTCGAGGGAGGCTTTGCGGAGGGGATCCGACAGGAAGGCCCACGCGTCGGCGACGAGGCGGGCGGCGTCGGCGAAGGCGAGCGAGCAGGGACGGTCGGGGTGGGAGCGGTTGAGCAGGAAGGAGAGGCGGCGGTATTGGGAATGGACGACGTCGGGCTCGCGGGAGGCCGGCACGGCGGAGTCGAGGCCAAGGACGGCGTAGGGATCTAGGGCCCCGGACGGGAGGCGCCGACGCTTGTCGGCGAGGAGGGCATCGGCGGCGGCGAGGAGGTCGTCGGCGCCCGGGGTGCGGGGGTCGAAGGAGAGGGCTTGCGCGACGAACTGCTTGCATCCCTCGAGGTCGCGCGCCGTCAGGAGCTTCTCGGCGATGCCCATAAACCGCTCCGCCTCCCGACGCTTGGCGGCGGCAGGATCCATGGGGCTCGCCGCGGAGGGGCACAGGCGCACCGCACAGGGAGGGGGGCAGGGGATTTGACTCGGGCGAGGGAATGGATCGGGGAACTTGTGGGGTTACGACTTGTGGGTGTGTACAGTAATTTTTGTTGCTATACACTGGTGCTTTAGGGCACTCACAATGCAGACTCTATCATAGAGTCTAAAGTTATTTATTACCTCGAACAATGTGGACTTGGAGTCTAAATAAGACTTGAAGTCTTATTTTTTCTACCTCTTTCTTCAATAAATATGCTGCCACATCAGCAAAATACCATAAATAATACGTAGTTAATTGTCTTGGACTCTGTGATAGAGTCTTGCATTGTGAGTGCCCTTATGGCCGTGCCTCGTTCTCCGTGTCTGAGTGAGGATCAATTGTTATGTGCACCCAGAACAAACATAGGATCCTACTGCTGGGGCGTCACCCTGGGCGTTCGGTACTACCGAACCGATCCGGTATTTCGGTACTTTCTCTAATTCGGTACCAAAGGAAGCCGATACCGTTTGGTTCCTGGAAAAACTTGGTACCGAGGTATTTCGGTTTCGGTATTTTCGGTTCGGTACCGGTAAATACCGAAAGTATCGAACAACATGTAATATCAGGTTGAGTAGCAAATTTTGACAAAAATTTTACATGAATCCATATAGAATAATAGTGTCAAATTAAACAAATAGAAAGCCACAAATACATAATATATAATTGTCCACAAATACATAATATATAGTTGTCCACAACATAATATATAGCTATTACATGGACTGCTGGCAGGCTAATTCGGTACTGTTCAGTAATTTTGGTTTATCGAGGCCCAGTACCGAAAGTACCTCAGTAAATTCGGTACCTGGGAACCTGGTACCGAACACGAACCGAATTATTCGGTTTTGGTATTTTTCGGTTCGGTTCTCGATATTTTTCGATTCGGTTTTCGGTATTTCGTGCCCAGGGTTAGGCGCCGAGGCCACAGTCTCGCGAAAGTGCGGAGGAAGGCCTTGTTTAAAAGTTTTTAAGTAGTGACACTGTTTATATTTGTTAATTAGTAAATTATCTAATTATAGACTAACTAAACTTAAAAGATTCATCTTGCAAATTACAAATAATTCATGTAATTAGTTATTTATTATTTATATTTAATATTCTATGTATGTGCTGTAAGATTCAATGTGATATAGAATCTTAAAATTTTTTGAATTTTGAGTGGAACTAAACGAGATCTAAATTATGCCGCCACAACTAGAGAACCATGGCGAGGTGCCGCATTGCCACACCTGTGCGAGCAAAGCAAATGGGACACGTGTGACAACCAACCAAACACATCCTAACACAATCTTTTAGTCCATAGTATTGGCAATTGAGCACAACATACTTAAAACCAATCTTACAAAAGGAGATTCTCTATAGTCAATGCTAAAACTTATGGGTTAGGTCATGTTGCAGATCACTCTAGGCGTTCGGTAATACCAAACCGATCGGTTCGGTTCCTCGGTACTTATATAAATTCAGTTTTAAGAAGATTGGTATTGATTGGTTCTAAAATAAACTTGATAATGAGTTAATTCGATATCACTTCTTTCGATTCGCTTCTGGTATTTACCGAAAGAACTGAACATATTACAATAGCATATAACATCAAGTTTAATAGCCAATTTTAACAAAAATTCAACATGTTTTGTATAGAATAACAGTGTCAAAGACACAATACAATAGGAGCAGATTAACACAAATACATAATATAGTTGTCTATGATAAACCCATCAATAATATTACATACTAGGTGAAATCCCCGCGCGTTGCCGCGGGATTTAAATCATTGTATACATAGCATTACTATATGATATTTAGTCTATTATGTATGTACACATGTGAAGTTGACTTGCATGTATTTTATTGTATTAGATCTAGTGAAAAATTATTAAGCTAATAAAACAAAAACTAATATTTGAGATTTAAAGTATTTCACATGATATAGATGACATGGTTATTTTTTTATAATTAATATGGAATGACATGGACTTAGTGGGGAATGATGTGGACATCTTGCATGAAGAGATAAAATATTTAGTGGGTCACTTAGTGGGGAATGATGTGGACACCTTGCATGAAAAGAGAATTCATCTAGTGGGGTTTAACTTTATAAGAGTTATAGATAGATTGCTAGTAGATATATCCGATACTAGTTCAGTACTTTGGTTTGCCAAGGTACATAACCAAATATATCTCGATAAATTCGATTTCTGAGAACTGGGTAGGGAACCCTTTTTTTTGTTTCGATAAATCCGGTGTGGTTGTTGGTTTTCGGTATTTCGTGCTCGGGGTGAGCTGCAGAGTAAAAAATCGTTGAGTATTGAGCAGCTACCAGCCATATTTGATATTTGTCGCTAAGTTTTATTTAGCCACAGATAAATATGGTTATTGTCGTTTGCCAAATGGATAAAGGTAGAAAATAAAAATCGATAGTATTGCAGATGTTTTTCTAGCCACAAAAAGTGCTAAAGGAACCACAAACGCTTTTGGTTCAATACGATCAGGCAATGCATCATGAAATATGATCATGTCTTGTTTAGTTTCCAAAAATTTTCAAGATTCCCCATCACATCGAATCTTGCGGCGTATGCACGAAGTATTAAATATAGATAAAAAAAATAACTAATTGCACAGTTTACTTATAATTTGAGAGACGAATCTTTTTTATCCTAATTAGTCTACAATTGAATAATAATTGCTAAATAAAGCCGAAAGTACTACAGTAGCGAACCCAAAAATTTTCGTGGACTAAACCAGGCCTACGGTAGCATGGTCCCAAAGGTAAGTAATATATATGGTCATCTGATGGTATCACACTAGCTAATAAAATATGCAATGTTACCATTAATCTGAGCATTTATTGGCTAATATACATTAGTTTTTGTACATAGCAAAAAAGGTATATAAAACCTCACATGAACCTCTCTACCAAATAAGAGTAGGGTGCAATCTTTTTATAATATTTTTTATGAAATTTATATTAAATATTTTATGATTTGGGTGTTACAAGCATAAAGTGTGGCCATACACCTAACTAGGCTCAAAGTTTTCTTCAACTCTATTTTAGGTGCATAATTTTTTCTTATTGAAAAACCTTGGTACCTATAAGTTGGTCTTATTTTTATTCAAAATCGTCAATACCTTAGAAGGAAAAATTGTGAGACCCACGTGTCAATAATATGTGGAAGAAGTCCACTATAGGTACCTCAACTTTCGCAAAAGTCTGTTCTTCATCCCTAAACTTCAAAACCGGGTAAAATACATCCCTCAATTTTTAAAACCATGCATATTACGTCCCTGACATGGTTATGAGCGGTTTTGAAGGCAGTTTTATCTTTTTTATTTTTATTTATTTTGGCTGAATATTTGTAAAATTATAGTAAATCACATAAAATTCATAAAATAGTAAATCTGATTTTGTTGGACTCTAGATAAGTAGATCTATATAGTGAACATATAATATAGTATGCTTTAGTACAAAATTTTTATTGTAGCTTTAGAACTGTTTTTTCTATAATTAATTAGAATAATTCATAGCTATAGTTTGTATGGTCCAATTGTGGTGAATTTTTTATGTTAGACTAATTATTATATGTTTAAACTATGGTAAAAAATTCATACTCATTAGATCATGTATAACTTAGTTATAGATTTATTAAATTTAACAAGCATAAACCTATATAATTCTATAACTAAATAATACATGATTCAATGAGTATAAAATTTTTACTATAACTCAAACATAGAATAATTAGCTCACCATATAAATTTCATCACAATTAGACCGTAGAAAATGTAGCTATAATTAGTCTAATTAATTACAGAAAAACATAGATCTAAAGATGCATCGAAAATATTTGTACTAAAACATACTATAATATATATTCAATGTGTAGGTCTACTGATCTGAAGTCCAACAAAATTAAGTTTTTTATTTTATGATTTTTATGTGATTTACTGTGATTTTTTAAAAAAATTCAGCCAAAATAAATAAAAAGAAAAAGGTAAAACCGCTTTCAAAACCAGATCAAGGATGTAATGTGCACGGTTTAAAAGTTGAGGGATGTATTTTGTCCGGTTTTAGAGTTTAGGGATGAAAATCAGACTTTTACGAAAGTTGAGGGAGCTAAAGTAGACTTTTTCCATAATATGCAACGCAAAGATAAGTCATAAGAGGCCAAGCATAGTGCCCATTCTATCATTAGGTCGGCCCACTGACAAACCCACCAGCCTTCGCAGTTTGCACCCCAATGCCCCCACCAGAAAAGCCCAAGTAGAAGTAGTGTTTGGCAGGGCGGAAATCCCGGTCCGGTCCAGGGAGAGGGCGCGGGCCAAACCACCACCAGTCCACCAGATCTCCTCCCGGCGGCCGTGGCCGCGACGGCGAGGAAGCCGGCATGAGCGTGTTCGGCGGCGACAGCTGGGCGCGTGACGCGCAGCAGCGGAAGCGGCGCCTCGACGACCTCTTGCTGCCCTCCACGGCGTCCTCGTCTCCCTCGACGCCTGATTCCTTCAGGAAGCTCCCCAACGGCAAGCTCGCCTGCCTCGTCTGCCCCCACCGCCCCGTCCTCGACACCCCCCTCATGCTCTCCGTAAGCCAGCATCACCTACCCCGAGTGCTCCTTTACTGGACTCCCCTAGTTAATTGCTGATGAATCTCCTATGATTGCGTGAATTTGTTGTGGCCAATGCATTAGTGAGGATGAGGATTAGCTCGTGTAACTTCTTCTATTGTCTTCCCTCGCTGGAATAGGCATTTTGCTCCTCGACTTTTTTTAGAAGCTCACTTTCGTCCTTTGACTAGCACAAACCGATCACCCAAGTCCCCCGGACTTTTTTTCTCTGGGTCAAATAGTGCTACTCTGTTGTGGAGTGCCATGTTCGCATGCTAGCAGTACCTTTTTATGATGCTACTCTGTTGTGGTGGAGTGCCATGCTAGCAGTACCTTTTTATGATGTTAGTAAAAGATAAAGAAGCCAAGGATTACATCAATACTTGTTTTTCTACTGTGCAATACCGGAAAACAAATCATCATGTCTGTATTCAGTAGAGCATGAGTCAGAGCAGCTGAGCAGGGACTGTGACTCCAAAAATTCTAGAATGCTGGCTCCTACTCTCCTAGAGTGAAGATATCTAGTTGACCAAAGAAATATAGAAATGACAATTTGGAATCGGGTAATTTGATCACAAGTAAGTCAATCTAAATTAGTTAAAAGTGAATAATCGCTGATCAGGCATGCCAACCTTGCGCGCCGCATCAGACAAGGGACTCAGAAGGAGAAGAGATTAGGGGATCAAGTGCTCAACTGATAGTTGAGGGATGAAAGTTAGCCTTGGGGGAAGTTGATGGGACAAAATCGACAATGCACCTTTTTTTTTTTAGAGAACATGTTTCCCCCACTTTATTATGCATAAAGCGAAACAGCATCCAAGATCACAGCGTATAGACGCGTCCACCAAAAACAGACGACCTAAGGCTCACTCTCATTACAAACATTATCAGTTCCCAGACAATGCATATCACTATCAGAAAAAGACTGGATCGCAGCGGTGTAGCCCTGGCCCGAAGACTGAACATCCAACAGCTCCGAGCCTGAAGGTTGCTTCTCCCTCAAAGTCATCCATCAGATTTCCGGCGGTTGTAACGCCCAAGCTTCCAGCTTTATAGCCAGTACTTCCACCTGTTCTTTTGTTTCCAGCTTGAACATTGGCATCCATCTCCGCAGCATTCTTACCACCCACATCAGAACCATCTTCTCGCCCAACCACATTGCTCCCTGAAAACACAAACTGTTACGAAACTTCCACAAACACCACATGACAGCTGAGCAAACTATGTTAGGGATATCATGACATTTATTTGCAATCCAGTGCGTCACCGTCAAAATCAAAATCACCATCTAAATTAAACAATTCAGAGGTAGTACACCAGATCCTTTTAGCCACAATACACTGGAAAAAGAGATGTTTAATGGTCTCCTTCTCGGAACAGAACGAACAAGTTTGGTCCAAGACCTCCCTTCGTTTTGCCAGGTTATCCCTAGTGAGCAATCTATTTTTGGACAAAAGCCACTGGAAAATTTGCACCCAAGGAGGAATGTGTAATTTCCAAACAGCATGCACATAAGTAGGGATTATTCCCCTATGATTAATGACTGCATAGAGATTGAACTGAAAATCTACCATTTAAGCTATGGCTCCGGATAATATGATCTTCATCATCCATAAGATTCAAGTTTTCTACCACATCTAACAACTCATACCATAAGTCCATTAATCTCTCAAAGACACACCTCCTACAGGAGAGTTTTAACACTTCTCCATCCCAAACCTCTGCTATAGTCTTCCCTCTTCTCCTGTTGTTCATTAATAATGTACAAAGGCCAATATTGGATAGCTTGGCTAGAATTGTCAAACCAGTGATCCTCCCAAAATTGAACCTTTTCTCCATTACCAATCTTCCACATAATGCCCATTTGAGCTGGCCTTAGCCACCCATAGAACACCTTTCCGAAAGGAGAAGAGTGAATTTCTGGACAACATAACAGATTTGGGTGAGTTCTGTATTTGAAATCCACAATCTCCGTCTGAATAGAATTAAACTTCAAATGGTATAAAAAAATCCATCAACTTAATAAGGACAGGTTAAGGTTCCTTAAATCTGGGATACCAAGACCCCGTAACTCTTTCCTCTGTTCAACTAACTGCCAATTGGAATATCATTTGTTTATCTAGTTTCGAATATCATGATATAGCCATATGGGTATCCCGATGTTTTCAAGTCGTCCGATTAATTGCGATTAATCGTCCTGGTCGGTCCCAGGTGACTGATCAGGGGTACTGTTAACCTGTACAAGTCATCTGATTAATCGTGATTAATCGTCCCGGTCGGTCCCAGGTCGACCAGACGACCTGAAAACATCGGGCCGTCACCTTTCACCCCTATCATTTGTTTCTCTGGCTGGGATTATCACGACTTGGTAAACTGTCAGCGATGGTATATTATCTCTTAATCTGACAAGGGATATTTAGACTGCTAGGAAACATCTGTGGGCTACATCACTGGTCAAAGTGAAAAACAAGACCGCAGCTTGTTCCAAACATCATACATTTATTAATGGAGGGAGTGTATCATACAATATCAGTGGTTCGTCTGTCGATGTCACTGCAGTCATTTTATAATTTTTTCTTTCATTTTCTAGTTATGTATGTCTCTTCTGTAGGAAGTATGTTTGCTACCAGAAACCTCATGCAGGTTCTTGCTTATGTTTATGTACTCCTTTTGTGATTTATCTTTCTAGACATTGATGGCTTGTTCTTCTACATATGAACAGATGCATAATAAAGGTGCACGGCACATCGCTGCAGAATCTAGGCTGAGGGAGAAAGAATTATCTAAGAAGCATGAAATTAACAAGAGACTGGCTCTCTCTTCAGATGCTTCCCATTCAAATTCTGGCAATCTGCACACCGGTATTAGGCCTACCAATATCAAAGAAAAGCCATTAATCGAGGAGACCCGGAGGGCAATTCTGGAGGCACAGTCAAGCAGATTCAATGATTTCAAAGGCAAGAAGGCATCTCATGATTCGAAATGGACGGCAAATACTTCATCCTTTGACTCCAATGTTGCTCCTTCTGATGTTCCCATGGAACTATCCACTGGAAATGCTGGATCGCGAGAATGGAACTGTAAAGGAGAAACTTCCGCTGGAAATCAGACTCAAGACAAGTTATTTTCTGATAGGCAAACAGAAGTCCGAAAACGCCAGGAGCTAGAACTTCGGTTCACTGCTTCAGGCTGGAAACGGGATGGCCATGGAAGATGGTACAGAGATGAAAATGTGAGTTACATAAATTTTGCTCTTGACAATTATCGATGAGATGTGCTTTGCTGTGCTGAAGTACCTACAGTTCTTAGTCTTAACATAAGTATAGTACATATTGCATTTTTCACGTTGACATAGGTGACATGACATCAGTAGGTTTACTGTGTGAATTTGTGATACGATGCCCCACAAAAGAGGTTACTTGGATATGCAAATGTGGTTGTGCATTATTTATCCAAAGTTATACCAGTTTTTCTATACAAAATATGAGGTGTTGTCCATTGAACATCCTATGCTTGATGGCAGGTTGAATTTGACTCAGATGAAGATGATCCTAACATCTGTCTCTCCTGATCATTTGAAAAGGCATTCTGAATTGAACTACCAATGGCCCAACTGGGAATATGGAATCCATCATAATGCAATATGAAGTGCAGTTTCTCCCTACAAAAATGGTCGAATCATATTTTAGTCAGCCTGTCAGATTTTCTGATAAATGGAAATGTCAGATTATGTTCCTGTTCAGCTTGAATCTGTTACTTTGTGAGCGAAACCTGTATAATGATAGTTGAAAAAATAAAGTCTGTAGTTATGTTGTTAAAACATATTGAGAGATCAGAGAATTTTGATTTTTTCAAAGATGTAGTCTAGACCTGCCATTGGCCACTGGAAAGATAGGTGATGCCATTTTTGGTTTTGGAGCTTGTGTTCAGACTAATATTTAATTTGTAAAGAATAGAATCACAACAGAACAAAAAGAAAACCTGGGTTATACCTACTTACAGAGCTGAGAGATTTTTAAAACAGGACAAAATGACAAATGTCAAACAACGTTATCTACCACCAAGCATGAACTGCGTGTGACATAATGAAAACATAATTAAAGTTTGTAATAGATTTCTTTTGCTTACACTCAATGGCCAGCCCTATAACCTCATCCGTTTTCTTGTCAACATACCCTGGTTCAGAGAAGTCAATGGGCAGCACGCGTGCACATCTTCTTTGGTTTTGGTCATCATCATAAATTAAAATCTGGACAGCTTCCTAAAATTTAGGATACTACATAGCTGTGCTTTATTGTTCCTTGTTTTCTTATTGCTAGCTTTCAAAGATAATGATAACAAAAGGGTAGGATAACGGTAGACAGTCGTGCGGGTCTCATCTATGTAGATCAGCTGGAAGGTATAACTGTTACATTGTTCTGAGCTACGTGTTACTATGGTTTTTAAGCTCGTAATTTTTCTCCGTTTTAAGAACCATAATACATGTTTTCCCTTGACGGTAAAAAAGACTGATACCGAAAAAGGCTATGATCTCATCCTCTTTGTTTTTCCCTCTATATAAAAGGATGCGTTCCTATATATAGTACGTATCCTTACTCTTGGAAGTGGCAACTGCAAACTTTAGTGTAGTGATATAGAACATGATTGCATTTGTTGACTCTAACAGAGACATTGCATGCTTGTTCCTAGAAGCATACGTTGCTCATACCCATTTAGAAAGTGTTGCATGTACCAAAATTCCAGCTTTCCTACCTCCCATATAATCTTTGTGAAAAATCCATTGGATATACTATAGTCTAAGAGCATCTCCATTAGTCTAAAGAACAATTGGTAAATCAATGAATTTTCCGACTGGCTAAAAAAAGTTGGGAGCACATTTGTTTGGTTTCTCTAAAAGTTTTCAACATCTAGCTCCTAAATTATAGAAGAAAAAATTACGTAAGGAATCCCATACTTTTCTTCTATAATTTTCTTGACTGACAAAAGTTTCACCCCTACTTGATGCCATGGGCACCTTCCACTGTTGGCAAATATCCAAACATATGACTGAAAAATATTAATAGTTACTGCTTGTACTACAAATCATATACAGCTAACAGAGAAGCCATAAATTGACACGATTGTACAGGGCTAATTATTAGTAAATAAAATTAGTCTAGATGATCCAAACATGAGGGCTAACACGTGGGATAAAAATTGGCCAAGACACAGCTAGTGGTTAGTCCATTATTTGTTAGGTACAACTAGCTAACAAAAACTAAATAGTCCGATGTGTTAGATTTTTTTTTGCGAGACTCAGTTATAGACGTAGTTGCTCACAAACACGAGCGCACACTCACCTCTATGAACGCGCGCACATACTCCCTACTCTTATGAGCACATCTGAAGAACACACTTAGATCGCCAAAAGTCGAGATTGACGAAGTCACCACAGGCGTCTCGCTGTCGATGGACACGTCATCTACCACTGAAAAAATAACACCGTTCGTTAAATTCTAAAATAAATTCAAAAAAATGCAAGCACCGTGTCAAGTCGGAGACGCATGCACCTATCAGCTTGAGATGTTAATACTAGTTAACTACACAGTATAACGCAAACACCCATAACACGCGCGCATACTTACCCCTATAAACACACGTAAACCCTACCCCTATAAACACCTCCAAAGGACTAATAAGCCAGCACATATCGAGATTCATGAAGTCAACACTGATGCCTCGCTATCGACAGGGACGTCACTTATCACTAAAAAAGTACTAGTTAGCTGCTAATTTTTAGTTAGGTTAACAATTAGCCTAATCCAATACAAATAGGCTATTACCTTGTTCATTTTTCGGCTCTCTCCATTATAATTGAGCAACTTTCTATATCATATCTTTCCAAGAAATATATCTTACTACTTCCTGGAGTTCCACGTAATTAGTAGTGACTTTCATAACAATTGGTGTACCGCCTCCATCCGTCCTAAAATATAAGATTTTCTATGAATTTTAGGAGACATTATACATTATATGTAAAGCAAATGCCACATATATAATCACTCTTTTAATCACAGAGGGATCTTGTTATAATGTTTTGAGTCTGGTGGGACACTTTAATGGCAATGCACATGTGATTGGTGCTTGGAGTAGTTAGTTCATCTAGAATACATTATAATTTGGGACAAATTTTAAATGTTTCTACACCTTGTATATTTTAGGATGGAATAGAATAGATATAATAACGGTTGCATATTGGATTGATTTACTCCGACCTGCGGCTTGAATTGGAGAACGGTTGGTGGATGTCTAGACGATACTAACTTGTAGTAGAAGGGATGATGAACAAAATTGGGAGGGTTTAGTGCAAACGTGGATGACTTGTGTGATTTATAAATTTCCTAGGTACTGTACACAACTACACATGTTTTGTTTCACTTATAATAGAGAGGAAAGATCAAGGAGTATCTTGACAATTAAAGAGACAAGCAACGACTCATCAATTAATATAAGAGACAGTGCACAGCTTATAACGGTTGATTCAAAATTATTGTGGCTGGTGTACCTCAAATTTGGTATTTTTTTATTATTATTTGAGGGAAGTGTGGTAGAAATAATTTTTTTGTCCTTTTAACTATAGCTTCTGACAGCTGTACAAAAAAAAAAGAGATCCAACCGATCCAACTTAGGAGGAAGTTTATTATGTGGTTTCAAGACGGAACCTGGGTGGTCGGGTGCATTATACCACACCTCTCACATAACCAGTTGAGTTAGGCTCACTTCGTTTAATTTCTGAATCCGATAGCTGTACAAAATGGCAAGGTGTTTGTTAGTTAGCGCTGAGATGTCGCTTGCTATGTTTAATTCTGTATATAGTACTATATTGAGCACGTTAGTCTCTTTATAATACAGTTTGAGGTACAGTATTTTGCCGCGTTGAAGATGCCTGGCAGTCTGGCACTGATTTCTCTTCTTCCGTCCTAACTACAGGCGGTTGAACGGAACAGATGGCTTTGCTTATCTCGAGGAGTAATTTAATTAATCAGATTAGTTGGCTTTTTGGCATTACTTTGACCCTGTATAACCCTGCAGCGTTGGCAACAATGTTGCTTCTTCCATCCTTGAGTTAATCCAGAGTCCTGCATGTCTTTATATAAGACGACCTTACCTTAATGCATGGTCTGCTGCTTAGTATACTACTAGTCTATTACCTTCAAGACATTGTGTGTTCCTTCTCATAACTCTCACAATCGCATATATAGCTTGCTTTGTGTTATCGAAACCTCAAAAAATGGCAAGCCCTAGTTCTGCAGAAGGCGCACACGAGACGAACCCCGAAAAGGTCAAGCTCGTCACCGTTCTGAGCATCGATGGTGGCGGCGTCAGAGGAATCATCCCCGCCACCATCCTGGCCTTCCTCGAAGAGAAGCTCCAAGTAAGCCACAAGTTCCTTGCTAGCTCTCATCAGTCATCATCTAGCTAGCAAAGCAGCGTTCTTCACTTGTACACTATCCTGTCGAACATTTGCCACCGTATATGTACTAATACGCGTCGCAGTTCGTTCTTTGTTGCTCCATGCAGCAGGTCTAGATAGGCCCTGATTATGAGGTTATGATGTCGTCCGCCGTGTGCATGCAGGAACTGGATGGACCAGATGCTAGGATCGCCGACTACTTCGACGTTGTTGCCGGCACGAGCACCGGTGGTCTCCTGACGGCGATGCTCACAGCTCCTGACCAGAACGGACGGCCGCTCTTCGACGCCAAGAATTTGGCGCAGTTCTACATCGACCACTCGCCCAAGATCTTCCCACAGAAGTAACAACCATATATACTACATGCTGCATGCCAAAATCTTCGAAGAGAGGCATTGTTTACTCTGTGCTAGCTGGTGACTAGTGATGGTGGGTGAGCTGATGCATGGTGAGTTTTGCAGGAACTGGATCCTGTCGAAGATCGCCAGCACGCTGAGGATGGTGAGGGGACCGAAGTACGACGGCAAGTACCTCCATAGCCTGCTTCGTCAGTACCTCGGCGACATGAGGTTGGACAAGGCGCTAACAAATGTGGTCATCCCGACCTTCGACATCGCATTCCTGCAACCCACAATTTTCTCAAGCTTTGAGGTAAGCATTCAATTATTAAACACCAGTTAGTCAAAGAAAGTGAACAGCTACTATAGCCTATAGTACTGCATTGTCACTCTCCTGTAAACAGAAATAGTGTGCATTTGGTGGGTGATTCTCTGGTCCGTTTCCAGAGAGGAGAATCACCCCTACCAAACGTAAATCGTTTGTCTTTAGAGTAGAAGGATCCCTACGTACCAAACCAAGTTTTTTTTACCAAACCAAGTTATACAGGAGAATCATAGTAGGTGGTCGCACATTCAGGCCATCATCCTCGGCGACGACGACTTCTTCCCTACGTACCAAACCAAGTTTTTTTTTTCTGACTAAAACTCTTTCAATGAGACAAGTCTGTGTCTGTCAAGCCAACGTTATAGCAGAATAGCCAGAGCAGTTAGTATGATAAATATTGTACTAAGCATGCCCCACCCCCGTCTCCCGGTTGCCCATTCAGGCGAATTTGCTCCATATGCATCACTGTCTGCTATTGTCGTATCTCTCCGGTCTTTGTAGCTTAAACTTGGGAGCAAACCAAAGACAGGTTTTGATTTGATGGCATATGTACCAACTGTACTTAGTATTTTCTGTATATCTTATAAGAGGCTTTAATCTAAAAAAAAGATCTTATAAGAGGCTAGCTATACTACTAGTTTCAGTTTGATCCAGCCACGATCGATCAACAACTTTGTTACTTAATTATATGATCAGATCGGATCACCATCATTAAGACATTAACTACTGCTAATGATGCTTATCATCTAGTCACAAATGTCAGCGAAGAATCTTTTTGGTGTTTTTTTAATATCAACGCGTTGCATGCGTGCTGACAAGTGACAAGTGACAATTGCCCTTGTTTCGAATCTTTCGAGATCAGCTGAAGCACCGGCCGTCGAAAAATGCACTCCTGGCGGACATCACGATCAGCACCTCCGCCGCGCCGACCTTCTTCCCGGCGCACTACTTCGAGACCAAAGACGAGGACGGCAAGACCAGGGCCTTCAACCTCGTCGACGGAGGCCTCGCCGCCAACAATCCCGTAAGCACCAAGCCGACCACCGCACCTTGTGGCGCGCGAGCAGTTCATGCCAATGCCTTCGCTGATCTTGTCATTCGCAGACACTGTGTGCGATGAGCCAGGTGACTCAGGACATCATCCTCGGCGACGACGACTTCTTCCCGGTGAAGCCGACGGACTACGGCAAGTTCATGGTGATCTCCGTCGGCTGCGGGTCGAACCGGGACCAAAGGTACAGCGCCAAGGCCGCCGCCAAGTGGGGCATCTTCAACTGGCTCATCAAGGACGGCAACGCTCCCATCATCGACATGTTCAACTCCGCCAGCGCCGACATGGTCGACATCAACCTCTGCGTCCTCTTCAGGGCCCTGCACTCCAGCCAAAACTACCTGCGCATCCAGTATGATCAGCTCACGGGCAGCGCGGGCTCCATCGACGACTGCTCCAAGGAGAACATGGACAAGCTGGTGCAGATTGGCAAGGACCTTCTCGGCCAGAACGTCTCCCGGGTGGACCTAGAGACTGGCAAGAACGTGGACGTTCCCGGCGTGGGCACGAACGCCGAGCAGCTCGCCAAGTTCGCCAAGCAGCTCTCTGACGAGCGACGCCGGCGCCAGAACCTTTCGAAGTAGCACATATACAGATACAGCAGCATGCTGGAAAATAAAAGAAGAACAGATTTTGTAACACTTCAACTGCCGATCATAGGGCCGTGGTTTCAACATGCATTCTCGAGCTGCTTTTGCGTTTTCATGCTCTAGCATTCTGTATTCCATTCATTTCCTGGCTTTTGGTTGTCATGTAGCATTACTATTAGTTTGCAGTGATCAAATATTATAAATAAGTTAACGGGTTTTATTGTGAAAGTTGTTTTGTCAGGTCTTAAATCCATGCACAGCTGCATTTTTTTTTTTTCAAATCTGTGTTTGTTCAGTCCAATACTAAACTGTAGAAAAATCTATGCGCTTGGTAGGAACTTGGATTATATTCTCCTGTGAACGTTTCAGTCCAGAATATATTTAGAAACGTTTCTCTGCTGAATCAGAATCATTCTGTAAAACCATTTAGCTAGTTTGAGCACGTTCTTAGGTTAATGGGCACTTATATATACATGTGGCACATATTATGTGCATAAAAATAATAGCTTATGTTAATTAAATTATGCCATATCCAAAGTTGTAAAAATTAAAGATTTTACCACATGGTGAGCCAAAATTAGAATGTACATGGTGAGCCAAAAAAGGCAGCTTTGAATCTGCATTAGAATGTACATGGTGACCCAAAATTAAACTAAGAAGAGGGGTAAGGAACTTAATAATTTGTGAGAGGCTTTAACCAATATATAAGAGACTTGGTCAATAATTTTATTGAGAATAAAGATAAAATTAAAGGCTACCTTGAATTGGCATCAACAGAATTATACATTCATGACTAGTAATGGGGAAAAAGAAACATAGGAGAGAGACATCCAATATTTTTAAACTAAATAATCGGCGATAACTACAAAAAAAATTGTGCCTCTATAGATACAATGGGGTACATGATGAAGAACCAATAAAATTTTAAAAAGAAACAAAATTATTTGAAAAATATTTTTAAATAAGAAAAATTCAAATGCTACTATAATAATAAAAAAACTAGCTATAGCGCGGGCCGTCTCGCTAGATCCATGAGCTCACACGTTCATAGTTGTAGTCTTTCCCCACAAGAAATCTCAACACCAACAACGTTAAATAACGTGCCTAACTCTCTATTGAGTGTTGACATTTTTAGGTTTCATTCAGATATGGATCTGACCTGAGCTGGTATTATTTTAAGTCGTCATCTCCCATAGGATAATCAGCAATACATTGGTCACTTAATCACTTAATTAATTAACGGATAGCATTCTAAAGGTCGCTTGCCCAATATTCCTCTGTGCTTAAACAAGCAACGTCATTACATTTGTAGGAGCTATGCGGGACCACGAACACCTATAAGCAGGGATAAAAAATTCGGTGAAAACTAATCCATATTTTTTTTTGAATTTCGGTAATTTTAGGGTGACCAAAATTGAGATATGATATTCCGTATTACGTCTCTGAACTTATATTTCGTATTCTTTGTATTGCATATTCTTCTATTCAATAGATGCGTAGTCATAAATCATGCTAAAATTTTATTACATCTAAAATTTTTAGAAAAAAATCAAATTCCATGTTCAAGTCTATTTTTTTGGCAGTTCAGCTGAATTTTGCGTCAGTAATTTCGAGGGTGGCCAAAAAATTTATAATACCAGAACATAAAACCCGGTAAGTCCGTTCAAGTTGAATATGTTACAAATTTTATGTATGTTTAAAAACAGCCCATGGAATGAAGCAACCCAGTCATCACCACTCTGTGTTTTTAGTGTGTGGCTATATACAAAACGTTCGGAGATGGTGATTCCGTCGAACTTGGTGGTGGAAGAAGATGGTCCAGATGCTGATCTGCTGGTCAAGCGTGGCCACGAAGAACTATCTCAGTGCGTGGAGATGGTTACGGCGGTGACCCAGCGGCCAAAGCCAATTCATGCAGCGCAACCAATCCACTCAAAGTTTTGGGCCACTTTCTGATGCAATGGATGATTCCGAGGACGAGGATCCTTCTACTCCCGAGTTCGTGCAGCTGGCGCTTGAAGCAGGGTACTCCATTGATGAGCTCATCGCAGCGGAAGATGCTCTGAACGCAGGTAACACTTCCGATAAACTCAAGTCTGCACACTCGATCGTTTCTAATTTAGTGAACCGGAAGATTACTGGTGGAGTTCCTTGGCAAGGGCCGCTACCGCCGCCCCGCATTTCACCTCCCAAAACGCTGGGAGACTTTTTTGCCAAGGCTTCTTATGGGCGATCGTCGGTTTCACTTTCGCCGGCGGTAAGTCCCGAGCTGGGCAGCGTTGTTAGAGATTCAATGTCAACTTTTTCAAAAAACTTTGAAAAACAACAAGGGCGAGATTTCAGGAATCAGGATCCGTTTCCTCCATTAGCTCCAGCCCCACTTACGGTGAACACCACCGTGTGCAACGAAGAATTTTTTTCGGCGATAGATTCGGTTCCAAATAAATCTCGCGAACTTGACAAATTTAACCGGTATCAATTTAGGCCTGGCAAATTCTATAGGCCCACAAAGGGTTTGTGTTCTCTTTTTCTTCGTACTGCATCACGTCGCAGCCGTAAACCAAGTCTGTCGCCGCCGACTGCTCCCTCCCCACGTCGGCGTTCCTTTGCCGAAGTAGTGAAAGGAAAAGGGATGGCGGCGCAAGGGGGCGCTAATGGTGGCGGGTTCGGGCAGCAAGGAGGCGGAAGGGGAGGCCCGGGGTTTAATCCTGGTTTCAATCCGGGGTTTGATCCAGGTTTTGCAGGGAGAGGCGGCCGTGGCTATGGGTCTTTTCCCCATAATCGTGGCCGTGGAAGCAACTTCGGTGGAGGTCGTAGCGGCTATGGTGGCTATGGTGGTTATGGCAGCCAGAACAACTATGGGTACCAAGGTTTTCACGGTGCTAATCGTGGCTGTCGTCCATACTATGGCGGCTATGGTGGCAAGCGTGGCCGAGGTGCAGGATATGGAGGTCAACAATTCCAACAGCAGGCGACCCCAAACCCAACTCCGATGGGGGGAGGGAACTACGGCACCGGAGCCCACATCGCTGACCAGATGAGGCATAACTTGGGTGCCCAGCAACAGCACTCCACGGTGCCTGCAACGGGTACCAAGTCTGCCACAGGAGGTGTCCCCATCGCTGTTACAGCCGATAACCATCTTGGCTCAGCAGTGCTCGGCGATCCCTAGCCCGGCCACCCCTCGGCTGGCCAGGAGCTTCACCAGGCCCCTCCCGCTGGGCTACACAAGCAGGGGAGCAAGCTGGAACTTTCACCGCATTGTCCGGTTGAAAACAAGACAACAGCTGAGGTACCAAAAGACACTGTCCCACATAATCCTGACAATGAGCCAATGAATGTTGATTTACCAGAGTGATCCAAGGGTATTAAAAAGAGCAAGGGCAAGCCTTTCTGTTTCAGGTGTCTCATTAAAGGGCACACAAGTCATGAGTGCACAGCAGTTCTTTCTTGTCATTTTTGCTGCAGAGAGCATGTCGCGAAAACTTGTTCTTATGCAAAAAAAGACTAATTTATCTGCTCTTCCTTATGGCTATGCTGTGGAGGGGCTTGGATTTTATTATATCCCTGTTTTTTCTGAGTTTCAAAAAGATAAAGTGGAAGAGAAATCCGCAGTGGTACGTGTATTGGCAGGTTCCATTACTGCTGGAATGTTAGCAGTGGAACTGGAAAAACTACTACCAGGAAAGTTCAAATGGGAGATTGAGGAGAAAGGAAAAGATGCCTTCACCACTAATTTCCCCTCCACTGTTTGGCTTGACACTGTGGTCAATTGGGGCCCTATGGTGACAAAGTCTTTCGAAGGAAAAATTCAATTTGAGAAAAGCTCAGAAGAGGATGTTTACAAGTACGAGATTGAGAAAGTTTGGGTACAGTTTCGGGGACTTCCTAGTGAATTTAGGGAATTTCCCATTATTTGGGCAATTGCCTCAATTCTAGGTGTACCCAAATCTGTAGACATTAAGTTTACAAAAAAAATGGGAGATCAAGAATGAGAGTAGCAGTGATAGATTCTGCTCTAATTCCAGCTTTTGTAGATGTGGTCATTGGGGAATTTATCTACCAGTTGCATTTTGGGGTGGAGCAGGAGGCGCCTGAGGGTGAGCCAATCTTGCTTGATCTTGATTCTAAATTGGAAGATGAAGAGCCTAATGAGGATGATGATCCTAATGATGATGACCCTAAAGAGGAGGGAAATGGTGACAAACCGATGGACATAGATAAAAAAAGCGGATCAGGCACCACATCCTACAAAGAAGGCTGGTATTGGTGGAACAAGTCAGCAGGATAGCCCCTCTGTTGAAGCTGCAAAAAATAACAGTAAGCCTGAAGAACCAAATCCAGTGATATTGATGACCGCCGAGCCAACTGGTGTTTGGAATGCCAAGCTTTTGAACCCAAATAATGACTCTGCCAAGCTTAACAAGCTGAAAGGCCAGAAAGGTGGGACAGTGTCTCCTGTGAGGTCAAGTAAGAGGACGGCCGCAACTTCAAATCAAGACTCGGTAGAGAAGGCAACAAAGTTGAAAGCGCGCCACAACCTGGAGATCGCTAATGATAAAGGTAAAAATCCCCTTACACTTTCTTTTATTTCCCGGGATGACACTAGTCTTTTACTTTCAGTCAATTCTATAGGGGTTCGGTTAGGGGATGATACTGCTCAGATTCATAATTCATTAGAAAATTTAAGAAATTTAGAATTACAACGTATAGCTGAATTTAAAACAATTGATACTTCGAATAAAGAGATTTTGGACGATGCTTCAGCTTGTTCTTTCGAAGATTCTCTGGATTTGGATGCACTTAATTTAATTTGCTCGGAGATAGCAGAGGGTTTAGGTGATGGAGGTTGTGACCCTAAGGGTCTTCAAACCCCCTTATCATCTGTAAAAGGCTCTAGGAAGAAGAATCGCAAATCACAAAGTCGGTCGCAATGAAGGGTATTTTTTGGAATTGTAATGGATTTGCGGACTGTAAAAAGTATAGATTTTTGAATGAGTTAACAAAAGAGAAGAACCTAGATTTCATTGCCTTGTCAGAAACTGGTAGAGCAAATTTTCCACAATCCACTTTAAATAATATCTGTGCTGGCAGAGATTATTTATGGCATTGTATGGCTCCGCGGGGACGGTCTGGGGGTATGTTACTAGGTATTAATCTTCTTAACTTTGATATAGGGGAGATTGAGGAAGGAGATTTTTTTGTTCGCTTTAAGATCAGGCGGAGAGAGCATGACTTTAAGTTTAATTTGATTTCAGTCTATGGCCCGGCGCAAGTAGAATATAAATCTCTGTTCTTATCTGAAATAGTCAATGTATGTTCTAAGGAAGCTTTACCTATAATTATAGGGGGCGACTTTAATATCATATGGCGACCACAAGAGAAAAATAATGCTAATTTTAATAATAGGTGGCCCTTTTTATTCAATGCGGTGATTGACTCTTTAAACTTGAGAGAGATTGAGATGTCCGGGCGTAATTTCACTTGGGCAAATAATTTACCAATTCAGACTTTTGAGAGATTAGATAGAGTTCTAGTTTGTACAGATTTTGAATCTAAGTTTCCGCATACCACTGTTCAAGCACTGACTAGGGAAATTTCGGATCACACACCCCTGCTATTTTCTACAAATAATCCGTCCTCAAATTATCAGCCTCAATTCAAATTAGAATTGGGTTGGTTGCTGAGGGAAGGATTTTGTGAGATGGTTAAGGATGTGTGGCAAAGTACAATAGTCAGTGGCTCACCTATAGAACGGTGGCAAGCCAAAATAAGCAGGCTTCGTCAATATCTAAGAGGATGGGCAAGAAATGTCAGTGGCGTGTATAAAAAGGAAAAAGAAACAATTCTGAATAAACTAGATGCCCTCGATAAAAAGGCAGAAATAATGCTCCTTACTCAGCAGGAGGTGGATTTAAAACATGTACTCAACGAACGATTGTATGAGCTGTTGAGGGAAGAGGAGATAAAGTGGTACCAAAGAGCAAAATTAAAACACCTTCTAGAAGGAGATGCAAACACAAAATATTATCATTTACTGGCTAATGGCAGGCATCGAAAAACTCGAATTTTTCAGTTGGAGGATGGGGTTAATTTAATAACTGGTGATGCACAACTAAAAGCGCATATTACTGGTTATTATAAGAATTTGTTTGGTCCACCAGAGATCACTCCGATCGAGCTGGATGAGACTCAAACCGGTGATATTCCACAAGTCTCTGAACTGGAAAATGAGTTTTTAACCCAACCTTTTTTGGAAGAAGAAGTGCGGGTTGCGATTTTCCAGATGGAACATAATAAGGCGCCTGGCCAGATGGCTTTCCTCCAGAGTTTTATCAGGTTTTCTGGTCTGTTATAAAGGATGATCTGATGGCTTTGTTCTCGGAATTCCATCAAGGTAATTTGCATTTGAATCGCCTTAATTTTGGAACTATAATTTTGTTGCCAAAAAAGAAGGATGCGAGAGTCATTCAGCAATACAGACCTATTTGTTTACGAATGTATCTTTCAAAATCTTCACTAAAGTCGCAACCAACAGATTGACTTCCATAGCTCAGAAAATAATTAGACCTACTCAGACAGCCTTTCTGCGAGGAAGAAATATTATGGAGGGAGCGGTAATTTTGCATGAAACAATACACGAGCTACACTCAAAAAAGAAGAATGGCGTGATTTTCAAAATAGACTTTGAAAAAGCCTATGATAAGATTAAATGGAGTTTTTTACAACAAACTTTAAGAATGAAAGGTTTTTCACAAAAATGGTGTCAGTGGGTACAGAGATTTACTGAAGGGGGCAATGTTAACATTAAGGTGAATGATCAATTAGGGTCTTACTTCCAGACCAAAAAAGGCCTTAGACAAGGTGATCCTATGTCGCCTATACTATTTAATATAGTAGTCGACATGTTAGCCATTCTAATTGCCAGAGCGAAAGAGGAAGGTCAGGTCGAGGGGGTTATTCCTGATTTAATCGAGGATGGTTTGTCAATCCTTCAGTATGCGGATGACACAGTCATCTTTATGAGCCATGATATTGAGAAGGCAGTCAATATGAAACTGTTATTGACAACCTTTGAGCAATTATCGGGCCTAAAGATAAACTTTCATAAAAGTGAAATCTTTTGCTTTGGTGAAGCAAAAGAATACGAGGAGTTCTATTCGCAACTGTTTGGTTGTGTGGTCGGTAATTACCCATTCCATTATCTGGGACTTCCTATGAACACTAGAAAGTTAAATAATAATGATTGGAAGATTATCGAAGATAGAATTGAGAAGAGACTGAGTGGCTGGAAAGGGAAAATGTTATCTGTAGGAGGGCGACTGGTTCTTATAAACTCGGTGCTGTCTAGTTTACCGATGTTTATGATGTTGTTTTTCGAAGTTCCACGTGGTGTGTTAGAAAAAATAGATTGCTTCAGATCTCGATTCTATTGGCAAAATGATCAGCATAAAAGAAAATATAGGTTGGCAAAGTGGGAGGTGTTATGTCAGCCAAAGAGTCAAGGTGGGGTTGGCATTCAAAATCTGGATACGCAAAATAAGTGTTTATTAAGTAAGTGGTTATTCAAATTCTTGAACGAGGACGTCATGTGGCAGGAATTATTAAGAGAAAAGTATATTAAAAATAAGACTTTAGAAAGTTATGTTAAAAAATTAACCATTGGATTCGCATTTTTGGAAAAGCCTAATGAATGTCAAAGATTCTTTTTTGGAACTTGGCTCATTTAAGATTAAAGATGGATCTCAAACCAGGTTCTGGAGTGATACTTGGTTGGGAAATAAACCCCTTAAGGATAATTTTTCTTCATTGTTTAATATTGTACGGAGAAAGGATGATTCTGTTGCACAAGTGCTCGGTTCAACTCCATTTAATATTTCTTTTAGACGAAATCTAGTGGGTGCAAACCTATTGGCTTGGCACAGAATTGTAGCGTCTGTACAGGATCTTCACTTGGTAGACCAGAAGGATGTATTTGTCTTGGGGTTGAATGCGTCTGGGATCTTTACAGTTAAGTCTATGTATGCTGCGTTGATTAACAATGGGGTTCGGGTGTCACAAGATATCTGGCAAACTAAGTTACCAATGAAAATTAAAATTTTTCTTTGGTATTTACAAAAAAAAAGTGGTTTTAACTAAGGATAACTTAGTTAGACTGGAGTGGTGACAGAGGTTGTTGTTTTTGTCACTTTCCAGAAACAATTAATCATCTCTTTTTTTATTGTGTTTATGCCAAATTCTTATGGCGCGCTGTTCATATAATTTTTGGATTGCCACCGCCAACAAATATAGATGATCTGTTTTTAAGATGGACAAAATTAGGCACTAAAAAGTATAATTCATTGTTATTAACGGCAGCCGCATCGCTCTATTGGGCAATTTGGATAACCCGAAACGAAGTGGTTTTTGACAGATGCAGACCAAAATCTTTCTTGCAGGTACTCTTCAGGGGAACACACTGGCTTCGACAGGGGGCACACTTGCAGCGGCATGACGATCAACGGGAGCAGTTAAATCTCGTGGGGCAGGTCCTAGAAACGTCGGCCTTGCATTTTTTTAGTTCCAATGGGTGGTTATCGTCAAGCTACATTGGTCATGCTTAGTTTCAAACTTTACTTCGAATGTTTTCTTTTCCTTATTGTGGGCTGCAATTCTGTCGCAGCTTTTACTTTTGCCCTTTGTGAAAGTTTTGTAATAATTGGTCTGATTCTATCTTTGGATAGATGAAGCCGGATGTTTCATCCATTATCCAAAAAAATCTACAATCTCACGTTCACGCTATCGATCCTGGAATGTGGACTAATCCTATTACTATGCAAATCTTGACCCAGGTGATTACATCCTGATCTGTGGAAAGCTACTCATGTATTGTCCATTCTTAGTTTGAAGTGGTAGCTACACGGTAGCGTGAAAAACTAAAACAAAGCAAATGTGAAGGAGAAGTCAAAGATAAGTTCACTACACGAAATAAGACTTTATTACATGACGGTTTATTGGTGACGTTTGAAAAAAATATCATAAAATTCTATCATCTGTGACGGTTTATCAACGTTGAATTGTGACATATATAAAGAGTTAAGTTCAGAGTTTAATTTATATGGTTGATTCATGTCCTGTGCATCAGTTCTCTTTGTTTTTTTTAAAGCAAAGATACGTATCCGGCGAAAATGTGGCGTGGATTGATTTAACAGGCCGCCCCAGCAACCGAGGCCATGTGCCAAACTTTAAAATAGGACCTAGCACGGTAAGGAAAAAAAAAATAGAATGACAAAATAACATATATGGCATAATATACCCGTTCGTTAAAAAGGACCTTAGAACACTCACAATGCAATAGAATCCAAAGTTATTTATTACCTCTAACAATGTAGACTTAGAGTCTAAATAAGACTTGGAGTCTTATTTTTTCTACCTCTTTCTTCAATAAATATGCTGCAACATCAGCAAAATACCATAAATAATATGTAATTAATTGTCTTGGACTCTGTGATAGAGTCTTGCATTGTGAGGGCACTCACAATGTAGACTTTATCATAGAGTCTAAAGTTATTTATTACCTCGAATAATGTGGACTTGGAGTCTAAATAAGACTTGGAGTCTTATTTTTTCTACCTCTTTCTTCAATAAATATGCTGCCACATCAGCAAAATATCATAAATAATATGTAATTAAGTGTCTTGGACTCTGTGATAGAGTCTTGCATTGTGAGTGCCCTGAGTGCCCTTATATGTTTAGTCAAAATTAAACTGTTGTAAGTTTGATATAATGTATAAAAAAATAGATTGATATTTATGATACCAAATTAGTATCATTTAATTTGTCATGTAATATAATTTCATAGTATAATCAATTTAGTGTTATAAATAATGATATTTTTGTCTATATGAATTTGGTTAAATTTTTCATAGTTTTTTTAACTAAACCGTCGAGCGTTGCTTCCCAGCACTTCATTAACCTTAAACAAAAAACAGGAAAGTTAGCAAAGTGCTAACTATTTCAACCAAACCTATATGATCTTTCCTTTTTATGATAAATGGAGTATTACTACAACGGTATAATATCAAGAATAGTATATAGTTATTCAACTTTAGAGTCTTACTACTTGAAGTGAAATCTTCAATGATCAGGTGTCTAGTTATCAACTGCAGAGCCCTGATCAAAGGGATTTTTTTAAAAAAATTCAAATGGCTGAACTTTAGTTTTCTTTCAAGTGATAGCTACTACATATATTTTATATTGAAATTACAGTTTTAGTTCGTTACAAATTCGCCTGTTCACTTGTCTAAAAAGTTATAGCTGAAAGTACCGTTCTCTGATTTATTGTGAGAGAAAATACTGCTAAATGGCTAGCAGATTCGACGGATAAGCTCAAACGAATAGACTCATAATCTACAGTTATTGGTTCTGAGAATAATAAATTCGTTAGGCAGAACCAAAAACCTGACAAAATCTAAGATGTGTTAGGACAAAAATAATTTAAGAACAATTATTTTATAGCTAGACAAGAACAAAAATTTAATATGTTATGACACAAAGACAAATAATAAATCATAAAAGTGATAATTTACTTGTACGCAAAAATGTTGTCGAAAATCATCTTAAAATACAGAAACCTAAAATATAGGAGAAGTGCTGATCAAATATCTAATTATCATCAGAGGAAACTCCTCTTTTCTAATAAAAACCTATGTATAGTAACTTTCTAAGTTGAATTAAATTCTTTGGTAACTAGATTCATAAGGTATAGCTTGAATGAACCAGACATCAAGACCAGTTGTTGTACATGTATGGTTAGCAAATAATACAAATCGAACTAAACACGAGACACAAATTTTTACATAACAAATCCTTAGAAAAAACTAGAGGTACCAACCAACAATCTTTACTGTATGAGGAGAGTTTAGAAAACATATAGAATCCAATGAGTCGTCTCGCACTCCCGTGCAACGTACAAGAAGTATATATAAGGCAGACAAACTACAGTCCAATACGAAAACAATCTACTAATTAACGTAATTCGAAGCGCAGGCTAAGGAGTACGCAAGACTCGGACTAGAATTCGAATCATATTCCAAGAACAAACTGTATTGAGAGATTTTTTCTAAGAATTTTTCTCATAATGAGAAAAGCTAGCTCTTAATAAAGAAATAAACTCTTACACACATTTCAAGCTTATGTGGCCATGTAGGGTTATTTTTATTAAAAGTTATATGCTAAAAGTTAGTATTATTTGAGAAGTTGGCTTAGAGCTCGTAGCTGACTCTAACCATTGCGGGTGCCATGAGAGAGATGTGAATCAACATTAATAAATAACAAACAAGCTAGTTCTTATGAATGATTTGAAAAGATTAAAGGAAAATAAATTGCCTTGTTTTTTTACCATTAATAAATTACCTTGTTACCTTTGCCGACAGTTGTGTACGCAAATGCAGCCGCGCCTACCACTCTGCTTGGGACGTGACGATTAATGTCCTGCGTCCACAACGGCATGGATACACGGCGATTGATTCATCAGAGGATGAACACGACGACAAGGATCAAGATGAACTGATGAACTGAATCACTGATGAAGGAGCGAATGGAGAGATCACAGTAGGTGGACTCGCCGCCCTGGGGCCTGTACGGCTGCCGTCCTCACCGAGATGCTGTACAGTCGCAGCACGGCCAGAAACGAGCGCGAAGGCCCACGTGATGGAAATTTTGCTGAATTGGGCTAGGGAATATTAGCCATGATGGGCTGCAGTGATGAAAACTGGGGCCCCTCAAAATTTGGGGCCTTTCTTATGCCTTCGCCACTTAATGAGCCTATAATTTAATTAGTGTATCAATTCGTGGGCTTGAATCTTAATAAAAGATATAAACATTTTAGTTCTTGTTTATATATATTATCTATATAACTTCCCCTCAAAAAAATCTATTGCTAACAAAATTACTTCTCCTTAGCGCTCTCTCTTTGTTTATTTCTAACACAACATACATACAATGTTTTGTAATATCTATATCCGCTTGTGACACTGTCGGTGTTATGAAGCCACCGGCTAGTAACTTCGTACGATTGCGTGTTTAGGCTCGGATGATTAACTAAAGTGGGCACAAGGAATTATGCTGGTTCGGGCAGAATGTCCCTACTCCACACGCGGCGCTGTTGTGCTACCCGCTGTTTGACTAGTTTATGTAGGGGTTACAAATGGGAGAGAGAGAGAAAGAGAGAAAGAGAGAGAGAGAGAGAGAGCTCCCAAGTCTCTGTGTTGCGTGCGGTCGGAGCCATGTGTTGTGAACTTGGAGAAGTCCAGAGAGCTTACCCTAGAAGGGTTCCAAGTCCTTCCTTTTATAGTTCAAGGGAGGATCCTTGGGAGACATGATAGGGGGAATGGAGCAGAAGAGGGGAAAATAGACGAGGTGCCCAGAGGAAGGAGCCTCCGTGACGGTGCCCCCTTTCTTCCTCTGCCGATGGGACCCGTCAACCCAGTCGTTGAGAACGAGATTGGTCGCCCGCGTCACCGTACCTTCACTGTTGTGGCAACAATGGCGTGCCGTTCATACAATGTTTTGTAATATCTATATCCGCTTGTGATACTGTCAGTTTTAGAAACCACCGGCTAGTAACTTCGTATGACTGCATGTTTAGGGTCGGATGATTAACTAAGGTGGGCACAAGGAATTATGCTGGTTCGGGCAGAACATCCCTAGTCGCGACGCTATTGTGCTACCCGCTATTTGATTAGTTTATGTAGGGGTTACAAATGGGAGAGAGAGAGAGAGAGAGAGAGAGAGAGAGAGAGAGCTCCCAAGTCTCTTGCTGCGTGTGGTCGGAGCTATATGTTGTTAAACTTGGAGAAGTCCAGAGAGCTTACCCTAGAAGGGTCCCAAGTCCCCCCTTTTATAGTTCAAGGAAGGATCCTTGGGAGACACGATAGGGGGAAGGGAGCAGAAGAGGGAAAAATAGACGAGGTGCCTAGAGGAAGGAGCCTCCGTGACAGTGCCCCCTTTCTTCCTCTGCCGATGGGACCCGTCAACCCGGTCGTTGAGAACAAGATTGGCTCCGCGTCACCGTACCTTCACTGTTGTGGTAATAGTGGCGTGCCGTTTGTCTGGGCAATGCGTGTTGTACTGCTGCGCCATGTGGCGCAGCCTACATCACGCCCGATTGGTGTTGTACACTACTCTTGGTGGCACAGTGCCAAGCCACTCATGGTCTTCGTGTGCGCTCTTAAATGTTGCCCGACACAGCCTTGGGTGGCGTGGGTTACGCCTGTTCTTGTATGATGGGACAGTGCTGCAGTACGAGTCTTCCACACACTAGGTTGCGGTGGACGGTGGGTTTCCCCCAGGGCCGGGTGCTTGCTGCCCGACCCCTGGTTCCCGCCTTGAACCGTCGGGTTTTTGGCCAAAAGCTCAAAGCTTGGCCATCATATAAGCTCAAAGCTTGGCCATCATATTTAAATTTAAGCTCTCAAATTGGGTTTTCACAATAGTGAAGAAGGTTTTAAGGATGCTCGTGGGATTTCAGATGGAGGCAAAGTCTAAGCATGTTTAGACCTCATTGCACCTAGGAAGTGAGGAAGATCACCACAAAAATCATCTCTAATGATTCTCAAAAAAGTCACCAAAAGAGGCTAGAAAATAGATGTTTTGGGGTTTGGAACAATAGAGATAGGTGTTGGGAGTTTAAGCCATGGTTTAACACTTTTTACCATGTTCCAAGGGTCCCATAACACTCAAGAATCGAGCCTACAAACTAGTCAAAGCAGAAGGTCGATAATCAGCCAAATTAAAATGATCATGAAAACCCTCACTTGTGCAAATCCCAACTCTTTGTGCATATAGAATGCACTCTTAATTATGACAATGACATAAACGACCATTTAAACTTATGCCACTATGCTCAAGATTGATGGTAGAGTTTGAAGTAAAATATATACCAATTTAAATAGTAGGTTTAGGGTTTAGCTTTCGGCTAGGCTTTAAAAAGCATGGTAGGAAATCTCATGACCTGAGCCTGCCTGAAGCCTAGCATTAGGCCAAATTTTGAAGACCAAGTCCACCTATAAATTTTCACTTCTGTCAGGTCAGTTTGAACCTTTTGAGCTTCAATGCCCTAAAAAGTGGGAGCCTAAGCTCGATAGTGTTTTTAATATGTAGGTAGAGAAAGATGTCTGATCTAGCCCATTGTATCACACTTCCACTGTTGGGTAGAGACTTGATCCAACAATGACCCTAATTCTATCGTTGTCCGGTCTTGTCTTAGCCTAACAATGATATCTTCCTATCACTGTGTTGTCTAAAAAGACAAGTCTATCAGTACCAATTATCCTCTGTAGGGTCTGATTTTAGTAATGTTGTGTTTAGACTTGGCAGTTATCAATAGATCTAGAGTAGTGTCTATTGGCATCACTCGAAGGATGGCCACCATTGCCATCCTATCGTCCACCACGTATGTGGTGCCAGTATTCAACACATGCCATAACCCATGTGCCTGGACTATAACTTTCATCAACAACATCCAGGCAAATTGCGGTTCTAACCTCCTTCACTATTGTTGGGTACCATAAAAAGGGATACCCAAATCAGAGCAATAAAAAACGCAAAGGACAAAGCAAGTTAACCACAAGCACCGGGGCACGGGCCCCAGCTCATCTGATCCTCAGGGCCTCGGACGCCAGTTCCAACTCGCCCGACCCCTCAGGGCCTCGGACGCCAGTTCCGACTCACCCGACCCCTCAGGGCCTCGGACGCCAATTCCGACTCGCCCGACCCCTCAGGGCCTCGGACGCAAGTTCCGACTCGCCCGACCCCTCAGGGCCTCGGACGCAGACACCGCCTCGCCCGACCCCTTCTGGGCTCGGGCGCCGGATCCCGATCCACCAGGACAGTAAGACTTCGACCACACGGCGCCCGTACCCGCGACGTGACAAGCGCGATGACTCCCATACTGCAGCAGGGCAGGGTGGCGACTGTTCCAACCGCCCTGGGCACTGCAGCTTCACCTTTTTTCACTGTGTGCCCTTACCTCTTTCACTGTGGCGTACTGCCTCACAGTAGAAAGGGAATGGGGAGGTTGATCAGCACCACTATTTGAGGTCTTTTCCCACTATTGACGGGATGATCAGCAGTACCGGCGATCCGACCCCCATGACTTCTACAGGGCTCGGTAAACCTCCACAGAAGTGGCCATCCCTCAAGGACAAGATGGACAGGCTTCAACAGGGTCGGGGCTGTAACTCTTCCACTCAGGGAAATCTACCCATCTACCCATGTAAATCTCTGTCTCCCCTTGAGGCTATAAAAGGGGAGCCAGGGCTCATAGCTAAAGGGAGACACGCCCAACACACTCTTCCACAGAGCAGCGACCAGCACTCTGTCCACCACTAAGCCGAGACCTGGGACTTAGCCCTCTCTCGCAACCTACTTGTACCCCCTACTGCAAGCACCTTTGGGTGCAAGGTTATACAAAACCCCCGATCACACTGGACGTAGGACATTCTTGGCCCGAACCAATATAAATCTTCTGTGTCTCACTTGCATCACCATCCAAGCTCGGTGTTGGGTATTTTAAACGCAAATAGAAAAATCCGCAAGCGCACGGATACCGATGTAGCTTTCACCCGGGAGTATTCCAGAGTATCGATTTTCCACAGAGAACGTGAGTGTACTAATTAAGATCCAAGATCGCCCAAGGATAACTATATGAATATTTTTGGTGGGAAGAGAGGAAGTTTCCTGAGAGTTCTCTAGTTGATCTAAGAATCAAGATTTACTTCAAGATTATCTATTTCGGGACATCAGAGCACTAACCACAGAAAGAGATGAGAAGGGGGCTAGGAAGGTCTGACTACGGTCCTACAAACACCGATCCGAACGAGGTGGAATACGTCGACCGTTAGGGCTGTCACTACCCTAAGGCTACCACAACAATCCGCAGGATTGGGTGCAATTCCAGGTAATTGCAAGACTAAACACCACGTCTAATCTATTAATTACTACTCTAATGTTTCAAAGATTAGAGCACTTGATGCAAGCGGGAATCCAATAAATAACTTGAATGTAAATAAAAGTAATTAGAGAACTCAGGAGTTATGAATTGAAGAACCTGGAGAACGATGAAGAACGAACTAGATGCTGCAAAAGTACAATGTTGAGGAAGATCCGACAGATCCGACTCCTCCTCCTCCGCTCTCCTCTTCTCTCTCCCTATTTTCTAGATTACAACTAGAACTAACTAGAACTAGAACTAGAGGAACTAGAACTAGAACTAGATGAACTAGAACTAGATCTAGATGAACTAGAGGTAGAACTAGAAGAACTAGAGGGATCCTCTCTACTTGGATGAAGAATTGAAACCCTAACTTTGATTCTGTAGAAGAGGTATGATCTCCAGGGGCCAGGGGGGTCTGGTTTTATAGTCCCTTCAAGTGAATCTGGGCCGTTGGATCAAACCGACATTGATCGTGTGGTTTTCCTTGATCCTTTAGGTCGGTGGAGCAATATCCCGAAAGAGAGTCCTGATTGGACTCTGGCTGAGGGCGGGCGCCCAGGAAAGGTGGGCGGGCGCCCTGTCCCTGAGTCCTCTCGGCCTCCGCTTCCTTCCCGTGGCTTCTGGAGTCTTCTAGATGGTAGAAAATTGCGCAGCACGTTAATATCTCTATGTAAACCCGACGTGTGAGCCTTTCTTCCGTATTTCCTGATAACCCCCTGCAGAAATAGACAAACACCAAAACTCGTGGAATTCTGTCAGATAAAACCCTAAGTCTAGGTGTTGCTTGCATTTAGATCCTTTTCTATGATTAGTTGATGGTTAATTGTGAGCATTAAGGACCGTCAACAAGCTCCCCCAAGCTTAACCTTTGCTCGTCCCTGAGCAAAGATGAACTCAAGAGTTTCTGCAGTGGTTTCATGCCTTAAAGATACACATGCATTTAAACAAGATCTCATCTCTGGTTAGAGTAAACTGTTAAGACTTAAAACTTACTCATTTACCTTTCACCATGGGGCTTGTAACCGTCACTTGTGTCTTGAGCAGTTAAAAGATAGAACGGTCTAGTCAAGCGCCATGTCTCTTGTTCTTCGATTAACTATAGCTCTGGAGTTTTTGTAGATTTTCAAATAAAACTCAGAGATTCCTTGTATGACTCTCTCTAGTCTCTCTTTTGTGGTATTTCTGGATCCTTACCAAGGCAGTAATGGTATATGCCTTCTCTCAAAGTATGTGGTATTTTTGGTATGAGGCATAGTGGTATTGCCTTCTCTCTCACCCTACTCTAATAAGGTTTTGATATCTGGAGCTCATAGGTGGGAGACAGCTAATACATACTTACAAGACATTTATTGCATAGTCAAGCCATGGATCCAGAAGAACAAGTCAATAAGTCAAATCAAGATGTGCATGTGTGGCGAATGAATGGTGTATGGTGATGATGGTGATAATGATGGTGAAAGTCTAATTCTACTTATGCTCTTTTGAGGGGATACATAACTTTCTTGCTCTTTTGAAACTTTTTGAGGAGAATGAGAGGCTCTATATTTTATTTTTTCTTTTCTCTCAGGTGGGTATCTTGTACCCCTAATTCTACTGTCGGACACTTGTCCATTTTTACCTCTCGTCTCACTTTTTCTTTTCTTTCGAGGTTCCGGGCACTTGCCCCTTTTTATTTCCTCGTATACTTTTTTTCTTTTCTTTTTTTTTCTTTTTTTTAGAGCACTCATCTCATGAGATAATATAGCAAGTGGTAGTAACAAGATAACTTGAGCATTTATTTCACAAGGGAAAACAGAAATGTTTTTGGCTATTCTCTCCCTGATTAGGAGTAGAATATTTTTGGGTGGTTCTGGAGATGGAAATGGATGGATATATGTGGATGCGTACTTCCGGAGTAGAAGCAGCATGTATGAGTGAACGTGCAAGTGAATCTTGATTTAACCACATGACAAGCTCCTAAGGGTCTACACAGCTTGACCACACTCAATGCTCATAAGCAGTAAAAAGTAAATGTGTGGCTCAAAGTTTAGCAAGCATGTATATATGACTGTGGTAGGAATTTAAATTCTCATCATACAGGAACTCATCATGCAACATTTTAAAGATTTAAAATTCTCCAGAATTCTAGCATCTCTAGAAACAGATAAACAGCAGCTCAACCTTCCCATATCATATCCGTTAACGACTTAGACTTTAGATCAAGTACTCTTCCCACAAGTTCAGGTTTAGAGCAAATCTTAATTAATAACAGTCATGCCTAAACTTGAGAGAGATTTTAATTTTTAGAACTAGTCATGGCAGAGCAACTATTCATCATTTTCATGTAAGAGCTTATCATGAGGGTTCATAGCAAACTTTATTTATTTATTTATTTAGCAAACTAAGCAAAGATATATATACAAGCACAAAATCTTTATTTGGGTTTTTATGATTATGCATCTTTTTATTATTTAAGTAAACTATAAACGTGAGTAGAACACTTAGCTGGATAAATGGGGGTGCTCTCCCCAAGCTGGATTTTGACGTAATTCCTTGTGATGTAGCTAGCAGGTAGCGGAGGTGTATTTGAATGTCCGCAGCACTCTGTCAGCAATTAGGATGTCCTCCATCTGCTAGTCTTCTTTGATCCTTGAATTCTGTGGAGCTCAAATAGACAACAAAGCTTTGTGGAACTGGTTAAGTGTTAGCATAAATACCTAGCCTTTATCATGTTGAGCCTCCTCAATAAATGTTACTCATTAGTAGGATCATAATTTTATTTTTATAGGACAGAAATATATTTATTTTATTTTTATGCCACCACAGTGAATGTACTTATGGGTTTTATGCCATGAGCATACTCACATGGGGCTTAATATTTTTAATATTTTTATTTTCTTTTCAAGATGATATAAACATGATTAACTAAGAAAAATATTTTAAAATAATTGAAAGGAAAAAGATAACTACCAAGTTTACCTCTAGGCAAGGCGTTCGGTGTTTTTAAGTCCTCCGAACGGGACTCTCCGTTTTCTTAGTCGTCCTGGGATTCGCTAGATGGCGTAGTCGGTGGTTCCGGCGGTGCCTGCTCTTCGTGTATAACTATCTTCTCTCTCCACACCTGCCTCGGTGCTACGGTCTCCTCAGGACAGTTCTATTCAAGTTGTATGTCTTCAGACCTTACAACTTCTCCTTCATAGTCTACCCATCCGTCCTTGATGATTTGTCTTCTCTAGTTGCGGTTGCGTCTTCTTCTTCTTGTCCTGACCTGCTTAGAGTCTTCAACTATATAGTTAAGGTCAGTAAAACAACGGCGTACCTTGTCAGAGGGGAAGTGCATGTGGACTTCTCCGGTTCCAATGTAGATGATTGCTTTAACGGTGCTGAGGAACGGTCTTTCAAGGATGATGGGTGGATCATACTCGTCTTCTCCCATGTCAATAACCTTAAAATCATCTGGAGCTAAATGTATGACGGTTTTAGTGGCATGGTTCCGAACAGGAGTTGATAGGTGACTGCGGCCATTATGTTGACGCCTGACCCGGTGTCGCAAAGCATCTTCTGGAAGTTGTATCCATTGATTGTGCACTCGATGCTTGGAACACCAGGGTCGTCCTTCTTGAACAAGAAAGGCGACTTGAGTTGACGATCTTGACCTCCTTGAACTGCAGTGACCATCTTAGCTAACTCAGTCCACATTTGCTTGTTTCTGTTCCTCCTGTTGGTCCTCTTCCTTGGTTCATGTCGGGATTGCTTTGAGATTTCTGTAATCTTGTTCTTGAAGGAAAACGTCTCCTTCCTCCCATTGATGTAGAAACTGATCTTGACAGCACTAGCGTAGATGACAGCTCTTGAGGTGTTCAGGAATGGCCTCCTAGGATGATGGGTGCCCTCTCATCAGTACCAGTCTCTATCACCACGAAGTCTGCTGGGGCGTGCAAGGTACCAACTCGGACGTAGAGGTTCTTCAATATTCCTTTTGGGAAACTTGGGCATAATGTTGATACTGGAGCCAAAGTCGCAGAGTGCTTCTAGGAAGTCCACCATGCCGATGGAGATCGGGATGACGGTGCGTCCTGGATCGCCTCTCTTGACCGGCAGAAGGTCAGTAATTACTTCCACAATGGGGTTACTCTAGTAGTTACGTCCTCAAGCATCTCAGGGCTGTGATTGCCTGAGTGTCCAATATCTCCAGTGTGTTTGTGCTCGTAGATCTAGGTTCTTCACTTGGTGGAGTCTGGGAGTTGTAAAACTCCTTCATATTTTGCTCGAAGTGTACCTGCTCATAGAGACAAGGCAGAGATCAAGTGCATGGGCTCTGTTGGTGGGAAACACCAACAGAACCAAAAGTGTATTTGTTCTCTCTAACCTTAAGCATAGTGAGCAAGACAAAGTTGATGGATAATAAGATCATGAGTGTAGCATTTAAAACATTTGTCAGATCAAATCGCTCAACCTAATGGAAAGATAATCTATCTATATTTATGTTGCTTTTTTTTTATAAAATATATCTTCCAAAGATTGAGTGTGCAACATTTTAGCTCATATGATTAGGAGTGTGGGATCACAAAGGTGGAAGGACAAAACATATTGAATCGATTGGGTTGGTTAATCTATAGTTGTAAATCATACATGTTTGTCTCTTTTATTCATGTGAACACCAGAACCAAGGAGAAGCTTATAAAAGTGATAGTCAAGTACCTTAAGATGTTACCTTACTTGAAGAGTGATGGTATAGTATCACCTTGTGGAAGCTTTCCTCTCTTAGCGGTTGTGCATTGTGTTTGTGGCACCCTCCATGGATCATCTCTTGTGAGCTATGCCTTCCTTGTGTAAATTGTTAAACTTCATGTGTCTCTCTCTTTGTCTCCAATGTGAGTTTATCTCAGGACTTCCCAGGTCGATATTGAAAGTTCTCCTGCAGGGGTTAGTCCAACAAAATATCCAATATCTACTATAGCATACTATCAGCTCAAAGATCAACCTAGACACCATGTCTAATTTGATTTAGGAGGGCATTTTAACCTAAGCATCATGCTTAATTTAAACTCCCTTGGAAGTAAGATCATCAGCCCTAAACTAAGCACCATGCTTAATTAAGAGATAAATGAAACTACTCCAAACCTAGACATATACTAAAGCAAATAAAGGTAGCATGAGAGCATTTATAGAGATATACTCAAGTGGAGATGAAGTAGTGTGATTAGTATTTAACAAATTGAGCATGTCTCAAAGGTAGGGACAACCAACATAGCAACATGGCAAATGATGTTTTTATATAAAGTACTCCCCCAAGCTTGAATTTTGCAAAATTCAAGTTTGGATGAATTTAATTCAATGTTGTATGGTGATTGGTTGTACATACCTTGTGCTTGTCATTCATCCGATCTTCTTGCTCCAATCCTAGAAAGGTTAGTGACAAGAATACCCGAAGGAATTTTTTTACAATTATCCTTATATGCTCAATACACAAGGTAGTGTTGCAAATAATTAAGAGCTTATGTTACGATCTGATCAATGCTTATTTTAGGACACTAAGCTTGTCCTTGGGAAACCATCAATTTATGTCAGTGAAGTGGTTTCCCCTCCAACGCTGACCTATATCAAGATCAACTCAACGAGATCTGCAATATTTCATATAGACATATGCATCGACAACCGCCCTTTTAAAGTTTTTATAAATAGAAAGGAAGAGGGGGTTGGAGATCTCGAATGTGGTGATGTTGGAGAGACCAATGGATTGTGAAGATGTTGCATATGAGCATGGAGTAAATGAAGTGGCTATGAAATAATTTCCATGCTCATTAATGCTTAGTGTGAAATCCATGTGGTTTGGTGAAAATGATAAGGTGAGTGTGGTAAAAAGGAAAAGAAAAAGGATACACGGACGACTTGGTTCGAAACTAGCACAGCTACCGTTCCCCGGCAACGGCGCTAGAAAGCTTGTTGGGTATTTTAAACGCAAATAGAAAAATCCGCAAGCGCACGGATACCGATGTAGCTTTCACCCGGGAGTATTCCAGAGTATCGATTTTCCACAGAGAACGTGAGTGTACTAATTAAGATCCAAGATCGCCCAAGGATAACTATATGAATATTTTTGGTGGGAAGAGAGGAAGTTTCCTGAGAGTTCTCTAGTTGATCTAAGAATCAAGATTTACTTCAAGATTATCTATTTCGGGACATCAGAGCACTAACCACAGAAAGAGATGAGAAGGGGGCTAGGAAGGTCTGACTACGGTCCTACAAACACCGATCCGAACGAGGTGGAATACGTCGACCGTTAGGGCTGTCACTACCCTAAGGCTACCACAACAATCCGCAGGATTGGGTGCAATTCCAGGTAATTGCAAGACTAAACACCATGTCTAATCTATTAATTACTACTCTAATGTTTCAAAGATTAGAGCACTTGATGCAAGCGGGAATCCAATAAATAACTTGAATGTAAATAAAAGTAATTAGAGAACTCAGGAGTTATGAATTGAAGAACCTGGAGAACGATGAAGAACGAACTAGATGCTGCAAAAGTACAATGTTGAGGAAGATCCGACAGATCCGGCTCCTCCTCCTCCGCTCTCCTCTTCTCTCTCCCTATTTTCTAGATTACAACTAGAACTAACTAGAACTAGAACTAGAACTAGATGAACTAGAACTAGATCTAGATGAACTAGAGGTAGAACTAGAAGAACTAGAGGGATCCTCTCTACTTGGATGAAGAATTGAAACCCTAACTTTGATTCTATAGAAGAGGTATGATCTCCAGGGGCCAGGGGGTCTGGTTTTATAGTCCCTTCAAGTGAATCTCGGCCGTTGGATCAAACCGACATTGATCGTGTGGTTTTCCTTGATCCTTTAGGTCGGTGGAGCAATATCCCGAAAGAGAGTCCTGATTGGACTCTGGCTGAGGGCGGGCGCCCAGGAAAGGTGGGCGGGCGCCCTGTCCCTGAGTCCTCTCGGCCTCCGCTTCCTTCCCGTGGCTTCTGGAGTCTTCTAGATGGTAGAAAATTGCGCAGCACGTTAATATCTCTATGTAAACCCGACGTGTGGGCCTTTCTTCCGTATTTCCTGATAACCCCCTGCGGAAATAGACAAACACCAAAACTCGTGGAATTCTGTCAGATAAAACCCTAAGTCTAGGTGTTGCTTGCATTTAGATCCTTTTCTATGATTAGTTGATGGTTAATTGTGAGCATTAAGGACCGTCAACACTCGGGTAATCACGCAGACTTATACTCGTTAGTGCCTAGACCATGAGTCTAGACGCCGACAGTTGGCGCGCCAGGTAGGGGCCTTCTGCGTGACATTCACCTGTCCCTACTGGGAAAGCTTGGATGGCAGACGGAGTTTGGAGTTCAGGAGTTTGGAGTTCATGTCCCTCGGTTCCGGCTACGACATGGTCCTCCTCCCGCCACGTGGCAATGTCGAGCCTCGCCCCGAGCCGATCCTACCACAGACAGTGCGTGGGAGCCGTTCGGGACACCGTGCAGAGGGCACCCGGCGGGGGCGTCTGAGGTCCAGGACCTCTGACCCTACCGCTGAGGCCAGGATCCGTCTGGCCCTCCCCCCGCATATTCCTCATCAGATCGCCCGGTCCTCTGGCCCGGCAGGTGCTAGAGGAAGGGCTCGCGGGGCATCAAGCTCCGCTCCCCGGGCCAGCAGAGGATCATCGCGACCCCCCGTCCCGCCCTGGTCGAAGGGGAAGGCACGGCCTGCACCCGTCCCCCGCAAGGGGGACAAAGGGGCATCAACATCCCGTCCTCCTCCTCCACCTGTGGATGAAGGAGAAACAGGAGCAACTCCCGAGTTCCCTTTCGGGCTCAGGAACGCTGCCGCTACCTACGCCTCTTCCGTGAGCACTTCGTTAAGTGCGTACGCGGAACTTCCAGGGCACCACTTGAGGTCTACCCTGGACCTCATCTCCACACCGCCCGTCTCACCATACCCAGAGGACCCCACCTCGGGCGATGACGAGTGGACCGGCGCTGACTTTTCCGGGTGTGGCGACCCGGAGACCTTCATGCGCTTCTTGGAAGCCAGCAATACTGTCTCGGCTACCCCGACCCCGACGACGGGAGCTACGACCCGTCACGAGAATGCTTCAACCTGGAAGTCGGAGGCACGCCGCATAACGCCCAGGGGGCGTAGGACCCTCTAGGCAAGAGAATGCAACCCTACCTCCCAACCCAACTCCCGGAACCGATCTTGGAGCCCGTGGGGTAGCATCAGCCCCCGTTGGAGGACACCGCCCTGACCTCGAGCAGCTCGATGAGCTGGAGGCCAGGCTCGAAGAAGAAAGAACACGCCTCCGCCAACTCCGCGAAGCCCTGGTCCGAGACCCATCCGGCCGCGGAGACGGGGGTGAGGCTAGACGCCGCGCCCGTGACGTCAACCGCCGTATCGTCGAGGACCAGGGGGGTGACGCCCCGGTCTTCAGCACGGCCAGCCAGAACGTGATAGCCGCCGCACTCCTCCTCAGGGCGATGCCCGAGCCATCGACCCCTGAGGGAAGGAGAGTGCGCCAGGGGCTGCGTGGCCTCCTGGAGCAGGCTGTGGTGCAGAACGCGAAGAGTTCTGCCTCACAATCCCACGGCACGAGGCGTCGAGAAGACCGACCCCTTCCTAACAAGGCACCAACGGTGCAGGGTCCACCGCCTCCCAACCCGCAAGGGGGCAACAGGGCCCTATCTGTCCACGAGCGCGTCGGGGCAGACGCGGATGTTCGGGCCACCCTCGAGGCTAGACGGCGTGACAGGGACGAGGCCGAGTCCCGACGCTATCGACCGCGCCGAGGTGGAAGGTACGACCCCGATCACGACCGCAGCACGTCACCAGAGCCTCCAGGTCCCCGCGTCTTCAGCGAGGCCATACGCAGGGCCAAGTTCCCGGCGCGATTCCGACAGCCCGCCAACCTCACCAAGTACTCAGGGGAACCAACCCTGAGCTCTGGCTAGCGGATTACCGCCTAGCATGCCAGCTAGGTGGAGCAGACAACGACCTGCTCATCATCCGCAACCTCCCGCTACATTTGGCCGATGCAGCCAGGGCATGGCTCGAGCACCTCCCTGAGCGCATGATCCACGACTGGGCTGACCTGGTCAGGATCTTTGTTGGGAACTTCCAAGGCACATACGTGCGCCCTGGGAACTCCTGGGACCTTAGGAGTTGCCGGCAGAAGCCTGATGAGTCTCTCCGAGACTTCATCAGGCGATTCTCCAAACAGTGCACTGAGCTCCCCAACATCACGGACTCCGACGTCATCGGAGCCTTCATTTCCGGCACCACTTGCAAATAGCTCGTACACGAGCTCGGACGCAAGACCCCCACAAGCACTAGCCAGCTGCTCGACATCGCCACCAACTTTGCCTCAGGCAAAGAGGCAGTTGGCGCCATCTTCTCCGACGGCGCTGCCAAGGGGAAACAGAAGGCCGAGGCCACCGAGGCCTCGGGCTCACGCGACCCTAAGAGGAAGAACAAGGGTCGCAAGGGGAAACAGGATCAGTCAGACGACAACTTGGTCGCCGCGGCAGATCGCAAGAACCCCAAAACGGGCTCCTGTTGGCCCTGGACTCTTCAACGAGATGTTGAAGAAGCCATGCCCCTATCACAGGGGACCGACCAAGCACACCCTTGAGGAGTGCACTGTCCTGCGTCGGTACTATACCGACATCATCGCCAAGGAGGGCGCTGAAGAGCACCCCAAGGATGACGACCCTCAAGGGGAAGGCTTCCCCAAGATCAAAAACTGCCTCTTGATCTTTGGGGGACGTGCGGCTCGCCTCACAGCGAGTCAGAGGAAGCGTGAGCTCCGAGAAGTTTGCGCAGTCAGCACAGCCGCGCCCTCGTACCTCAAATGGTCCGAGAGCGTAATAATGTTCGACCGACAGGATCACCCGGATCGGATCCCCAATCCCGGGAGCTATCCTCTGATCGTCGACCCCATCATCGCTGAGACCCGTCTCACCAAGGTGCTGATGGACGGAGGCAGCGGCCTCAACATCCTCTATGCCGAGACTCTGGCCCTCATGGGGATTAGCAAGTCCCGGCTGAGGAACGGCACAGCGCCATTCCACGGAGTGGTGCCGGGACATCGCGCCCACCCCCTCGGACAGATCGATCTGCCTGTCTGCTTCGGGACCCCTGACAACTTCAGACGGGAGGTCCTCACCTTCGACGTGGTCGGGTTCCCAGGAACCTACCACGCGATTCTGGGACGACCATGCTACGCCAAGTTCATGGCCGTCCCCAACTATACCTACCTCAAGCTCAAGATACCAGGGCCAAAGGGCATCATCACCGTCAGCACGACCAGTCAGCACGCCTACCAGTGCGACGTCGAGTGCATTGAGCAGGCCGAGGCTCTGGCTGAGTCTCTGGCCATCCTCACCGGCCTCGGCGACTGCGACCAGGACGTCCCCGACCCCAAGCGTCATGCCGGGAGCTTCGAGCCGGCGGAGGAGACCAAGCTAGTCTTTCTCAACCTCGGGACCTCTGAAGGCAGGGCGTTGAGGATTAGCTCTAGCCTCGACCCCAAATAGGAAGTGGTGCTCGTCGACTTTCTCCGCGCAAACGCCGACATATTTGCGTGGAGTCCCTCGGACATGCCTGGAATACCGAGGGAAGTCACCGAGCACTCCTTGGACATTCGAGCCGGCTCCAAACCCGTGAAGCAACGCCTGCGCCGATTCGACGAGGAGAAGCGTCGGGCCATCGGGGAGGAGATCCACAAGTTGCTGACGGCCGAATTCATCAAGGAGGTATTCCATCCCGAGTGGTTAGCCAACCCCGTGCTAGTTAAAAAGAACTGACTATGTCACCAAGATGGAGCCACTAACTGAACTGACTCAGTGTTGATCCCAGGCAAGCCCCGGAGCATTATAAGTCTCCCACTACTTTTGAATGCAGTTGAGAATATATGTTATATATGTATTGTTGCATTAAGTATAGGAGTTGGGTGAAACCCTTGCTGCATATAACACTCCTTGTCCAACAAATATACCTATAACCCTATGTAGATTCAGGATCGAATCTAAATGCTTAGCTATGCTTAGACCGGTAGAAGCCAGGTGATGTCACGTCACCTGAGCGAGATAGGTGCACACCTGAAAAGATTGGCTATATATGCTATCATGGAAATAACCAAGTGATGAGGATGAATAATTGGAGACCGGGCGGGACGATGATAGAGAAGCAACAAGGCATGGAGGTCTTGGGTGCCTACCTATCCCCGCCTGTGTCGATTAAGGACCGATCGTTGACGGCCCTCTTGTCATGTTGAACGCATGCCCCACACTTAGCTGGAAGGATAAGTCGTTCCGACCGCGAAGCCTGAACACTATCCGGGCCGGGAGTCGAGCCGCCATGCGCTGTATTGGTGATGGTTGAGGAGAACGACGAGGGCGCGGCGCGCAACCTTGGTATACCTTGGATACCTCGGTCGCCGGAACGGTCCTCGGGTACTGGCGGTGCCTGCCGAACCCGCGAATTGGTCCTGGATAGTGTAATACGGTGACCTGTAGCTCACTTGATCAGTGAGTGTGGTTTGTGTGGGGAATAACTCGCCAGCTGGTCAGAAATCGATTCGAATCGCCATCGCTCCTGGATAGTGAGCACTTGACTTGAGCCCCGTCCTCGTAGTAATGTTTATGGAACACTTGGATGGTTATGGTATGATGATGATGTGGGAAATGCCACATCAAACATGGGTACTACTGTTGTATCTTAATCAAGTGATTGCTTTAGTACAGGTGCTAATCTAGATGATAGGTTAATGATTATTAACTTGAGCTAAATACCTGAAAGGATTACTTAGTTGCAACTTAAGCTTTTTATGCAAAAAGTGTTGTCAAGCTAGCTCCACCAATAAAGCCTTGCATACTCCTTGGTGTCATATTATTTCTGGTTTATGACGGGTAAGTCTAGCTGAGTACCTTCTCGTACTCAGGGTTTATTCCCACTTGTTGCAGGTTGTGATGTATCATGGCTACTGCAAGAGTTGGATGACTCCTATCATAGTGGAGGAGTAAGATCATGGGCATGATCCTTCTTAGTTACCTCATCTATGTTGCTTTTGTTGGAGTTGACCTGGATACTGGCATGTATTTGAAATAAGGGCAATATTAGTTTCAAATTACTTTGCTTCCGCTACTTTTCAACTCAAGTTGTAATAACTATCTTGAACTCTGATGTATATCAAACTACTTGTGAAATGGATGTAACATGTGACTTCTTATGTTGAATCACTACGATCTTGGCTTGTAAGATGGTTGGTTTGAAATCCCTCATGATTTCACGGACTACCGGGTTTATGAGAGTTCGATTACGTTAAAGCAACTGCTTTGGCGGGAGTTTTTCGTAGTTGATCTCTTGTAAATTGGGCGGTTCTGTTACAGTCCGAGCCTCCCTCGGGGGCTACATGGGGGGAACCCCCTGTGGCGACTCCAAGTCTTTTTTCCTTTTTTCGCTCAAGTCAAAGGAACCCCGACTCAAGGTCTTCCTCCTCTCTCCTAGAAAGATTTAAGAAACCGAAAATCCATCCCCTGAATCTTAAGGCATGAGCCCGAGGAAAGATCTGCGCTCACGAGTAAAAGACGGCCTCTACTCACCTTAGATTCGGGGGGGGGGGGCGGATCCGGACTTCTAAAAAGCTACTAAGGAAAAAGGAAAAAGACTTAAGCTCGGGGACTTTGGCTAGCGAGCAGCTCACCCGACCCCACGCTACCGAGGTCGGATCGGCATAAGAAAAAAGAAAACAAGACATAAAAGGAACAGTCATATAAAAATCCATACTGAACATTAACATTGTATATACAATACAAGGCCCACTGGCCTTAACATCTTCAAAAAAAAGAAAAAGAAATCTAAAGGGCCTTATTGCCCTGCCTATGCAGACCCTTGAGCCCCGAGGGGGGGGGGAAGCTCCACCTCGTCATCGAAGAAGGCGGCCAAGGCATCCCCGGGGGCAGCCACGGCGTCTTCAAGCTTCTGCACCTCCTCCTGGGCCTCCGTCTCATCGTCAAGGAGGACGTAGCCCTCACAGACCGCCAGCAAGTCAATACCGGCGTAGTGAGAACTCACCACTGCCGGGGCTTTCTTCACCCCGGCGTGGAGCGCCTCCCTCATCCTCTCCCCGGCCCGAGAGTAAAGGGCTTCGACCCGACTCCGCAGTGACGACCCCGACGCCGGCACCCCGAGCCCCTCACACGCCGAGGTAACCACGGCTTCAAGAGCCGAACGGTCCGAAACCTCAGCGTTAAGGGACTCCTGCAAAGCCCCAGCAGTAGAGGTCGCCTCGACCACCTTCCTCTCTAAGTCTGTTGAAAAGCAGAACAAAAAATGAGAAGTTAGGAAAATTAACCGAAAGAACAAAGGGGACCGAGGTAAAAAATGCAAATCTTACCTTCGGCTCGCTTCTCCTGCTCCGCCGAGCTCTGGTGCCAGCGGGCCACCTGGCTCAGAGCCGCAGTGAGGTCAGCCTGAGTTTGGTTCAGGGCAAGGTCTTTTTCGGCGAGCAAAGCCTCAAGCCGAGCGACCTCACCCTTATACCCCTCAGCTGCTGCCTTCTGCTCCTCGGATTCCTGGGTAAGGTCCCCGACCCTCTTCTCTAGGGGGGGTGACCTTTTCCCGGGCCTCCTGAGCCTCGGATACCAGAGCCGAGCACTTCTGCCAAAGCTCGGCAGAGATCTCACACTCCTTCACGAGCTCCCCCTCTGCCGCCTCCCTAGCAGCCCTCTCGTTCTCATAGGTCGCCCAGGCATCCCTTTCCCGGCGGAGAAAAACTGACTTCTCCAGGGATGTGGCCTTGAGCGCCTACAGAATCAGAAATCACACAGGGAGTCAGTATTGCAAAATAAGAGCAAAAATATCTCACAACACGAGAAGAAGCCTTACCTGGGCCAAGTTATACATGTCTCGGTTCACGAGCTGAGAGGCTCGGTTGATGGCCTCGACGCTGGCATGCCCACACGCGTCCAGACCCTGCCAGAGGTAATCCTCCGACGGGTCGTCCAAAACGAATCTGGCCCCTCCCTCGGCATCGTCGAGGTTGGGCCAGATTACGGGGCTCTTGCCCCATCGGGCATCTCCCTCCCCTCTCGCCGTGGAGGCCTCGGGCGCCACGCTGGATGCCACGATAGCTCGACCTTCCTCGACCTGCGCGGTCCGAACCGCACCTCCCAAATCAGCGTCCTCCGGAGGAGGCGTAGCCCTGGGGGCAAGGGCCGTCTCCTTCTGCCCTTGGGGCCTCGGTGCCCCCGTATCCTGCCCCTGACGGCGCTCCCCCACCTCACGGCTCAGAGGGGGTGGCGACACGGGCCTAGCGGACCCAGGAGTCGACTGCGCCCCCCTCTTCACGGCCTTCAGGGGGGCCAGCGCCACCGATGCCGCCTTTTGCTTCCGGCTGAAGAAGCAACACAAATCAGAAGAAAGAGAAAAACAATAAATCAGCGGAAGGATTAGAAATCTTATACGAACCTTGCTCGGGTGCAGACTTTTTCTGGGAGCTCGGGGCTCCTTGGGGGCCTCCCAAAGCGCCAGGGGCCGTTGGCCGGGCCCCGTCTCGCCTGAGGATAGCGCAGGGGCCTCGACGGTAGTCTCAGCCTGCGTCGCCTCCCCCGAGGCGCCGGCCCCCGCCCCAGGCACTGGGCTGGGTTCGGCCAGACCCTCTGGCACTACCGGTTGAGGGGGCATCTCGGATTCGTCCCCCGACGCCTTCTCCCCCTCCTGGGGACCCACGGGGACTGGACCCTCCCGGGGGGCGCTGTCTTCATCGACAACAATAATGTGGGGGACGGTCTGCCCGCCCCCCCCGGCTCCTGAGACCCCTTGGGGGCCTCAGACCCCTCTTGGGCCTTCGGCCCCTCTGGGATCTCGATCCCCCCACCGGCAGGGGGAATCACGTCGTCCTCCTCCGCTAGCTCGTCGAGCCAGTCGGCGTTGCCTCCCCCGCCCTCTATCTCCGAGACTGAAGTCTTGGGAGAAGGGAGCGGGGCGACCCCCGCCTTCTCGGCTTCGCGGCGGTTCTTGGCGGAGATCTCCCGCCTTTGCGCCCTCCACGCCGATTTGGCCTTCTTGTCCTCCTTGGCCTTCTTTTGTTCTTTGTTCCGGGCCCGATTCTTGGCCCGGATCTCCTTGTCCTCTGGGACAGGGGGCAGGGAATCCTTGACGACGCCCATCCTCTGCAAACAACCAGGGGTCAAGAAAAAGGCAGGAAGGAAAAAGGAAGAAGGCGCAAAAACCCACACTTTACCAGAGAAATGTAGCCCTTTTCAGGGTGCATCGGCACCACCCGGGAATTCTTCATGTCCGGGTGCGTCGTCTTCTCCACCCGGGCAGTGATGTCCGATGCCGATATCGGCTCGGCCAGCATCTTTGTCCCAGCCCAGGGGACGTCCCGAGTCATCTCAAACATAAACGCTCGCTGCTGCGCCAGCGGGAGCATACTCCTCTTGTGGAAGGCAATCGCCACCGTGGCCGCGGTGGCTTCGGCATCCCGCAGCTTCTGGAGCCCCGCGAGAAGCGGGGCGAGCCTCTTCTGCTCCTCAGTCGGAGCACCCCACACCCACTTCTGGGGGGCCTCCGTCACCATCTTCCTGGTGTACGGCGGGAGCAGACCGCCGTCATTCCGGAGGTAGAACCATCCGTTCTGCCACCCCTCGTACTCCAGATGTACTGCCTAGCCCGCTGCTGATGAAGCTGCAGCGTGCAACCGCCCACTCACAGGGGGATCTTCTCTCCTCCCTCGTAGCGCGCCGACATCTCCGCCTTGAAAAGGTGAAGCCAGAGGTTCCAGTGGACGCGAACCCCCAGAAACCCCTCACAGACCGTGGCGAAGACGGTGGCCTGCATCACCGAGTTGGGGTTCAGGTTGTGCAGTTCCACCTCGTAGTAGTGGAGGATCGCCCTGATCAGACGACCGGCCGGAGTTCCAAACCCCCGGTCTAGGAACGACAGGAAACAAACCACATAGCCCGGCGGCGGGTTTGGTTCCCTGTCGTTCGCCGAAGGAACGATCCACTCCGGGAACTCAACGTCCTTGAGAGGACGGAGAATCCCGGCCCTCACGCAGGCCTCCAGCACGGATTTGGTGACGCTGCAAGGTGGCCACGCCTCAACGCCGGCCATGGCTTTGGATGGAGAAGGGCGTCTGCGCGGCGGAAGTAGAGAAGATGGCGGCAGAAGAGAAGGCAGGGAGCAGGAGTTTTCTTATGCAGGAGCAGTAGAAAAGGAGCCAAGTCCCCTGCGGCCGCTTTTATAGAAGAGGCACGCCACGGCCACGCCGCCTATGCAGAAGGCCAAGGGGGAAGGAAAACAACCGTCGTCCACTCCCCACCAGGTGAAAAATTCGAAGCGCCAACTCCCTCCGACTCTCACGCCCGCCGCACGCGCGCATTTATTTCGCAGGCAAAACGTCCCATCCAGCCAGGGCGAGACGGCACGGCCATTTCGAGTCCCCACGTGCCGCGCCTCAAAAGAAGCGCCCTGAAAAGTTATGTCAGGGTGGTTCCTTCCAGGGGACGCGGCGCCCGACCCCCCGCTGACCAAGCGTCGCAGGAAGGCCTCCGTCGGGCGCAGTTTTCCGTCTCGCCCGACCCCATCAAGACCCCAAGCAAAATTGCAAAGCGGTTTCCCGTCGGGCGCAGATTCCGTCTCGCCCGACCCCAACACTACAGAACAAGTCTGAAAAAAGCCTTTCGAGGCCCAAAATCCCCAGGCCATGGCCACCTACGTTCCAGAGGTTGCGAGACTGTCCTGCGACACAGGTTCGAACAGTCGCCTCAGGATGACTGAGCGAGGGATGACTGAAGATGAGCACAATAGAGGCCAAGGTCCGAGCCCTATAGGGAGTCGGCGCATCTTTACAAGTCATATCCGAGACCCATGCGGGTGTCGCGTGAGTGGAATCCCATCGAGGGAGGCATCGAGCCCTTGGAACCTAACGAACGGTTCCGACATCCACCGTGACCGCCCTCGGGTACTTTTTGAGATGTGCCCATAGGGCCACTAGCCGACCCCTATCGAATGGGACTCGGACATCCGCTTGGATCTACCCGCCTGCAGCTCCCGGGAAGCGTCGTCACTCGCCCATCGAGGGTAGTACGGCACGACCCACCCCTCCTCCGAGCGAAAGGAAGAATGAGAGACGTAATTACAAGACGAGAAAGAACCTGATCGACCCTTGCGGGGAAAGGGCTCGGGGGCTTCCTCGCACCATGGGAACAGGCACTACGTGTAAAGAACGCGCAACCTATCCCTCAAAATACTCCAGACTATAGTTGTTAGGGGTAAAAGCCTTTAAAGGAATAATACCATTCCTCCAAAAGGCTCGGTGAAAGGTCCTTGTTTGGTTTTGGTAATTGAGTGACAACTTAGATGGACTAATAGTGTTTATGTGAGATACACAGGAGATTAGTCCACAGGTGATTATGTGATGATGAAGGATCTCATTGCATATGAGACATGACATGGAGTCATGTGACCAAGGTGGAGAAGATCAAGATGAGGCTTGGCTCGACGGACCGGTTGCAAGAGTGAAGGGCAAGTCGGAGGCTTTGAAGCGAGGGACCGCGTGTGACGGTGAAGCTTGAGCAAGACTTGGCGTCGATGGACTGAGACAACGGTGAAGAGCAAGTGAGGTCAAGATCGATGAACCAATATGGTCACATGATGATATGAAGTGGATCATATCATTTGTGATTGGTTGGTGCATGTGTTGCATCAACATCGAAGGAGTTGGAATGGAAAGCGCAAGGCAAAGGTATAACCTAGGGCATTTTCATTTCACCGGTCATAGGGGTGTAGAGAAGTGCTTGACCAGATTTAGGATAGATAACCGTACTATAAAGAGGGGAAATCTTTAATTGCAATGGTTATCTAGTGCCACTAAGTGTGAGTCTCATTTGCATATACCTAGCGCTTAGTGACGTGGTGAGTTGCATGAGAAAGCCTATAAAAATGTTTGTGAAATACTAACACACATGCACATGGTGGTGTACACTTGGTGGTGTTGGCACATTTGCAAAGGAGAAGGTGTTGGAGTTGATTTTGATCAACTTGGAGAAGAGAGAGAGGCTTTTCGGTGTTCTCCGGACATTAGGATGGCTTTTAGATTGAAATACTGCTTTGATCCATTATGATTTGGATTGAGTATCCATATGGATTGTATAGCCCTCTGAGTAAGCTTTCCAAAATGTCCAAGATCATCGAATTCGGAGTTCGGAGCTAAAAGTTAGCATCCTAACAAGTTTTGAGGTGCTGCTGAGAATGCAGGACCGGAAGTTCCGGTGGGACTTCCGGTGGTACTTCCGGTGCCTGACCTGAAGTTCCGGTCAGCCTGACAGGAAGTTCCGGTTGGGCTGTAAGAGGTGCGCTCGCGTTTGAGAAAACACTTCCGGTGTCTGACCGGAAGTTCCGGTCCTTGACCAGAAGTTCCGGTCCACAACCGAAAGTTCCGGTCCTTGAATGGAAGTCCGCATAGGAGCCTTTGCGCATGGCCTCGCGTGTCAGGATTCACTTCCAGTGTCTGACCGGAAGTTCCGGGGGGACTTCCGATGGGTCCGAGTCTCTCACAACGGTCAGATCTGCTAGGCCACAACGGTCAGATCTGCTTGGACCGAGGCTCCAACGGTCAGATCTGGTCAGACCGGAAGTTCCGGTCCCAGGCACCGGAACTTCCGGTGGTACTCTATAAATACCGTTTGGAGCGCGAGCTGAGTAGATGAGGGAGCCATTCTCTTCTTCCTACTCATTTCTCTCCCCTTTTGGAGCGCAAGGAAGTTAGGGTTCCTCCTCTCCTCTTTCTCTCCCATGGATTAGAGTTGAAATCTCTTGGAGAGATTGAGAGCCCTTTGTGGGTGTGGATGAGAGGTTGAAGATCCACCCTTTCCCCCTCCTCTCCCTCTCATGCTTGGTGCTATTTTGAGTAAGGGAGTGAGAGCCTAGTGTGTGCATTCGGGATTTGCATTTGGTGGCACTAGGAAATCTTTATGATTGGGGATTTCTTGTTACTCTTGGTGATTGCCATCACCTAGATGGTTTGGTGGTTTGTGACTCCGTTTGAAGCACGCAAGAAGATTGTGCGGTGCTCCGGAGGAGGATTTGTGAGGGGTACGGTGCTCACCCCGCGGGGATCGCGAAGAGCAACTCTAGTGGATTGCTTGTGGCTTGGAGGATCCCCATCTTGAGAGTGGATGTGCGGCACCCGCTGAGGGTTTGGCTTTGGATTGCCAATTAGCTCGTGATCCATCAAGTGGGTGTATCGCCACAACGAGGACGTAGCTTGGTGGCAACCAAGTGAACCTCGGTAAAAATCACCGTGTCAACATTGTCTACTCTTCTCGGTGGTTTGCATTCGCCTTACACAAGCTTGTATTTACATTCTTTATATACTTGTGCTTGTGTAGTTGCTTTTGTAATTAGTTAAGCTTGTGTAGCTTGCTAGTTACCTTCTTGCTTGTGTAGCTAGAAGTAGTTCCCTTGTGTGGCTAATTCGGTTTGTGTAACCTTGTTAGTCACATTGCTTAGTTTGTGTAGCTAAGTAAGTTGCGCTCTCTAATTTGGCATTAGTTGCCTTGTTATTGAGCTTGCTAGTGAGCTTAGGCTTCGTGCGCTTTGCCTCACTAGTTTGTGTAGGAGCTCCCCCGGTTTGCAAAGTACTAGTTGCATAGGTTTGTGTGACCTTGCTTTTAGAATTGGTTAGGTGAGCTCTTGCTAAGGAAGCATCTTGTTTTCTTGTTTAGGATCTTTTACAAGGTGCTAGAGAACTTAGATAGAGGGGTGTAGTCTTGGCTAGGCCGATAGATTTAATTCCGCATTTGTTTTGGTTAGCCGGTGCGATAATTTTTAGAAAGGACTATTCACCCCCCTCTAGTCCGCCATCTCGACCCTTCACTCGGGGGCTACACCCGGCGGGTGCGCTCGCGTGCACCCTCCGGAGAAAAGTAAAAAGCTCCCAGTCAACAAAAAGTCCCATGAGAAAGAACCTCTGAAGAGGTGACCTCACCCCTTTAAAGGCTCGGGGGCTACTGTTGGGTACCATAAAAAGGGATACCCAAATCAGAGCAATAAAAAACGCAAAGGACAAAGCAAGTTAACCACAAGGACCGGGGCACGGGCCCCAGCTCATCTGACCCTCAGGGCCTCGGACGCCAGTTCCGACTCGCCCGACCCCTCAGGGCCTCGGACGCCAATTCCGACTCGCCCGACCCCTCAGGGCCTCGGACGCAAGTTCCGACTCGCCCGACCCCTCAGGGCCTCGGACGCAGACACCGCCTCGCCTGACCCCTTCTGGGCTCGGGCGCCGGATCCCGATCCACCAGGACAGTAAGACTTCGACCACACGGCGCCCGTACCCGCGACGTGACAAGCGCGATGACTCCCATACCGCAGCAGGGCAGGGTGGCGACTGTTCCAACCGCCCTGGGCACTGCAGCTTCACCTTTTTTCACTGTGTGCCCTTACCTCTTTCACTGTGGCGTACTGCCTCACAGTAGAAAGGGAATGGGGGAGGTTGATCAGCACCACTATTTGAGGTCTTTTCCCACTATTGACGGGATGATCAGCAGTACCGGCGATCCGACCCCCATGACTTCTACAGGGCTCGGTAAACCTCCACAGAAGTGGCCATCCCTCAAGGACAAGATGGACAGGCTTCAACAGGGTCGGGGCTGTAACTCTTCCACTCAGGGAAATCTACCCATCTACCCATGTAAATCTCTGTCTCCCCTTGAGGCTATAAAAGGGGAGCCAGGGCTCATAGCTAAAGGGAGACACGCCCAACACACTCTTCCACAGAGCAGCGACTAGCACTCTGTCCACCACTAAGCCGAGACCTGGTTCTTAGCCCTCTCTCGCAACCTGCTTGTACCCCCTACTGTAAGCACCTTTGGGTGCAAGGTTATACAGAACCCCCGATCACACTGGACGTAGGGCATTCTTGGCCCGAACCAGTATAAATCTCCTGTGTCTCACTTGCATCACCATCCAAGCTCGGGTAATCACGCAGACTTATACTCGTTAGTGCCTAGACCACGAGTCTAGACGCCGACAACTATCTTGTGCACCACGTGCCAATACCACTCTGGTGAATGTGATGGCCAGTGTGTCCAATGAGTGGGAGCGCCCGCTTGCTCCTAACATCACCGTCAATATTCGAACCACACACCCTAATGTCTATCTGAGGTGCGCCCTCTCGGGACCCCCCCCCCTCCACACCCCCACAACTTGTTTTTCTATAGATGCCCACTAGAAAACATGGCGTGGTTTTGCCACGTCTTCCTAGAGTGTGCCCGTGGTCGTCGTGCCATATCTGGAGTATAGATGCCTATGTGTGTGGACTAGCTTATGAATTTTTTTGATAAAACAACATGTGAAAGAAAGAAGGGTAAACCAAATATTTATTCTAGAAAGTAGCAACCACATATATACTTTTATGTTATGATTGTACATATGACTGCTTGTTGACACTAACACAATTATATAGTTTCCTTCATGCATGAGCTGCTGCAACCGGTTTAGAAGTTATAGGTGCATGCGAAACTAATGATACGAGCAACGTGTGTCCGGGTATACCTCCCACATATGATAAAACGTTTTGTGGAACAGCCTTGAATATTAAACTCCAATGATACCAAACATCGTATTGCTGATTGCATTGATCAATCATCGCAAGCATCATGAGCAATGCTACAATACACTTCTTATTTTCTAGGAGGCAATATTTCAAATAAATCTGAGCCATTAATTTTTTAGATATTTTTAAATCAACTAATTAATTTAAAAAGGAAAATACTCTCAAATCCCTCTAATCATGCGAGGATATAGGTGGGTAGTCCCTTCATTGTTCCTTCCTTGTTCTTATGCATGGCTGTATCTTTTCTTTTGCACGATTGTGTCATGACCTTCTTTTTTATTTTATTCCCATAGTTAAACTAAAATGAAAACTATCATCACTCTCATGTCCTGATGTGTATAAATCTATCACATTATAAGGTTAAAATTGTACACCAATAACAATAGGGTACTAGAAATAAATTTTTAACGGGTTCATTGTGTAGAAAGCTTGATGATGTTTTATGTTAAAACTAAAAACTTGTCATATTACATATATAATTGAGAGGATCTCCTAATAAGATATGTAACTCTAGTAAAGTTTCATATATGTATATTTATATGTAAGTTGGGCATATATATATATATATACACACGCATAAGTAACAAGTGCATCAAAAAGAATTAGTTTATTCTTAAATTTTAAAGTTGCAAAAAAAATATCATGTCTAATAGATCTTCATATCTAAAACTTTACTTAATTATTTCATCTATTACCTTCTAGAAGTAATAGATGATTCTAGCCTTCCGATCTAATCAAATGAACGGCTCACAATCATTTAAGTGTACCACAGCAAAGCCCAAGCATCATATATATTAACACAAATTAAATGTTGTACCTAACAATGCGCGCTAATTGTTATTTTTCGTCTAGGTCCAATGTATGTGATCAACTTTCTGATTGGTTCACATTACACTATCTTGTTTGTGGTGGTTTGCTATATCCAGCATCAATCTCGTCAGGCCATCCTCATCCCTCATGCAATTAGTGTTTAGAATAGCTATTTACACATCAAATGGAGTGGTCTTGATGGTTTCATCTTGGATTGATGTGCAATCAACTAGTGGTTGCATATTGTACTGGAGTACTGGTGCAATCAATTGGTGTCCCCTATGGTGCCGAAATGGTGGTTGCATGTTGGATTGCTATCCAATTGGTGGTTCTACACGTCTGATGTGACTACCGTTTTACTACCTAACTAAAAGCAATTGAAAAGATTAGATCATTTAACTCTGGGGTGTATTAATATAACTATAAAAACCTTAATGGCTGTTTCCTAGCACTATCTTCACGATACCTTTCCCCCCTGTCTCTTCTCATAACTCATAAGTGCATAGCTTGCTTTGTGCCACCAAATTAAAAGGTCAAATCTTTGTGCCACCAGAAGATCAAATCAGAGATGGCAAATACTAGTGTTGCAGAAGGTGCAGTGAGGACGCTCCCTGACAATCTCAAGTTGGTCACCGTACTGAGCATCGATGGTGGCGGCATCAGAGGGATCATCCCGGCCACCATCCTCGCCTTCCTAGAAGCGAAGCTCCAAGTAACCAAGAGATGAGTTCATCTAGTGCTTCATGCATGGTGATGATGTCCCTAATTTTGAGTCCTCACATTATGCTAGCTTGTGTCTGTGTGTAGGAACTGGATGGACCAGATGCTCGTATTGCAGACTACTTCGACGTCGTCGCTGGCACTAGCACCGGCGGTCTCTTGACGGCGATGCTCACAGCCCCGGACGCTAACGAACGACCACTGTTCGCTGCCAAGGACCTGGCGCGGTTCTACATTCAGCACTCACCCAAAATCTTCCGACACAAGTAACGACTGCTAGGTTTCTTAGCTTACAGTTCAGAACGACCATTTGTCCAGTAGTTAGTATTGTTGTACTATTACAACACAAGGATATGCATTGATCGGTGATCTCCATGACATGAGTTTTGCAGGAGTGGTATGAGGTCCAAGCTCGCTAGCACGCTGAGGATGGCGTGTGGGCCCAAGTACGACGGCAAGTACCTCCATGGGCTGCTCCGACGGTACCTTGGTAATACGAGGCTGGACAGGACGCTGACCAATGTTGTCATTCCGACCTTCGACATTGCGTACCTGCAACCGACGATTTTCTCCAGCTTTGAGGTAACTCAACTCCTGAACAGGTCCGATCGAGTGTCTGGAGGTTAGAGAACGGTACTCGATCGGTAGGACTGATGTCTGCTGGCTTTTGCATTATCCTTTACTTCGCTTGGGGTATCAAATTCAAATCTTGATGAGAAAATCGTTTTTAGTGGACACACTAGCGAGGTTCAGTTCGAACCAATGCTGGGTTCCTCTTAGCAGTAGTAGTACACTTGCTGTTCAGAGTTTCACACAAGCTATAGCTAGCAAGCAGCTTCAGAAGTAAAGAGATACATAATACATCATTTTACTGTTCAACAAGAAAGAACGAGAAGGTTTTAAATATCTAGTAAGTACTGTAGCCGGTAAGAAGGCCCCTAAATACGTTATTTTCAGATAAAACAGGAATATGAGTGAATTGAGAATACTTCGTATGAAGTCTGTTCCACTATTTCAAGAACATGTCACATGGCAGTGCATGTCGGTGTTAAACAATAAACCTGAACTTTAGTGTGCATTTTTCTTGTTGTTGGTAAATCGCTCATTTTTTTTGTTGGATACGTAATGCTCAGGAATCAGGCAGGGTAAGGGTGACAAACTTCGATACCAGTAAATTTCATTATCGGATACTTTCATGAATAGTTTCTTTTGCCGTTTGTTTGGCTGTGTTTTGGCACACAGCCACACAGGCATATATTCCTGAATATGGTCCTACTTACTTGACTAATTAATAATTAGTAGGCATTGTTATCAGTATCATCACTGCTACTTCAGTGTGTGCATTTGGGTTGTTGTTCTGTCCCTCTAGTCTATGTACCTAAAGCTTGGAGGAAGAACCGAAGACAGGTACTGATGGTCTATATATACCTTCCACAGCTAACTGCTAGTTTTACTTTAGTCTGATCACGACCGACAACTTATAGTTTATATACACACTCCTATATGATAATAAGGCCATCATCGTTACTTTAATTAGTTTGGTCCATCATTGGTAGGCAGTACTCCCTCCATCCCAAATTATAAGTCATTCCAAGAATCTGGAAGAGTCAAAACATTTTAAGTTTGACCAAATTTATATGACAAAATAATAACATTTATAATATTAACTAAATATCATTAGATTCTTTATTAATTATATTTTCATAGTATATCTATTTGATGTCATAAATCTTTATAATTTTGGTCAAACTTAAGATGTTTTGACTCTCCAAGAATTTTGGAGTGCCTTATAATTTGGGATGGAGGGAGTAGCTAATAATTGCTAGTCAAAAGGATAGACTTTAGCTAACCAGACACTATTTTTCAGCCACGAAACAATATTTTTCTCTCAAAACAAATTAGCATCAACGTCAGCCGATGATGCTGATTTATTCTGAGAGAAAAATATTATTCAATGGCCATATATGTCCAACAGGCCGTGCGGCGTCGTGTCGTGCTGTGTCGCAGGTCGTCGAGCCATTACGGGCTGTCGTGCCTAGCAAGCCGTGCCTCTATGGGCTTCATGTCTGGCCTTCGGTCCAAGGCACGGTCCGTGGGCCAGTTTTCTTGCCATGTCGGCCTGTCAACCACGCCGTGTCGTGCTGGCCCACGGCCCATCAAGCCGACAATAGCTCATTTTTATTAACATTTTCACCAAATCCTGGAATATTTTATTATTTTCATTAATTGTTTATCATTTTCACCAGTATAACAATTAACAATATATATATACAAGTCACAACTACACCAACAGTTTATTTTCATCGGGCCAACCGTTGGAACGGGCTATGCCCATGTCGTGTCACGTGCCTAGGTGGCGGCCTAGGCACAGTCTAGTCCCTTGGGCCGTGCTCGGGCTGGGCCAAATCGCCGAGCCATCGGGCCGCGGGCTGCATGGCCATGTATATCCGTGGCTGAAAAGTAGTGCCTCATAAGCTAATCACGGTCTCTATTTCTTATTTGAGGGCTTCTCAGCGTTTTGTGGATCATGTTTTATTCTACGCTACACTCCAGCAATAGCTCTCAAGACAAAGTCCTCAAATTTATTCTAATAATAGGACATGACATATGGGGCCCATTTGTCATCCTCTTTCTTATCTTATTCTCCTTGATGAACATGACCATCTTCGACAACTGGATGCAGAAAGATAGAGAGGAAAGAGAAACAGCTAGGAAGGAGATGAAGAGGAGAGTTGGAGCTACGGGTAGTGGTGCTACCGGGGGTTGCAGACATAGACTGGCAGAGTGTTGTTGTCGAGCGGGATCTAGGCCGACGAGAGAGGGGACATTGCCGGGTGAGGTGCAGTCGAAAGGGATGTATGTCGCGAGAGGGAGTGCCACCGAGGGTCCTGCCATAGGGGAGATCTGCGCCGAGAATGAAAAGGACGTCGCTGGTGCTGCTCCCGGAGAGGACGCCACTAGTGAGGAAAAGGGAGAGTCATGGGAGGAGGGAGTGGTTGTGCTAGAAAAACGTTGTAGGCGGGAGTGGACGGCCACAGATGACTAGGACTAGGAGAAAGACAAAGACCCTCGTATCAAAACACAACTAAAATTGCTGAAATAGAAATTTGAGGGCTTCGAGTAGGGTTTATGGGAACAGGACGTGGGTGGAAATTTATGGACCCTAAAATTTTGAGTCCTGGCCTCGTTTGAGTTGATTTTTTAAGCTTTAGCCTTCATATTTAATTTTGTGGGTTAGAGTGTTGGACATGCTCTAAGGTGGTCTATAGCTCCTTCCCTGTCCAATGCAATTTTCAAGTTCTTCTATATAAGGCGTAACCATTTTTTGTTCATGTACTATAATATAAGGCGTACTCTCTCACAAACATTATTGTAGTAGTACTAGTGCTGAGAGAGAGAATTATGTGTTCTTAGACTTTGAACCAAAGGTAGTTATGTCTTATATACTGTGGCGGAGGGACTAATAAACAGTAAATTTGGTACTGTTCGTCGTTGTTTAATGCTGATGTTGGATGAACTCGGTCAAGCTCTGTCTCTCAAAAGGAGATTTCTGTGTATATTTCCTTAGTTTTCGTGAATGATGTGCGCCTAAGCATGTACTTTGATTAAGGACTTGTTTAGAGCACCTACAATGGTTTGGCAATTTTGGTTTGACATTTGTTATTGTTTGTCAACTCTCAATTACAAATGCAAAGGAAAAAATATGATCATCCCCAATGGTTTGGCATTTTGGACTTGGCAATTACCTAGTGGACCCAGCCAAATCTTTGCGCGCGTCTTTCTGTCGCACGGGCGTGTTTCTTCGCGCGTGTTTCCCTTCGCGCGAAGGGAGGCACCGCCGCTCGCAGTTGTAGGTTCGTGTCCGTCGTCGCCTTCATCTTCCTCGTGATGCATACCGTTCCTGGTGGAAGTAGCCGCTACCTGGACCTCATCCACAGCTGCTGCCCATGTTCGCAGTCGCGTTCAGGGAGGGACGACGTAGCAGACTTGATCTGTGTCTTTGAGTCGCGGCAACCAATGGCGGCGCAGACTCTATTTGGCGCGAGGACTCCCACCGACGAAGGAAACGACGCCAAAGAGACCAGGCCACGCACGGAATTGATGCAGGAAAACCGGCCGCAAGCGTTTGCCAATCCAAAAGCCAACTCCCAAATATGCCAAGGGGAGCCTCTCAAATGCCAAGTTTACTAAAATGGCAAACCCGTTTGCAAAACCGTTGGAGGAGTGATTTTTACCTTTTTTGCCAAATAACACAAATGCCAAACTAGAATGGTAAACCGTTGAAGATGCTATGCACCCAAAAACCCAAAACTTTACAAGATTTTCCATCACATCGAATCTTACGGTACTTGCATGGAACATTAGATATAGATAAAAAAGATAACTAATTGCACAGTTTAGCTGTAAATCACGATATGAATCTTTTAAGCCTAGTTACTCCATGATTGGACAATATTTGTCAAATAAAAACGAAAGTGCTACAGTGTCAAAATCCAGTCCAATATTTGTCAAATAAAAACGAAAGTGCTACAGTGTCAAAATCCAAAAGGTTTTTGATCTAAACAAGGCCTAATTGGAGAATGTATCGTGTTTTTCTTAGCTGCCTCGTTGTTTCCTGTGATGATCAGTTGAAGCACCGGCCGTGGAAAAATGCGCTTCTGTCAGACATATCGATGAGCACCTCGGCAGCGCCCACCTTCTTCCCGCCGCACTACTTCGAGACCAAGGACGAGAATGGCAGGAGGAGGGGCTTCAACCTCGTCGATGGTGGGATCGCTGCGAATAACCCTGTAAGCTAGGCAGCTAGGTAGCTAGCGCCACGCAGCATGCACCCTATAGGCTAGTTCATACAGCTTACAGCCTCACACATTCAGCTCTGCGTGCTGCAGACTCTGTGCGCGATGAACCAGGTGTCTCAGGACATCATCCTCGGCGACGACGACTTGTTCCCGGTGATGCCGGCGGACTACGGCAAGTTCATGGTGATCTCCCTCGGCTGCGGGTCGAACCGGAACCGCAGGTACTGCGCCAAGGCCGCCGCCAAGTGGGGCGTCTTCAGCTGGCTCTTCAAGGACGGCAACGCTCCCATCATCGACATGTTCAACTCCGCCAGCGCCGACATGGTCGACATCAACCTCTGCGTCCTCTTCAGGGCCCTGCGCTCCAGCCAGAACTACCTGCGCATCCAGTATGATCAGCTGACGGGCAGCGCGGGCTCCATAGACGACACCTCCAAGGAGAACATGGATAGGCTGGTGAGAATCGGGAACAAGCTCCTGGACATGAACGTCTCCCGGGTGGACCTGGAGACTGGCCGGATCGTGGAGGTGCCCGGTGCAGGGACCAACGCCGAGCAGCTCGCCAAGTTCGCCAAGCAGCTTTCTGACGAGCGACGCCGCCGGCTCCAGGACGAGCTTACTAGTTCCGAACCCGAAGTAGAATTCCATGTCCAACATCAAGCTTGGTACGGTGACTCTCCTAGTACAGTAGAGGTGGGGGATCTTGTGCCCGGAGGAGGAGAAGAGGGAGTCGTTGCTACATACGAAAGTTGCATGGCGCATGGAGGCTGCTGCTCAAGTGATGTGGCGGCTTCAGAGCTAGAAGCCGTCGTCTTCGGAAACATGTGGAACAGCTGGGGAGAAGCAGCTGGCTTCGGTTTGCATCTGCAGGACGTCTGATGGAGTGAGTCCCTGGGTGCTGCTGCTTCGCTCGGTGGATAGTCTGATGATAGTTACTCTATGTTAATGTTAAAGTTGTTCAGTCTGATGATCTCTTCGCTCGGTAAACTTTACCGCTTCAAACCAAACAGGCCCACGGTTCAGATGGTATACCCATTGTCAGCAACCAGAAGGCTACCCGGGCCACATCTATTGGTGGCTGACCGCGTCTGACCGTGTATGTGTGGATGTGGGCTTGAGAGTCGGCTTCGGCTGTTGGGTTGGGCCGTTGGCCTTGTAATGTCGGTTGTAGGCGCGGGGTTATAAGCGCAGGGTGGAGTCACCGGGAAGGCATCGAACCTGAGAACCATTCTGTAACTGAATTCCATCTCATCTCATACCTCTGGTCTTGCTCTTCCCTGTCTAAACTCCAACTCTGTTCGAATACAGTCAGGATTCCACATTGGAACCTGACAATTGGTATCAGAGCCGAAGATCGTGTCATCGGAATCGCGTTCGTAATCCCCGTCGGCTGGCAGGGCGGCTCTTCGCTTCGGCGGATTGAGTTGCCAACGCTTTAAGTCCGAGCCGAGGTTGAACGGGTCGGTGAACGTCGAGGCTGCGGGGGTCAGGCTGGCGCCGAAGAGAGGACCCTCGAAGTTCCAGAAGGACATGGCGCAGTCGGTGGAGGGGGTGTCGGGGCAGTTGGGTGAGATGCTGAAGCAGTTTGCGGGCTTTCAGCAGATGTTGAAGAGCACGATGGATTCGTTGGAGGCCATCGGGACTTGGCAGTCGACCGCGGATCAAGCGTTCGACGATTTGCGTGAGAAGGCGCAGAGTTCGTCGACGGCGCTGGAAGAGGTGACCAAGCGGGTGGAGCTCGCGGCGACTCGAGTGGAGGCGTTGGAGGCAAGAGTTGCGGCACCTGCGGATCCACCTCCGATTCATCCGAATCCGGTGTTGGGGACCCTCGACCTCAACACGGCTCCCAGGACGTCCTCGGGCTCATCTTCGAGGGACGGGGAGCGGGCCAAGGGCCACGGCGATGACTGCGGCGGAGTCCTCGGACACCGGCCGCAGTACGACAATAAGGGTAAGCAACATGCTAGTCCGATGATTTCACCTATGGACGATGTTGTTCATTCTGGTTTTCGTTCCCCTCCTTTTCCCAAATTGGAGTTTCCGAAATTTGACGGCGAATTTCCTCGTGCATGGCGGGATGAATGTGAAATGTTCTTTGAGGTGTATGCGGTACATCCGTCGCTGAAGACGAGGATGGCGGCTCTGAACTTCCAAGGGGTGGCAAAAACTTGGTTGCAGACTGTGCAACGATCAGGCCGTATTCTGGAGTGGGACAAGTTGTGTGATCTGGTGATGAGTCGCTTTGACAGAAACCAGTATCAGTTGCTGCTCAAGAAGTTGGAAGCTCTGAAACAGAATGGGTCAGTGGAGGATTATCAGGCTGAATTCGAGAAGTTGGCGCATGGAATCCTGCTGTACAACAATGGGTATGATGAAACGTACTTTGTGACTCGGTTTGTGGCAGGGTTGAAGGAGGACATTCGTTCGGTGATCTCTCTGCATCGTCCAAAGGATGTGGATACTGCTAGTGCTTTGGCATTGCTCCAGGAAGAGGAGTTGAGTAAAAGCCGAGGTCGGAACTCAGGAAAGGATTTTCACAAAGGTGGGGTTAGGAGTTTGGGAGAAAGACCGAGATCAACAGAGTCAGAAACCCTGAGACAGAAAGGGGACGACAAGTTGGCAACTCTGAAGGATTATCGAAGGAAGAACGGGCTGTGTTTCAAATGTGGTGAAAAGTGGGGCCCGGGTCACAAATGTCCTACTCAAGTATCCTTGCATGTCATTGAAGAGTTGCTGGATGCTCTGGAATTTGAGGTGGACGAGCAAGGGTCGCAGGATGTGGAGGAGGTTGAAGAGGTGGTTCTGGCAGTTGGACAGGAGTTGGAAACTAACCCTGTCAAGAGGAGAACAATGAAAATCTGTGGAAGAATTGGTAAAAATGATGTGCTCATACTGATTGATTCTGGTAGCATTGGAACTTTTATCAGTGATCAACTTGCTTCTAAAGTTGGGGATGCCAGAACATCTTGCCCTGTGACCAAGTATGTTGCTGCAGATGGGAGTCCTATGCTCTGTCAGGAGAGGATTGACAAACTACAGTGGCAGGCTCAGGGTCATACTTTTCAGTCTTCAGTGGGAATTCTACCTCTAAAATGTTTTGATATGATTCTGGGACAGGATTGGCTGGAGTCATGTAGTCCAATGTGGGTGCATTGGTCCAAGAAGTTGATGAGATTCACTTATCAAGGGAAGAGGATAACATTGCAGGGTTTATTGTCTGATGTGGTTCAGTGCCCTCCAATAAAGAGCAATAAGTTGCAAGGCTTACTGAATAGGCAAGCCTGTACTCACTTGGTTCAGCTTTCTTATCAAGACAGTGTGACTGCAGTGGGTAACAGTGAAGTCATAGCAGCGGTGCAAGAGAGTCAGATTCCACCGGAAGTGCAACAGCTGATAACAGAATTTTCTGACATTTTCCAGACGCCTACTGCACTTCCACCATCCAGGCCTTTTGATCACAAAATACAACTCATGCCGGGGGCTCAACCTGTTAACATTAGGCCTTACAGATACCCTCCAGTTCAAAAGGATGAGATTGAGAAACAATTAAAGGAAATGTTAAGTAGTGGAATCATTCAGCACAGCACTAGTCCTTATGCTTCTCCTGTGTTGTTGGTAAGGAAGAAGGATGGCTCATGGAGGTTCTGTGTTGATTACAGACATCTTAATGCTCAAACAGTGAAAAACAAACATCCCATGCCAGTGGTGGAGGAGTTGATTGATGAATTGGCTGGAGCTAAGTGGTTTACCAAGTTGGACTTTAGAGCAGGGTATCACCAGATTTGCATTGAGCCAGCAGATACTCATAAAACAGCATTTAAGACTCATCATGGGTTGTTTGAGTTCTTGGTTATGCCGTTTGGGCTCACCAATGCTCCAGCAACGTTCCAGAGTATTATGAATATCATTTTTGCTGCCTTACTGAGAAAGGGTTTGCTGGTTTTTATGGATGATATACTCATCTATACCAAGACTCTATCTGAACACCTCAACTTGTTGCAGCAGGTGTTTCAGATTTTGAGAGATCAGAGGTTTTATATCAAGCTGTCAAAGTGTGCTTTTGCACAGCAGGAGGTGGAGTACTTGGGTCATATCATATCTGCAGATGGGGTGGCCACTGAAGCAACAAAGGTAAAGGCAGTAGAACAATGGCCAATACCAGACAATCTTAAGGAATTGAGAGGATTCTTGGGGCTAACTGGATATTACAGGAAATTCATTAGGCATTATGGCATCATCAGCAGACCCCTATCTGACTTGTTGAAAAAGAATGTTCCTTTTGTCTGGACAGAGCAGGCTGAGATAGCCTTTCAGCAACTCAAGTCAGCATTGGTGCAAGCTCCTGTTCTTGCTATACCAGACTTTTCCAAACAGTTTGTGTTGGAGACCGATGCAAGTGATGTGGGTTTTGGCGCAGTCCTGATGCAGGAAGGGCATCCTGTAGCTTATTTAAGCAAGGCGGTGTGTGCCAAGAATAGGTCCTTGTCCACTTATGAAAAGGAGTGTATGGCTATCATCATGGCTGTTGAGAAGTGGAGGCCCTATCTACAACACAAGCTGTTTGTGATCAAAACTGACCATAGAAGCTTACTGCACCTTTCTGATCAAAGGATTACCACTAAGCTGCAGGAAAAGGCTCTATTCAAACTAATGGACTTGCAGTTCCAGATTGTGTATAGGTCAGGCAGTACTAATCTGGCTGCAGATGCTCTGTCTCGCTGTCCTTCCCCGCATGCCATTTTAGCAGTGTCCTCTTGTCATCCGGAATGGATTGATAGAGTTAAACAAGGTTACACTGAAGATGCTGAAGCTCAGAGATTATTCAAATTATGGAATGAGGCTGGACAGTTGCCACCTGCTTATTCGATAAAGGATGGGCTGATTAGGTTCAAAGGCAGAGTTTGGTTGGGCTCCAATAGCTTGGCACATAATCATGTGATTCAGGCTTTTCATGATAGTGGAGTGGGTGGTCACTCGGGATTTCATGCTACTTATTACAGGCTTCGGCAGCTGTTTTCTTGGCCCAAGATGAAGGAAGACATCATGAAATTCATCAAGGGCTGTTCTGTTTGTCAGCAGGCCAAAGTGGAGCATGTCAGCTTGCCTGGTAAGTTACAGCCTTTGCCTATTCCCACGCAAGCCTGGCAAATCATTACCATGGACTTCATTGAAGGGTTGCCTAAGTCTCAGAGGTATGATGTGATTTTGGTGGTTGTTGATAAGTTCACAAAGTATGCACATTTTGTACCCTTGTCCCATCCATTTACTGCTTCCAAGGTGGCTGAGGTTTATGTTGACCACATTTATAAATTGCATGGCCTACCCACTGCTATCATTTCGGATAGGGACAAGATCTTCACAAGCCAGTTTTGGAAAGAGCTTTTTAGGATGACTGACACCCAGTTGTTGATGAGTTCCTCTTATCATCCGCAAACAGATGGTCAAACTGAGTGTGTCAATCAGTGTGTTGAGACATTTCTGCGGTGTAGTGTGCATGCTTGTCCGAGGCAATGGAGTAAATGGTTGTCTTTGGCAGAATTCTGGTATAACACAAGTTATCATTCAGCTCTGGGCAGATCTCCCTTTGAGGCCTTGTATGGCCATTCACCTAAGCATTTTGGTATCTCCAGTGACCAGCAGCTTCATTCAGAGGACCTAGAGCAGTGGTTGACAGAACGGAATCTGTTGAATGATCTGTTACAACATCATCTTCATCGTGCCCAGCAACGAATGAAACATCAGGCTGACAAGCACAGGAGTGAGCGGGAGTTCGCAGTCGGTGACATGGTGTATCTGCGCTTACAGCCATACATTCAGTCGTCCGTTGCTCCAAGATCGAATCAGAAGCTTAGTTTCAGATTCTTTGGACCCTTCCAGATTGTAGCCAGGGTTGGTGCAGTGGCATATAAACTGAATCTACCTGATGAATGTCGTATTCATCCAGTGGTTCATGTGTCTCAGCTCAAGCGGTTTGTTCCACCAACGACGGTGGTGGAATCGGATTTGAGTGCGTTGCCGGCGGACCCAGAGGAAGCAGTGTTCCCCATTCAGTTGCTCTCCTCCAGGATGATTCAGAAGGGTGCTTCTTCAATTACTCAGGTCAAGGTTCACTGGACATCTCTACCGTCTTCGCTGGCGACCTGGGAGGAGCTTCATGATCTTCGTCGCAGGTTCCCAGCATGTGCAGCTTGGGGTCAAGCTGCGTTTCAAGGGGGAAGGAATGTCAGCAACCAGAAGGCTACCCGGGCCACATCTATTGGTGGCTGACCGCGTCTGACCGTGTATGTGTGGATGTGGGCTTGAGAGTCGGCTTCGGCTGTTGGGTTGGGCCGTTGGCCTTGTAATGTCGGTTGTAGGCGCGGGGTTATAAGCGCAGGGTGGAGTCACCGGGAAGGCATCGAACCTGAGAACCATTCTGTAACTGAATTCCATCTCATCTCATACCTCTGGTCTTGCTCTTCCCTGTCTAAACTCCAACTCTGTTCGAATACAGTCAGGATTCCACATTGGAACCTGACACCCATCTGCTATGCTGTAAACGTTACTCTGTCTTTTGCCTCCTCCAACTAGCATGTACTAGCTAAGAAGGCTCATTCGTGGTGTATGTTTAGGCTAGGCCCATTACGCGAACTCCAGTTTTTTTTTTTTTTTGTAATTTCCTATATAACGTGATTTCTTTGTTTTCTTTGTAGTTTTTTTTTTTAATTTTTACTTCAATTTTATTTATTTTATCATAATCATTTTCCTTTTTATTTTCATATATACCAGCTGTTCTAAAGTATCCATGATATGTTTCATGATGTAAGGAGTCTCCTTAGGGGTGGCCTCATCTTTGTGATAGTAGGTTGAAAAACCGAAGATAATAACTTACTGTGAATGATTAATATGACTGATTGAAATAATCCATGCGATACCTTGATGCGGAACTAATCCACGTGGAAGGCCCACGAGCCTAGAGCATGAACTAGGGAGTGCTAGAAAAACATTTGCATATATCAGTGAAATAGTCTCTCACAAACCAACAGAGAACTCGCAAGAGGTTTGGTGTAAGTCACTCATTGGCTTTTGGCTGAAAAACCATACAGGTTTATCAATTCATCAAAAAAAATTAACTGCTTAGATAGAAATGGTATTTATACTAGGCAAAACTCTTCTACTTGGTATGAAAAGAAATTGAAGTTTTTGAAGATAGGCTATAGGTACAGTGAAAAGTCTCCATGATGAATTCCTGAGGAGGTCCCACATGGTGTCTGGTAGCCTTCTAAGCAGTGTCCACCAGTCTAAACATAACTCATTATTGGAAAGTCTAAATAATGTGAGGTTTGTTGCATTGGAAACTAAAATTGATAAGTTTTTTCATAGCTGTACTCTTTACCTAGAAGAAATCTCGGCAAATAGTAACTCTAAATTATCCTTAAGTATTGATAGGAATAGAGATTTTGGTAGTATAAAATCTCTTTAATAGTTTTCAACATCATTTTCAATGAACCGGCACTCATAATGCTTGCTTCTATTTATATAGCAGAAAATACAAGCAAGCAGCCCTGGAAACTACCTACAAGAAAAAAAAAACATCACCACCAACAATAGAAAAACCGTGACCTTTTTTTCCAACTTGATCTCTAAATATTTTCATCCTCTATTAACTAACTCTCTCATGACAATTTAGAAACTAGGTTTAAGAAATATTGTTGGAGATGCTCTAAGTAGCTAACTGTAGTATTGTGCATTGGCTTATAAATAAGAGTAAAATTCATGGATAGTCCATTAGCTTCTGAGGGTATGTCGATTTGGTCCATCAGGTTTGAGAGTGTATTTTTTGTCCAAAATCTTAATCAGGGGTGTATAAAGAGTCCATACCCCTTTGTTTTATGTTTATAATTGTAGAAAATTCCTAATATTTATTTTGCTTTCACAGGATTATTCTTCACGTGCAAAGGGACTAGATCAGGGCGTTCGCTGTAAATCGCCATGGCTACACACCTCCACCGCTGTTGCTGCCACTGCTGCTCTTCCAGCCTTCCACCCTCCTCTTCCACTGTGGCACGCCGTCGCCGGCCACCGCCTTCCAGCGCCATTCCCATTGGCGTCGAACTGGAACTGCACGCAACATGTGACGCCGATGAAGTCGGCGAGAGCATGACCTTTTGGAGCAGCTGCTTGCCCTAGTCAAACACACGCTGAGTCCCAGTGCGTGATTGTCGGCGTCGCGGATGTTGGGGCGGTCGGCGGAGAAGGTGACGTTGCCGCCACCTTCGTCGAGGAACTGGTCGAATGTCGCGCCCAATGGCTGCACGGTGGACCTGATGGTCCGCGCCGAAAGGGTGGATGGACGTGCGCTCTCATCAGGAGCATGTTGAGGGCTGAGGCAGTCGTGCTGCGGCGAGGCCGTGCTCGACCTCGACGGCTGGAGGGTGAGCGCACATCGGAGCACCAGCTCTTCCTGCTCGGACAGGTCCCGTGCGGCGTAGGCGCGTGAAAGACGATGACCATTGACGCACCCCACGTACACACGCTTCACGCTTGGCTTGTCACCGAGAGCTCGATCAGTTCGATCGTAAGGTCAGTCTCAATACATAGTTTCATGACACAGTTACCAAGACTACTAATTAGGTAACCGAGCCACATGAGTTTCATGGGGATGAAACTCCTCTCTCATCTGATGAAACTTCTTCATTTAATAACTCTGTCAAGTTAGCAATTTTGCTTATATGACACCCTATTTAATGTGCATGACACTCTCATGAAATATGCATTGAGACTAACCTAACCGCCATTCACGCAGCTAGCGAAGGAGTTCCTGAGGGCAAGCCTAATGTGGGCAGTGGAATATTTAGCCTCACCTAAAAGTCCTATTCCATGCATGTAGACTTGAGATGATTCAAGGCAATTAGCTTCTCAACGCAGGCTGCAATAGCTGGTCTCGTAAATCAATGATTCTTCGTCCTGTGCATGCTACTTCTATCCTTTTGATGTCGGAGGGGGCTGCTTCTTTAGGCAGCCCTGTTCTCACTTTCTCATAAATCAATGATTCTCCGGCTGTTGCCTTGCCACTTGCCAGACTTATGGGGCAGACTTGTTCACCTGAGCTGAGACGACTTTGTTCATTTGAGCATAAGCTTATCGGCCAAATTAATTAGATATAAAATAATATTTTTCTCTCATAACAAATTACTGTCAGCTTGCCAAACAACCTATTTGCCATGGTAATATCTGCACTGTTGGTTCCGATGTGGCCTATGAGGCAGCACGCCAACGACATGTCCCTGAATTGGAGCTTGCTGCCATGACGCAGGAGGTACGTCAGGCACATCACGGTGTCCACGGGCCCGTTGGGTTCCTGCTCACGCTCCGCTGGTCATCATGCGGGACAGGATCCACACTGCGAGCGACGGCGACGGCTTATTATGTTAAGTAGTTTGATTAACAATCTACTAGTTCTAGCTAGCTGCAAGGACAAGAGCACAAGTGCATGCGAAATTGCGAATCATAGAATGGAGCTAACCGGACTACCTAGTAGTCTACTACAGGTCTGCCTCCATGTGCGCCTGTCTGGATGACGCAGTCAGACGTCGGGTACGCGACGCAGGTGAGCGCATACCTAGCACCGACTTGCGTCTCGTCGAGGAACGACTGGTCTGACTGGTCGTCGGAGCCCTCTAGCACCTTGTCAGCGGCGCTGGATCACGGGTCACGGCGCTAGCCTCGCGCAGGAACGAAATGATGGACGGGAACCAAACGGCACCGCGAGGAAGTACCGACGTACGACCGCGACCTGGGACAGGGATGAGTGGGGGGTTTAAGTGTTAAATTAACCTACCGTAATTTCTCTCTAACCATTGGATTAGAGTCTTATAGTCCTGATTACAGTTTGCATAATTTGTATAGGTAGCCAGTTTACGGCCTTGTTTAGTTCCGAAAAGTGAAAACTTTTCGGTACTGTAGCACTTTCGTTTGTTTGTGATAAATATTATCCAATCATAGACTAACTAGGATCAAAAGATTCGTTTTGTGATTTACAGCTAAACTGTGTAATTAGTTTTTGTTTTCGTCTACATTTAATGTTTCATACAAGTGCCATAAGATTTGATGTGACGGGAAATCTTGAAAATTTTTTAGTTTTCAGAGTGAACTAAACAAGGCCTACATATCATACGCTGCCTGACCATATTGTGTTAAGTTTGTTTATAGAGCAGGCTGGGTGCCGCCATGTCGGCGCCGGCGAGTGCGAGAGCAAGCGGGAGGCGGAGCAGGCGGTGGCGCGAATGACGGTGTGAGGGGAAAGCCACGATAGTGAGTTGTGCAGGTGAGTTGCGGCGCGAGGGACCGAGAGACTTAGCTTGTCCTGCTCTTCTCTCCACTGGGCTATGCGTTGTGTTAGGCCAAAATTAAAAATTTGTTCCTAAATAATTTAGGCCACGGCTAGGACTAACTGGCCCTAGGCCTGGGTCCGCCACCGTGTCCAATGGCAGTGATGCATATCCGATGAAGCCATATGACTGAGTATAACTAATTACTACTACTTGTAGTTGATCTATATTTATATATCTAAAGACTAAATATAGTCCACAGAATCCCGTTTATCAATTTATTGTACCGTTTTTTTAATATAAAGAAACTAAGTGTGGCTATCATACTCTCAAAAAGATGGCGTCATGCACCATTGATTTATACTAGTAAACACCTTCACGCTATTGATTATATATGGATTACGCAAAGCTTAGCACAGTTGATCTATGGAGCAAATCACAGCTACATCTACTGACGTACCATCCATTCTTATTTAATTTTGAAGCGGTGTTGTGGAAATTGCCAAGTCACCGAGAAGCTTCCACTCGACTACTTGAGAATACTCTCTCCTTCCCAAAAATAAGAGAGAATTACGTATTTGGCATTGAAATAAATCGGTCATTCATATTTAATTGGCACTAGAAATTTTGAACTTCCTTATCTGCCACCGAGTTGAGGCACTGCTGTCCATTTAGGTTAGTATATGTCAAGTGTCTGGCAAAATAACTTAAATGTCCTTGTTTATTTGTAGTAGAAGTCCATGGTGCCAAATATAGAAAAAAATAAATGGACAGGTTGTTAAATAAGAAAATCATAAATATCCCAAATATACTTGTGAACTTAAATATGGTTTTTTTATAATTGAAAACTGCAAATAAATAACCAATAAATTTCAAATTCTACACATTATGCCCCTCCCTCTTCCTTTCACCTCGGCCACAAATCAAGGATGCACGGCTCAGGATGGCTGCTGGTTTAAGGACTCTCTCATTCCGAAAGATTCAACTTTTAGACTTATTCTAAGTTAAATTTTTTGACTGAATTTAAAAAAAAACACTAAAATTTATAGTACCAAACTAATATCATTAGATTTATCATAAAATATATTTTTATAAAATAATCATTCTATGTCATAGATATTTATGCTCTTTTATATAAAGTTGATCAAACTTAAAAAAAGTAATTAGTATGGATTCTAAGAGTTGAAACTTTCACGGACAGAGAAAATATGTAACTTGTATTTCCAAAATATTTAGTTTTTTAGTTTTCTAATAGATATAATATAAAGAGATTATATGGCGTCATCATAACATCATGGCTCAAGAGCAGAGCACACCGTGCATGACTCGGCCGGTGTTGGACGCCGAGCGATTCAGCACGGGGCCTGCTATCATTTATAGTATTTTAGCATATTTAACTCAAAATAGGTAAAAAAATACTAGTCGTTTAGTTAGAAGTCTTTAATCTAGAAAGCAAATATTAATTAATAGTTGTTGATTTATAGTGTTATTACTGGCTATATTTTAAACCTAAAAATTTAATTTTTTTATATGATAAAAATACCCAAGTTTTAAATCGCTCCGCCACTGCACTGGGCCGCGCGGCCGCGAGCACGCGTGAGTCGTGTCGCGCCATCTCACTATCCTGCTCCACACCGGTGCCGGAGAGGCCGTGTTTTGCGCAGCACAGCCGCCGCTTGTCCCACGCCGCTCGTCCCATGCCCGGAGCCACATGACCGGCGTCGCGTCTACCTCCAGCGCCATCGCGTCATCTCTGGACAGAGCAGCTGCTCGACGACTTCCTCCTCCTCGCGCCGTCGAGACGCACGCTGCGCTGCGCATGAACGGTCGTGGGGCATGCAGGCTTGGCGCCGATCTTGCAAGTGACGACTTTGCAGGAACTTCTGGATCGCGCGCTCCCTTCTCCGCCGAGGAGCCGTGCGGCCGTGTTTCGGGCGCCGGCAGGCGACGCCGCCCCGCGGCCTGTTTGCGACGAGCTCGCCCCGCCGCGGCCTGGCACTAGCGTCGGCTGGCGAGGAACTCCCACCGCGTCCCCCGCGCCTCGATCTGCCGAGTCCGGCGGCGGCGCGTAAGGCCGTCGCGGCCTGCTTGACTACTAGGCCCGAGAGGCCTTCGCGACTCCAGGAGACGAGCCGCGAGCTAGAGGGGTATTTTGGTACTTTTAAAAGAAATCCGACATGGTCAACGTAGAGGATGAAAACGGTCGGAACCGGTCGAAAAACTCCTAAATTATTTTCTATTTTTACATTTGAAATACGAAAACGAAAACGGTAAAGTCGGACACGAAAACGAACGCGAACTTACGAAATATCAAGAATTTCGAAAACGAACCAATTCGAGCGGATTTATGTCGAACACGGTCGATATACGAAAACTCAATACGAAATACCGATGTGTAGTACTAAGTGCATAACTAAGTATATACACGATCAAGTTTAAGTGCATATAATAATTAAAAAGTGCATGATTCTTGGTCTTAGGTATTTAATACAATAGCACACACATAAATAAGAACAAGTAATTAATAACTAGCAGGAACATAGCTAGCCACTAGTAGAAAGAACAAAGATGCATGGTGAGTACTCTGTAATTGGGCTGTGTGACCGTGCAGTTGACTAAATTCGGTTTAAACCAAATTTTGAATTCGAAATATTTCAAATTAAAAGTAGAAAAGTAGAAAACGGTCGAAAAATGTCTAAACCGTTTTCTACTTTTACATTTGAAATACGAAACATCTAAAATACGAAAACGAAAACGGTAAAGTCGGACAAGAAAATACGAATTCGATCGGATCTAATATAGAAAGCGGTTCGGTTCGGTTCGGAATATTTCCGTTCCGTTTTCATCTTAGATGCCCCCAAATGGACGGTAGTGCCATATTTCTGAAAGAAAATTTCAGCTTGGTGTTTGAGAAGAGAGTTTAAATTTTCTAGTGCTAAATATGAAAGACTGATTTTGTTTCAGTGTTAAATACATGATTCTCTCCACAAATAATGTCATTCTTGTTTTCCGAGAAAATTAAGCAATTTGAACTTGACCAAATATATGTTAACAATATTAATATTATATTTATGATACATAATTAACATCATTAGATGAATCATTGAATATGTTTATTTCTAGATATAAATGTCGATAATTTTTTTATAAATTTGATCAAAGCTAAGGCCTTGTTTAGTTTCTAAAAAAATTTGCAAAATTTTTCAAGATTTTCCGTCACATTGAATATTGCGGCACATACATGAAACATTAAATATAGATAAAAAATAACTAATTATACAATTTACATGTAATTTACGAGATAAAATTTTTGAGCTTAATTAGTCTATGATTGGATAATATTTGCCAAATACAAGCGAAAGTGCTACAGTGTCCATTTTGTAAATTTTTTACAACTAAGAAAATTTGGACCTTGTTTAGTTCCAAAAATGTTTTGGAAAACGACACTGTAGCACTTTCGTTTTTATTTGACAAATATTGTCCAATCATGGAGCAACTAGGCTTAAAAGATTCGTCTCACGATTTACAGACAAACTGTGTAATTAGTTTTTATTTTCATTTATATTTAATGCTTCATGCATGTTCCACAAGATTCGATGTGACGGAGAATCTTGAAAAGTTTTGGATTTTTTGGGGGTAAAATAAACAAGGCGTTGGTTGACACGAATCTAGCTGGTACTACAAATGAGTACGTAGTACTTTGCGAGCTGCTAGTAGATTCTACGAGATGATGCATGCATAGTTGCATACCTTCTTCTTATTCGGCACTTCTGTCCTTTTGTTAAGAAAGGAACGCTAGATCCTTATCTGTCTGTCAGAACCAACTACTGACGATAGATCGATCCCAACGACTGATGCCAGAACCAACTACTGATGTCTATTAAAACTGCGGCGTCCTTGTTGTCTATAAATTTAATTCCTTACTGACGATAGATCGATGGCACACTCGATTAATTGATATACTTTGATAATTAACAAGGTTCGCTCAGCATAATCCATGCTGATCACTTGGCAATCTTGTGACGAAAAAGATTTATATGGATACCAATCAACGAGTTGGCGAAATGTAGAATGTTTGAATCAAAAAATAAATATGTACTAGAATGTTCGGCATCGCAAAAATGTGATGGACCGTGGACCTTCAGCTAACTGGGGCTGCGCGTAGATAAACTAGAGCCAAAGGACACAAGCACTTTGCATAAACAAGAGGCGGCGAACGGACACACTGTACCCTAGCCGGCGGCGAGCCAGGGCTGCTAATCTACACTTATCTCTGTTTTTTTTAACCGAGCAGACAACAGCCACATGCGACAGCCAAACTACAGAAAACAAGGGTTGACTCCCAAGAACGACAATACCTTTTTTTTTTCAGGAGCCCATCTAATCCGAATCATACTAAGCATACAACCAGGATTAATCCAGCAGGAAGCATCTTACTACAGTCCTCAAAGAAAATAAAAACAAACAGTGAAAACGAAAACTATCTGAGGTACACATGAGCTTGATTCCAATTTGGGCCTTGTTTAGTTCATCCTAAAATCCAAAAACTTTTCAAGATTTTCCCGTCACATCAAATCTTGTGGCACATGCATGAAGCATTAAATATAGATAAAAAATGATTAATTACACAGTTTATCTATAATTTGCGAGATGAATCTTTTGACCCTTGATCCATGGTTGGACAATAATTGTCAAATACAAATAAAAATGCTATAGTGTCAAAATCCAAAAACTTTTTAGATCTAAACAAGGCCTTGATCTAGATGCAATTACCCAAACCCGGAGAACCCAACTGAAGCAATTTTTTTGGTTTTAAATTAGGTTTTACACATGTAGCCCAAACCTAGAGGAGAAAATAAAACCCTAAATATCCTTTATTTGTCCATATTTCAGAGAATCAGACACTTTTTCCCCCAACTCCATATGAGCCCTCGAGCAACGCAACAACTTAACCCCTCAAACCCACTATAAGGTAAGTTTTAACGGAGTTTCATTAGAGTTTTATGGATATTAAATATACTGATGTGAATATTAATAAAGAGAGAGATGATAAGAGTTTTATGGAAGTAGAGAGAGTTTTACATGGATTAAACTCTTCGACACTATTTCTAAACTATAGATGTGTTGGAAACTAGGTTAATTATAAAAACCTAACTCAAGATGTCCTCATACCATTCTGCAGAAGCAACACCTGGTGGGTAGTCTATAGTCTTGTTTAAAGATTACTTTATGATACTTTTACAATATAACAACAAATTAAAAATGGGTATAAATTCAAAATTAATAATTATTTTAGGTTGTCTTTAATAATTACTTGATGCATAAGCTGGATCTAGACTTAAGGGGATAATTTTTACACATTTAGTGAATTACTTCCTTGCTTTACATGATGACTCCGCTAACTAGTTTGTATCCATTTTCAAGGTTATTTTAGTTCAATTTACACAATGGTTGTGAGGTGGACAATATAGAAACAAATTATATCCTATGACTACCATTTTCAATCTACACAGAGTTAGATGGTGTGATAGTTTGATTTTTTTAAGAAATTTCTTGGATTGCCTTTTTAGACTTTTTTCTCTTTTTTTCTGGAACTAACTCATGAACCCGTGCTCCTCCACATCTAGAATATTATACTTATATAAATACTAAAAGTTCAGTGTGGATAAATATGGTACATACAAATAATTAGTTTGGTTTGTATTCATTTGCTAACACAATATATATTTAAATATTCTATAATAACTAGATTATAATAAATTTATCAATTAGTATGTATGTGTTTTCATCGTTGCAAAAAAATGTATTTGCTTGAAACCTAGCTTGAATTATACCTGCTATTGTTGTATTCCTTTTGTGACATCATGAATCGATAATATGGCTTCCAAATTTTGATCTTATTAGGGCACTCACAATGCAGACTCTATCATAGAGTCTAAGGTTATTTATTACCTCGAATAATGTGGACTTAGAGTCTAAATAAGACTTGGAGTCTTATTTTTTCCACCTCTTTCTTCAATAAATATGCTGCCACATCAGCAAAATACCATAAATAATATGTAATTAATTGTCTTGGACTCTATGATAGAGTCTTGCATTGTGAGTGCCCTTAACTGTTGTATTCTTTTACTCATGTGTTAAATTCAAATGGTGCTTATTTTATCATTTATTCTCAAGTTTCCACTTATACTTTATTCAAAAATATGTTCCAAATCCTAGATTATATCTTAGTTACTAGAATGACATAAGTAGTCACTGCAACTTGCACTAAGACAATCAAGATGCTGAATTTTTTCTATCACAAAAACTATATGTATGGTAGTATTATCTATGAAAAACTAGAGTGTTTATAATTAAACTACCCAAATTGGTATGTTAAACTATTTTAGAAAATATTAACAACTTACAAAAATTACTGCAATAGAGTTTTTATATAATTTATAATAGTCTTAGGGTCATAGTATATGTTTGTTAAGGGAATACCTTTTTTTCATGATCGATAAACTATATATATATATGCATGTATTCTTGTTATACTAGTGACACATAGCATTTATGTTTAATTCCAATTTAAAATTGTACGTAGAACTAGGTAATTTGGAATCATATATAATATACTTGATGGTCATTGTTTTTTTCATCATTGATTATATTGGTGGTTAAGACGTAAATTTGAGGAACATTTTAATTAAATTATACTCGTTTGTTGTGGCTCCCGTTGGTGGTCTTCAGAGACCTTCCGACGGAACTGATATTTTGCCGCTCCATCTCTGTTCTCTGCATCTCAAAATGTCCCCGACTAGGTGCATATAGCGCTAGAAGCGCTTATCTTAGGAGACTCCTTTGGTGCGCGCGGCTCCAACCATTTTGCTGTCGCAAATACACAATTATACAAAGATGTCTCAGTAGTAATTAACTCTCGTGTTTTAGCCCATTAATATTCCTGTTCTCGTTTGTTCTTTGAATTGGCTTCTACTCATTGTATCTGAGAAAAGACGACCGCAAATTAGCAGCTAGCTAGCTATGACCAGTGCAAAATCAACGGTCAGAACTCGAAACTGTAATGCCCTATCCCCAAATTGGGAAAAACCCAACACACAGACGACGAAGTTTTCCTCCGGTACAGTCAAGCCGCTTTGATCCTGTCTTCAGTCTTCACAAAAGGTTGGAAAACACGCTTGCACTAAGGCCAGGCCACTACCCATCTCGTCCCATTCGCCGCGAAGACGACACTTCCAGCCGCTTTCCTGCCCTGTGTATACAATTCCTCGTCGGCCGCCGCTCGGCGTACCGCTACGCTGCACATGCTGTATACGACGACGTCCATCTCTATCCGCCGACGGCTACGGACCACTATGCGTAGCCGCCGGCGGGCATGGCGCCCGGCCGGCGGCCAATCGGCAGCGGCCAGCGCGTCCCCGCGTGCCTCATCGCACTCACAACTCGATCGCAAGCGAAAGCGGCAAGCAGCAGCCAGCAATCAACCAAGTAAAAAAACAAGGTTTCTGGCCCATCCCAAGCTATTATACACGTACTCGATCCGTAGAATATACTAGCTAGGTTTCCGCTCGTGCGCCACCTTGACCTGATCCCCACCAACATCATCATGCATACTGCACCGCACAATATCCATCCATGAATCCAATGTTCCACGCTCCCGCGTGCTCAGCTCTTGGCTGCAGCTTCCGCGCTGACCCGTTCAATTTTTTTTTTTTTTTTTGATGATCCAGTAGGAGTGTTAAGGTACGACGTACTCCGTGTTGTTCCGTTCTTCATCCCAGCGCGCTGGCCTATAAATACTCACACTCGTGCATCGACCTCGCCACACCCAATCACAAAGCTAGCGCAACACAACAGCAAGACACAAGCAAATTAAACAAGCCAATCAAGCTTCAAGCCCTTATTACGATCTGAATTGATCTAGCTAGAGCATCGATCTCCGAGAAGAAACCCTCGAAACTTTTGTAGTTGCTGTCCGCGCGTGTACGTGCCTTTGACGAGAGGTCGAGGTAACAATGGCGCCCGTGTATACTGGAGCGGTCCACGGCACCAACGGCGGCTCCGGCCTGACCCTGAACCCGGCCGTGGTGGCGCAGCGGGCGCTCAGCCTCGGCGGCGCGTCCACGCCGTTGTCGTCGTCCACGCCGCCGGCCTACGGGAACATCGTCACCGTGCTGAGCATCGATGGCGGCGGCGTGCGCGGGATCATTCCCGGCACCATCCTCGGCTTCCTCGAGGAGAAGCTGCAGGTTTGTTTTTGCATGCATATACATATGCCAGTTATCATTCTCTGCTGATCACAAAATGTCAAAATACCAGTTCTGACGGGTTTGTTAATTTGGCGCCCCTGTGTGTGTGTGTGTGTCTGTACGCAGGAGTTTGATGAGCGACCGGAGGCGAGGCTGGCGGACTACTTCGACGTGATCGCCGGGACGAGCACCGGCGGGCTGGTGACCGCCATGCTCACGGCGCCGAACAAGGAGGGCCGGCCGCTCTTTGCCGCCAAGGACATCAACGACTTCTACCTCAAGAACTGCCCCAAGATCTTCCCACCAAACAGCAGCGGCGGTCCTCTAGGGTTGTTCAAGAAGTTGTCGGGGCCCAAGTACGACGGCAAGTACCTCCACTCCCTCGTCCGGGAGCTCCTCGGCGAGACGAAGGTCAGCCAGGCGCTCCAGAACATCGTCATCCCGACCTTCGACATCAAGCTCATGCAGCCCACCGTGTTCTCCAAATACGATGTACGACGACGTCCATAAGTCCATTGCAGAAGTTAACTACACTTGATAACGATGGTTTGAACCTTAATTTCACCGTGCTAATAACGCTCCGGTGACTTACGCACGCAGGCCATTAACGATGTCTCCAAGGACGCTCTGCTCTCGGACGTGTGCATCAGCACGTCCGCCGCGCCGACGTACCTCCCAGGACACCAGTTCGAGACCAAGGACAAGGATGGCAAGCCCCGGGCCTTCAACCTCATCGACGGAGGCGTCGCTGCAAACAATCCTGTGAGTGACTGATTAATTGTGATTATTGACCACACACAACTGACGTGCTAACGGCAACGTACAAACACTAGGTGACGAGTAAATTAACACTTAGCTATAGCTAGTACTAGCTAGCTAGATAAGAAAATGTGCACCAAACTTGACAAATTAATTTAATTTGCAGTAGAGTACTGTCAACGGCATGTAGTAAATAAAAACAAGTGGATTACCAACCGTTTAATGTTGAGTTGACTTCTCTATGAACTGTTACCAATCGAGGCTAGTATAAGCTGACGAAACGTGCACCAAACTTGACAAATTTTGCAGACGCTGCTGGCGATGACGGACGTGAGCAAGCAGATCCTGCTGGGCAACCAGGACTTCTTCCCGATCAAGCCAGCGGACTACGGCAAGTTCATGGTGCTGTCGCTGGGCACCGGCACCGCCAAGGCGGAGGAGAAGTTCGACGCCGTGCAGTCCAGCAAGTGGGGTCTTCTGGGGTGGCTCAGCAACAAGGACACCACGCCGATCATCGACAGCTTCAGCCAGGCCAGCGCCGACCTCGTCGACATCCACGCCTCCGTGCTCTTCCAGGCGCTGCACTCGGAGAGGCAGTACCTCCGGATCCAGGACGACGAGCTCACCGGAGAAACGTCGTCCGTCGACGTGTCCACCATGGAGAACCTGAACCGCCTCGTCGACGTCGGCAAGGGGCTGCTGAAGAAGCCGGCGTGCAAGGTGAACATCGAGACAGGCAAGAACGAGCCCGACGTCAAAAGGGGCACCAATGAGGATGAACTCATCCGTTTCGCCAAGATGCTGGTACGCGAGCGCCGGGCTAGGATCCAGAGAAAGGGTGACAACACAATCTAATTAAACCTGGAGATATAGAGGCCGCCCGGATGATACTTGTGTCAAATATGTGTTCAAAAAGTGTACTACATGATAGCTCCCTAATAAGCCGCATGTGTTCTGCATTTCATTCGTTCTGTGTATCCTCTTCAGTTAGTTCTTCTAAAGTGTCTATCCTATCATGATGCACAATGTACAGCTTGCATAATTTGTCTATTTACACGCTACTCCACCAAATCTGCCTCCAACACGGACTATCTTATTTATATGAGTTCTTTTGTATTGGTTGATGGGTACTATCATGTACTTTTGACTTGAGTACCTATAAGCAGCTAAGCCTCTGATTAATTCTGGTCGTCTGATGTGTGTAAAATATTTTGCTTGTTAACTTTATTTAGTTAGAGTAATAATGAAGTAATTTGATTTTATTTAGTTAAGAGTAAAAAGTAATTGTTCCTGTTCACAAGGAACAACCTTGACCCTCCACCTACTGAATTTTTTTCTATATAGCCCATATATATACAGTAATGATATACACCAGACATCCATCCGTCCGAACGCTCCTATCCACTCATTTCACTGCTCCTCCATGCCTTCTTATCCACTCCTCATTTTCATCTCCACTCTTCCCTCTCATCTTGCTGCCGCTCCTGCCGCTCGCACATGCGCCTGCACTTTATGCCGCGCCACCAGCAAGCCGCTCCTCCCTCCTTTCCTCCCTCCCTCCCCGCTGCAACCCACGCGCCCTCTATGCCACCGGAGTGGAGCGCGATGGCGGCAACTTCCAGTGAGCGGCGTGCCTCCCTTCCTCCCTGCTCTCTCTCTCTCCCTCGCTCTCACGACCTCCATGCATCTCAAGATGCAGACGACAGCGCGTCTCTAACGAAGTAGGTGTGGAGGAATTTGGATCTGAGGCCTCTCTCTCCATTTCCCCTCCCTCCTCTTGTGGATCTGGATCTGAGGCCTCCTCTACTCCTCCTCCACCTCTTCCAGCTTTTGCTCCTCCTCGTCCTTCTCCTCTTCCTCTGGGTCTAGATCTACAGGATGTTGTGGTGGCTAGGGTTCCAGTGAACTCTTGGGGTTCAGTGCTCACGCGTGTTGCAATGGTGGTTTGTGGTATCTTTTCAGGTTATGTTGCAGTAGGATAGGGTTTCAGTGAGCTCTCAGGTTCAAATCTCGTTATTGTTGCAATGGTTCTCTCTAGACGTTGCAGTAGGTTTTAGCCGTTGTTGCAGTACTGTGTTTTGAGATGTTGTTTCAGTGTTGTTGTAGTACTATATCCATGGTGTTTCAGTTGCTCTATCTAATGCTTCAATTTGCAATGTTGTATTAGTTGTTGCAACAGTTGTTTGGTGTTATTGTAATACTATATCTATGGTGTTTTGGTTGCTCCATCTAATGCTTCAATCTATGTTGTTGTATTAGTTGATACATGTTGTTACAATAGTCGTTCGTTATCGTTGTAATACTATGTTCATGGTGTTTTCAGCTGTTACATCTAATACTTCAATTTGTATGTTGTAGTAGTTGTTTGTATGCTGTTGCAGCAGTTGTTCATTGTTTGTTGTAATACTATATTTATGGTGTTTCAGCTACTTCAACCTATTGTTGCAGCATTATATTTGGTGTTGTTGCACTATCATACGTATTGTGTTGCAGCGTCAAGTATATGGGGACGGGCTGTGGGGACGAGTTAGCGGCAAGCGAATCTGCTAGGGGCCGGCAAGGTGAAAGCCCTAGTTTGGTTTTGGATAATTGATGAAACCCTAGTACTAACCTCTATACTAAGTGTGTGTAGACTTAGTGAGGTTGGTACATGCCAAGTGATGGAGCAAGAGATGATCATGTTGATAATCGTGATGACCACAAGATGATCAAGTGCTCAACTTGGAAAAGAAGAAAGAGAAAAACAAAACCCTATGGAGATCAAAGCAAAAGTATTGCTTAATTAGGTTTTTGGTTTTGGTGATCAAGATACCATAGATTGTGTCATCACGTTTAGGATAGATAGTCGTACTAAAGAGGGGAATTCTTTGGCTAAGCGGTTATCAAGTGCCACTAGTTGTCATTGTTCATGTACATGCATTTCGAACCTAGTGAGCTAATTTAACTCCTTCGAAGAAAATGTTTGTAAAAATGCTAACATAGTTGCACATGTTGGTACACACATGGTGGTGTTAGCACACTTAAGAAGGAGGTGGAAGTTGAAGGGTAGAGAGGGGTTTGGGTTCCTCTTGGGATGCGACGCTTTTGAGAAAATAAAATGCATATTTTCTATTGCGCCGGTGGAAAGTTTGGAGAAAGTCGTCGGAGTGTTCCTCACCGAAAAGCACTCACCGGACGCTCTGACCGCAGGCACCGAACGAGTTAGCGGCAAGCGAATATGTTGACTTTCTCTGGCGTTGTTAGGGTTGTGCACCGGACGCCAAGCACCGAACGTGGGCTAGACCCTGTATATGCGTCCGGTGTAGCTTGACTTCAGCAGTGAGATTGACTGAGAGCACCGGACGCTCGGAGTGAGTCCGGTGGTGAGAATCTGGTGTCCTTGCGCGTTTGCAGCGCTCTCTGAGTAAGGGACCAGACGCTCAGGAGTGAGTCCAGTGCTCCTGCATTTTTGCAAACCTCTCTGCATACGTGACCGGTGCGCATCGGACGCGTCCGGTGCTCACTTGACCGCGTCCGGTGGTTTGCAGGTGACCGTTAGAGTTCGACACGTGAGATTCAAAGAGCTAACACGTGGCTATTTCTGGAGCACCGGATGCTCTGTTCTAGAGTCTGGTGCCTCACTTGCAGCGAGTCTGGTGGTCCTGTTTTCAGCCTAGTAAAAGAGCCAATGACTCTATTTGTTTGAGGAGCTTATAAATAGTTGTTGGTCGGCTTGGGGCTCACTCTCTTGGCATTCTAGCATACTTGACATCCTTTTGAGCCTAAGCAAACACCTTCCACTCATCTCCTTCATAGATCAAACATCTTTGTGAGATTGGGAGTGATTTCAAGTGCATTTGCTTGAGTGATTGCATCTAGTGGCACTTGGGGATCGATTTGACTGCGGTTTTCTTGTTACTCTTGGTGGTTGCCGCCACCTAGATGGCTTGGAGTAGCGGAGGAGCATTGGCACGAGTTGGTGATTGTTCGTGGCCATGTCCCGGTGATTCTGAGGGGTTTTGTGCCTACCCCGGCGGAGAGCCAAAGGCAACATTATAGGATTGCTCATGTCATTGAGCTACCTCACTTGTGGGTAGGTTCTTGTGGTGTCCTAGTAAGGATGAGGTTCATGCTACACCTCTTAGCCGCCGAACCACCAAGTGTTGGTCGACACAACAGGGACGTAGCGTGCCGGCAAGCACGTGAACCTCGGGAGAAAAAATCGGTGTCTCAATTGTGTTTGATTGGTATTCTCACAGTGCTTGATTGTTCATATATTGGTGATTGGTTCATTCCCTACAAGGCGGTATAAATATCTCTTCCTTTCCATTTACTTACCGCAAAGTAGTGTAACTAGTCTAGTTGCTAGTCTTGCCTTGTGTAGCATAGTTCACTAGTGTAGCTTGTGGTGACATAGCTCTTGTGTGCCTAGTATTTATATCAACTAGAATTGTTAGATAGGTGGCTTGCAAACACCCCATTAGAGCTAGAGCAAAAAGCTTCACTTTGTTATTTACTAACCTCTTAATCTAGTGAGTTTGTAGAATTTTTAAATAGGCTATTCACCTCCCCCCTCTAGCCATATTAGGACCTTTCACAAGGCGAGGGGCAGGGCGGATCCCATGCTCATGGGGGTGGGGGCGGGTTCCTTGCGCGGGGAACAGACGTAGGGCGGTCCTCTGTGCAGGGTGAGTGGGCAGAGGCAAGTTGGTTAGGATGGAGCGGACAAAGGATAGTCTTCCGTGTGGGGCAAGTGGGGCAGGGACGAGTTGATTACAGATGGATGGGGTTTACTTTTCTTTTTTTTCTCCGTGTGGCGCAGGTTGGGGGCTCAGCGTCCAGACGCGTTGCGGGCGTCGGACATCCGGGCGCTAGCTGTTCTGATATATATATACTGCAACAGTTGTATACAGAGTCTCAACGTATGACATGTCGATACCTAACACATCACACACACATTGACTCATCATATCACACTAGCACAAACAAAAATCTCCACTTCTTTTAGGGATTTAGGGTTGTCCTAATGTTTTAGCATTCAACGTTTAGTACAAATATTCACTACCAAATGCCTTCTAATAAGGATTCTCATGTGCTATGACTAATGACTAATGATAGTATTTTATTACTACTTAAAAATACTAGAAAAATTCCACCATTTCTGGTGAGCTTCACCAACCCATCGAGCATTGGCTCCTGCGCAACGAGCCACATAGTACACTGTGTACTTTACCTCGCATCAGTGCTTTGCCTCGCATTTGCTCCTATTGCTACCACTATTGTTGCATCCACTCTTGTCGTGTACATTGTTTGAAGCATTTACGACTACATGTCAGGCAACGCAACAGAAATGGAGGAAGCGGTTGTGCACGACGACTGGTAGCTCTGTAGGCTAGCGAGCACCCGACGCTATCGTGTTGCCGGCTCAGCCTAATCGGAGCCGCCCAAACTAAATATGAGCAACGGGCCGGCCCAGCCCGGCCCCGTAAGGCCCGCGTGCCTCCACAGGCCACCTTGCCTGCCTGACGGCCCAGGCACGGCCTATGGGCCGATCGGACCGGGCCGAAAAGCACGAGGCCCAATAGTCCTTCGGGTCGGCCCATGAGCCATGCTATATGAAAACACCAAATTTAATACAGAATTTAACAAAGCATAAGTACATTGCATTCAAGTCACATATATTAATACTTCACAATTCACATAACACAATATACTCTCAGATCATATTTCACTTACCAAAAGTCACAAGTTTCATAAGTCACAGAACCTGATACTTCAAGTTTCACAAATTCCCTGATACCGGGCCATTTCCGTGCCTATTGTTATAAGCGGGCCGTGTCGTGCCGCCCAGCGGGCCGAGGGGTCGGCCTAAGCATAGCCCGCTACGTGTTTCGGGTCGGCCCGAGCCTAGTTAGGATCAGGCCGTGCAATGCTCGGGCCGGGCCAAATCACCGTGCTTTAGGCCGTGCCTTTGGTCCGCGGGCTGCATGCTCAACTTTACCCCAAACCCTCCACACGGACAGCCCTCAGCCATTATTGGATAACGGACAGAGGTGGACGATGAATCAAGGGGAAATTTGGTCTATTAATTGTCCTTGCTATCTTGGGAATGACAAAAATAAATATTTTAATAGGTGCGGTGTCTAATAGCAAAGAATTATAATTTTATAATGGTACTAAGTATATTTTAGAGTTAGTGATGTCCATCAACATATTAGATATTTGTGCGGTGTCTATCAGCATAGTTTGCCAAACATCGTATAACTAAAGTGATCAAACTAAAGTTTAGTGACCCCACTAAAGTTTAATAGCACCCTGTTTGGTTCTATTCACTAAAGACCACTAAAGCACTAAACAAAGACCATATTACCCTTAATTAATGCAAGCACTAAACTTTAGTGGGGGTAAACCAAACAGGCCATGTTTGCACTTTAGTCACTTTTAGTAGCCCCTTATCTACTAAAGCCACTAAACTTTAGTGACTCTTTTAGAGGGAGGTATTTGGTATTTTAGTGACTAGGTCCTAAAAATAAAGTCTCGGTACCATATTAAAATTGCTGCAGAGTAAAATGTTACTTGCCGAACGACAGTGATGCATATCATCAGAAACTTTCAAACCACCGATTAGTCATCACAAATCTAAAGGTAGTCCACGGAATCAACTTAGCATAATAACCGTGTCATATGCTGGAAAATTAAAGGTGGCGTACTCTTTAATTTTTATATACTACTAGTCGTTTTTAACACATGTCCACGCTATTGATTATGGACTATGCAAACCTTGGTCCTGTTTGATTTGTGAAAAATATTTATATATATATCCATTCTTATCTTGAAGTGTACGTGGTGGTATATGTAAAACGACAACGTGACAATTATCCAAGTCGCCCACACGCATAGTTTCCGGTCTAGGAAATGCGTATAGTGAAGTCACAAATGTTCTACCCTATTCAGAAACGGAGGGATTTAATTAAAAGCACCGGGAGGAAGAGTATTTGAAGAGAGATTATATTTCTACAATGATCATATCTTGTTCTGAACCTGTATGCGTATATCCTTTTGTTTAAGAAAGCAAAGCTAGCTGCGTACATCTGACTTGTCACAACGATGCAACGTTTAATAGTGCTGGTCCATGTTTGTCTTTGAATTTGATACCCTACTGATGGCACGATCGATTGATATATACTACGTACTAAACTTAATTACGTACTCAACATCATCGTTAGCTGTACATGATGGCTACCTTTTTAATTTTCTCTCTGCACCAGCTGCACTGCAGCATCCCGTTGAACTTTCACGTGATGGAGCTGGATGTGATCGATGTGCGTAGATCGAGTTTTTTTTTTATGTTTCGAAAAATAGAAACATGTGGGACGTGCGTAGAATGTTAGGCTTGGCAAAACACGATGGAATGTTCTGCGAACTGCTGAGATAAATTATAGTAGCAAAAGGGGCCGGGTTCTCTGTATAAAACAATGCAATGCTCACGGACAGACTTTCGGCTAAGCGAGCAGGCGACTAGCTAGTGCTAATCACAAGCCTCCCCATATATATAAAAATGAAGCAGTCAAGTGGCAAGGCATGCATGAACCATGCACGACACAGCTGAATAAAGCAAAACAAGGGGGCTAACGACGTTGACAATTGGGTGCCTTCAAACCGTAGTGCATTTCTCCGATTCAAATTATAAAGTCAGTCTTAGTGGAGGTTTTGTGAGAATAGTACATTAAATAAGATAATATGGTATAGTAATAGATGAAGAGAGATATGATGAAAGTTTCATGTGGAAGAAACTTGTCTAGACTGTTTCTAGCATATGAGAGACTTGAAAACAGCAACATAAAACCCCCACTGATACTGGTAAGATGTTTTGTTTTTTAAATATATTACTTCTACTATATATATATACATATATATATATATATATATATATATATATATATATATATATATATATATATATATATATATATATATATATATATATATATATATATATATATATAATGTTTTAGCTTTTGTAGATATAGATTGTACTACATACTTTATTTATACATTATATATATATAGTAAAAAACGTATATCTAAAAATGTCAAAATACAGTACCAAATGTCGAGAGTTGATATATATTGTATTTCATAATAAAAAAATTGGGAAATTAAATCATAGGATATTATTTATTTTTATTATAACAGAGAGGCAGTGAATTTAGAAAAAATAAAACTTTGAGGTTTCTCTCGTTTGAACTAGATTTTTTTTTTTTGAGAGTGTTTGGACTAGAAAATTGGAAAGATCAACACGTACGGTGCTTTCTTCCAATGGTCCTTTACCCAATTAGAAAGAGTAAAGAGATAAGATAGAATAGTGCACGGCCAATTGAGTGTAGAAACCGCACTTGACACTTGTCATTTCTGTCCCGGTCGTCCTTTCTTCCCTAAGTTGGTCTCCTGTTCCTTGGTCCAGTACCTATGTGTGACAAGTGAAAAATCAACGGTCAGAACACAAATGTGTGGAGTACGTTACGTAGGGCGGTGCCTGCCAAGCTTGAATCTCTTCCTGCCAAACAGTCACACACTTACACGAGTCATGCGTCATCGATCTGAACCAACAATCAACTAGTATTTCGTCGTCCCAACAACGCGCTGCGAAACAAGGCACGTACGAGCGAGACTTCCGATCCGGCCGCTTCCCCAGCGTAGAAATTCCTCGATACGCGTACGTACGCACGCCCGCATACGTCCGTCCTTCTACACCGGCCGGCGACGTGGTGGCAATCAGCTACGTCGGAGTCGCGATCGCAATTCGCGCAAGCGAAAAAGCCAGCCAAACCTGGCAAGTGGCACCGATCGAATGGATGGGCTGCCTGCCGCGGAAAACAGTAGGTTTTCCGGCCCATGCATGCTGCCCATCACGCCGAAGCGGAAGTGCGGAGCGGGACTGGACTTTTCCACCGAGCAAGCCCAGAAAAAAATATCGCGGTTTCCACTACTCCACTCGTGCGCGACCTTGACCCGATCCTTCCTTCCTGCGATCTAGCTATCGTCGTCACGCCAGGCCAACACCGCGACGGCGACCGGACTGGATCTTCTCAAAGGGCCCCGCGTACGTAGTACGTGCTCGGCTGATCGGCTGCCTCCCCTGTGTTCACTCTTTGATTTGTTCAAAATATGCAGCTTTCGGACTCGTCATCATCCATTTTCCTTTGGGGACTCACGAACTTCGACCTCGATCTCCTAGCTAGTATCTGCTGACGAAATCTCCAGTTTTGATTCAGTAAACCCCCCGTGTTGCCCCGTTCGTTATCGTTTAACCCTGCTCGATCTCCATCGGTTATAAATTCTCCTGCATCGACCCAGCTACTGCTACATAGCACGAATACACTCGCTCAATAGCCAACAGCACAAACGAGCATCTCCTTTCTCCGAGCTAGTGAGGTGACTGAGGTCTGGTCTGTCTGATTGTTGATTACTCGGTGATCGAGTGAACGAAGTACGTAGGTCGTAGATCGTACGTGTCTTCCATGGCGCCGGTGTATGCTGGGGAGCTCGCCGGCACCAGCGGCTCCGGCTCCGGCCTGACGCTGAACCCGGTGGCGCGGCGGGCGCTCAGCCGCGGCGCGTCGACGTCGACGCTGGGCACGCCCAAGTCGCCTCCGCCGGCCTACGGGAGCATCGTCACCGTGCTGAGCATCGACGGCGGTGGCGTGCGCGGGATCATCCCGGGCACCATCCTCGGCTTCCTCGAGGAAAAGCTGCAGGTTCATGATGATTCATACACAACTCTGTTCTCTCTCCGATGCACCGTACCGGCCAGCTCTGACCATGCATGGATTTCGTGACTGCAGGAGCTCGACGGGCCGGACGCGAGGCTGGCGGACTACTTCGACGTGATCGCCGGGACCAGCACCGGCGGGCTGGTGACGGCCATGCTCACGGCGCCGAACAAGGACGGCCGTCCGCTCTTTGCTGCCAAGGACATCAACGACTTCTACCTCGAGCACTGCCCCAAGATCTTCCCATCCGGCAGGTGAGGATGATCCATATATCCAAAACTTTGCATGCACGCACGACGAACCTACACGAGTCAACGAGTCATACTACTCACTAGCCTTCATGAGGAAGGCGTACGTGGTGCAAATGTTTGACTGGATCAATCGTCTTGTGTGTTGTGCAGCGGCGGTCCTCTGGGGTTGTTCAAGAGCATGGCAGGGCCCAAGTACGACGGCAAGTACCTCCACTCCATCGTCCGGGAGCTCCTCGGCGAGACGAGGGTCAGCCAGGCGCTCCAGAACATCGTCATCCCCACCTTCGACATCAAACTCCTCCAGCCCACTGTCTTCTCCAGATACGATGTACGCGTCCATATATGCACAAAGTACATCTGTGATAAGATAGGTGCATGCATGCACGATCGTCGATGCATGCATCATGTTAATTTCACCGTGCTAATGCTCCGGTGATTATTCATGCAGGCCATGAGCGATGTCTCCAAGGACGCTCTGCTCTCCGACGTCTGCATCAGCACGTCCGCCGCGCCGACCTACCTTCCAGGCCACCAGTTCCAGACGACAGACAAGGACGGCAAGCCCCGGGCCTTCAACCTCATCGACGGTGGCGTCGCCGCAAACAATCCGGTGTGTGATCTACCGAACATCCATATATGCTAGTACTACGTGTATACTTGTTGACTTCTATGAATAATCGTACGTGACGCTGACGAAACTTGACAAATTTTGCAGACGCTGCTGGCGATGACGCACGTGAGCAAGCAGATCCTGCTGGGAAACCAGGACTTCTTCCCGATCAAGCCAGCGGACTACGGCAAGTTCTTGGTGCTGTCGCTGGGCACGGGCTCCGCCAAGGTGGAGGAGAAGTTCGACGCCGTGGAGAGCAGCAGGTGGGGAATCCTGGGGTGGCTCTACAACAAGGGAGCCACGCCGATCATCGACAGCTTCAGCCAGGCCAGCTCCGACCTCGTCGACATCCACGCCTCCGTGCTCTTCCAGGCGCTGCACTGCAGCAGCAAGAGCTACCTCCGGATCCAGGACGACGAGCTCAAGGGCGAGACGGCGTCCGTCGACGTGTCCACCAGGGAGAACCTGAACCGCCTCGTCGGCGTCGGCAAGGCGCTGCTGAAGAAGCCGGCGTGCAAGGTGAACATTGAGACTGGCAGGAACGAGCCGGATGGACATAGGGGCACCAATGAGGAGGAGCTCGTCCATTTCGCTCAGATGCTGGTAGATGAGCGACGTGCGAGGCTTCAGAAGAAGGGCAACAGCACAGTACTGGTGTAAAATGGATGGGCTAGGATACTCTTTTTGTGTCAAATATTTGTGTAGGATATAGATTATTACATGATAGCATGCATATTGCATATGTGAGCATGCATGGTCCCTATATATATAATTCATTCCTTATTCATGTTCTTTGTCCACACGTTGGTTAGTACTTGCAAAAAAAAAACACTTGCACGTAAATGTTTTGTACCACTGTTAGATCTCTCAAAAAAATGTTTGTACCACTGTTAAGCATTCAAATTTTACCCACAAATATAAGGAATGTTTGTGCCCCAGAAAAACGTATTCTGTTTGTAGTTAATCTGTCAATGCATCCGAAAAATCTAAGAAATTCTTATATTTTTTGAACCGCAACAATCATACTGGCAGTGATGAGGGGGACAATCATGTGGTTTCTAATGTTGAATGTAGTGGCACTCATAGAACGTAAAAATAAATTTGATGGCACTCATGTGTCCAAACTATTTTTTTTTCAAGGGCTTCTCCGGCATTGTTGAATCATTCGATGGCACACACAAAATTCTCTCTTGCTAATATTGCTGCGGCCATGTAATGTGATACTCTCTGTCAAAACAAGAAAACAATTTTAGTACGGTATAACAAGCCAAAATATCATAAATTTAATTAAATTAAATTTATAAAAAAACCAATAGTTGTGTTACTAAATAATGTTACTAAAATCTCCATCGAATACATATATTAATAGTGTGTTTTCTAATAGTTGAGCTGGCCTGTGGGTTTTTATATCTATCTCTTCGAAAAGCTGTTGTGAACTATCAGCTATGAAAATTCTGCTTTGAAAAAATTATGGAACTTTTAGTTAAAATAAGTATAAAACTTACCGCATCTCTCTATCTCCCTTAAAACAACTATGAAAGAGCTCTTTATTTTCACCGATTAAGCAAGGTCTAAGGTGATTTTAAAACTGTACTACTAAAAAGCATATGAATCCCCTTCTTGAGCAGCTCGCTTCTTTCAATTCTAAGCAAGCCCAGCCAACTTTCCCCTGAACAGTTATTTTTGGTTGATGCGACTCTGATGGCATCACCCAGAAAGTTGCTAATGTTGTTGGGATGATAGACCGTGAATACTCTTCCTTGAAGCAATTGGTGCTACGAATTTGGAGTAGCCGATCCATTGAACGCTTTATTTTGAGCAACAATAGTGTACCCATTGAAAGCCTTCTTTTCAGCAAGAAAAATATACCCGATCAGAATGGCTTGTTATTGGACCAATATTAAAATATGCAATTGGTGTACTAATCTTTTTGTCCCCTTTTCACTCATCATACCCCCTTTGTCCCGGTATATTCCTAGAGTTGTGTCGGCGTCTAGATTCGTGGTCTAGGCACTAACAAGTATGAGTCTACGTGACTGACCAAGCTTGGATGGTGATGCAGGTGAGACACAGGGGGTTTATACTGGTTCGGGCCAAGAATGCCCTACGTCCAGTGCGATCGGGGTCCTGTATAACCTTGCACCCAAAGGTGCTTGCAGTAGGGGGTACAAGCAGATTGCGAGAGAGGGGTGAGTCCCAGGTCTCGGCTTGGTGATGGACAGAGTGCGGATTGCTGCTCTATGAAAGAGTGTTGTGCGTGTGTGTGTTTCTTCTGGACCTATCCTTAGTTGTGAACCCTGGCTCCTCTTTTATAGTCTCAAGGGGAAGACAGGTTTTTACAAGAGTAGATTTCTTCTGTTGAATGGTGAAACCTCAGTCCCGACCCTGTTGAAGCTGGTCCATCTCGTCCTTGGGGGATGGTCGGCAGTATGGCTGTTCCTGTAGAGTGTTACCGAGCCCTGTAGGAGTCGCGGGGGTCGGGTCGCCGGCATTGCTGCACATGCTGTCAATAGTGGGAAGTGACCTCAAATAGTGGTGCTGATTAACCTCCCCCATTCCCTTCCTACTGTGAGGCAGTACGTTACAGTGAAAGAGGTAAGGGCACAGTGACCAGGGTGGTTGGAATAGTTATCGCCTTGCCCTGCCGCGGTATGGAAGCCGTCGCGTCTGTCATGTCGTGGGTACGGGCGCCGTGCGGTGGAAGTCTTGCTGCCCAGGCGGAGTGGGGTCCGGCGCCCGAGCCTGGACGGGGTCGGGCGGGTCGGAACTTGCGTCCGAGGCCCTGAGGGGTCGGGCGAGTCGGAACTTGCGTCCGATGCCCTGAGGGGTCGGGCGAGTCGGAACTTGCGTCCGAGGCCCTGATGATTGTGGTTAGTATGTTTCTTTGCGTTTTTTATTGCTCTGATTTGGGTATCCCTTATTATGGTACCCAACAAGTTGTCTTAAGTCAAAAAAATTAACTTTAATCTAGAAAAAATGTTAAGATTTATGTATCAAATTAGAATCATTAGATTTACTAAAAATGTATTTTTCATAAAATACTCATTTTATATCATATATATTGTTATTTTTTCTATAAAGTTAGTTAAATTTAGAAAAATTTGATCGGCACAGATTTTAGGAATTTATTTATTTATGGATAGAGGGAGTACATAGTTTATACTCGGCTCTTTTGTGGTTGTTATCTATCCTGGTGTGGAAACAACTTTGCTTGTCAATTGGAGACACTATTTTGTACAGAAGAATCCAAAAATAGACCACAAGTGACTTTTGTTGTGAAAATGAAGAAATCCTTACACCATTCTGAGTAACTAGTACTTATCTTTCATAGTCACTACCAGTTTGGTAAAGTTCTCCTAGTGTTTTTAATTAGTAGTAAAATACTATCATTAGTTATAGCACTAGGGAATCCTCACTAAGAGATATTTACTAGGAAAAGTTTGTACTAAATTTTGAATGCTAAAACACTAGGAGAAGCCCACATCACTAAGAGAAGTTGAAATTTTTGGTTGTGAGTGGTAGAGGTAGGTTAGATATAAATTTAACTAGCACCTTATAATATCTTTCTAATTGTACAGGTGCATATTTTAAATGCAAATTTAGGAAATTCTTTTAGGTTATTTTTCGTAACGGTAGAGGTGAATAATTTATAGGTAAATTAGATCTAATGTCTATTATTATACTTAGGTCCTGTTTGGCAGAATGATATTTTTATTGACACGTAATTGGTTTACAGGTGTAATTTCTAGTGCACAAGAATACAATTGTATATATTTTCCCTTGGAATAAGCTGTTTAGATTGAAGGCCAAAAAATTGTCTTCGTTGCCTAGAATAGCCACTACTACATGCCTCGCTGAACACACACACACACACACACACACACTGACGCTTGTCCGAAATGGCTGAAGGCTGTGACTTGACTCCTGATGACTCAAATGACCAAAGTCAGTGACTACTGGACATCTCAATGAGACACTAAGCACAATCATGATATGGAGCATAAAGAAAATTCCAAAATAAGACATATTCAAGCTGGAAGTTAAAATTCATATCCAACAAGGAGCCAAAATTTGACATAGACAATGTCCTCCAAATAGGACCCAACAAAGTTGGCATGCTCGGATTGTTCTTTAAGCTCGAATACAAGGACATAAATAATGTTCAAAAATAGTTGACTGATGGTTGAAGGAACTACTAGCATCAAACAATATTGTGTGACTTCATAAGAGCAACTCCATCAGAGTTGGTAAAAATAAATGGCTAAACTCATGATTTAGCCAACCTTTAAAATAGAAATCTTAGCAAAATAAAAACACAAAACTCCAACAGCCTTTTCAATAGGGTGAGGCAAATGGCTAGCGGTATGCAAGCTATATTTAATATACGAGAATTTCAAAATGCATGACTTACTATTTTAGGAATTAAGATATAATAATTGTTGGATTCTCTCCTTTTTCTTAAAATAGCTAAATATAGATTACATAACGTAAATAGCTCTTCTATTGGAGTTACTATAACCCTCTTAAATGCTTCGATTTTGTATGATCCAATGTCTATTATTATACTCAGCGATGATTTTATTCTGGTTATTTGCTTGCTAGATGTATGTCGAGATTTATTTTTTTAACAAGTTTTACGATATTAGACTGTAGTCTCTAATAAATACTAAGTAAGTGTTGCGCAGTGCGCACGTGCATTCGACATTTTACTGAGAAAATAATCAGGGGCAAGCACAGATCACATCACGATTTTGTGTCATGCAATACTTGCAATGTGGAACAGTGCAGGAAGATGCTAAATAACTGACCGACCAAGGCCTTGTTTAGTTCCATTTCGAAATTTTTTTGAAACACTAGCACTTTCGTTTGTATATGGTAATTATTGTCCAACTATAGATAAATTAGACTCAAAAAAATTATCTCGTAAATTTAAAACAAACTGTACGATTAGTTATTATTTATATTTAATTTAATTTAATGCTCTATGTATGTGCCGAAAGATTCAATATGATAGGAAATCTTAAAAAGTTTTTTGATTTTCGAGAGAACTAAAGGCCTTGTTTAGTTGACAAAATGAAAAGTTTTCGAACACTGTAGCACTTTCGTTTGTTTGTGACAAATATTGTCCAATTATGGACTAACTAGGCTCAAAAGATTCACCTCGCGATTTACAGATAAACTGTATAGTTAGTTTTTGTTTTTTATTATATTTAATGCTCAATATATGTGCCGTAAGATTCGATGTTACAGGGAATTTTGAAAAGTTTTTGGTTTTTGGTTGAACTAAGCAAGGCGCAAGCCATCACACAACAGTAACTTGCGTACGAAAGGTCTGTTTGATCAGAATTCAGAAACAGTGATGTTTCACCGTGCCTGCCAGCTACATTATCGTAAGAACCTTTTGCCGGAGTTTAAAAAAAAAAGAACCTTTTGCCGGATATTGATCACTCGCGCGGTAGTCGATGCAATTAACCACCGATGTACATGCGAAATTAATTTATTGGCATCATGGCTGTTTGAACACAGCATATGTACATGTACACGCATTATATTATTCACAAAGAAAAGAAGAGTGAATCGCAAAAACAAAAAAGAGTGTGTGTTTATGGATACGTACGTACAAGCGTGAATTCATATTCTCACTTGTTCCTCACAAAGAAAACGCTCAGCTCCGGCGCGCAGTCGCCGCCACGGGCGGCGGCGTTGGCGCTGCCATCGTCGGGGTTGATCATGTAGAACGCCTCAGAGTCCTTGGACCCGACGACGCGTTCGACGCGGGCGCGCATGTAGGTGAGCTCGCCATCGCCGCAAGCGCCAGGCGTGGCGCGTGCTGCCGCTCCCGCCCTCCTCTCGTCGGGCGGCGGCGGCAGCACCCCGGCGCCCATGGACACGCCGCGGAGCAGGCGCAGGACGTGGCGCTCGTCGTCGGACGCGTCCTTCCGGCGGATGGCGTAGCCGGCGCTGCGCCCGTTGCAGTAGACCGCCCACACATACTCCTCCAGCAGCGGGCGCCGCCGCCTTGATGCGACGGCGACGCCGCGGGTGTCGCTCTCGAGCGCCAGGCGCACGGTGCCCGTGGCCATCTCGCGGTGCAGCGCGGGCGCCAGCATGGGCAGCTCGATGAGGAACGCCGGCGGGGACCGCGTGTCCTCGTGGATGGCCAGGCTCAGCCGCCCGCGCCGGTGCCCGAACAGCGTCACCGTCGGCGCGTGGTCGGCCAGGAGGGCCCGGTGGTTGTTGTGCCGCCCCAGCATCGCCGCCATCTTGCAGCCCGTGGTGAGCACGGGCAGGAGCTTGAACATCTTGAAGAGCCCCAAGACGCCGCCGGCCCCGGCCCCGGCCCCTGCCCCCGCCGCCGCCCCAGACAGCTTCGCCCGACGCTCATCGCTGGACGGCCGGAGCAGCGACCTCAGCGCGGCCGGGCTGTAATCGATAAGAGATGGCATCGGCTTGGATGTCGATCGATTCCGGTGGGTTTGGTCCAGCTGATGGCTGCAGCTAGCTTTCCTCCGATGGAGCCCCGAGCCTGCGAGCCAGGGAGGAAGAAGTTGATCGACCACCTCGTTGGGATTTGGGCTAATTAATCCTGATGTCAATTCTCAGTTGGCTGACAGACTAGATATTGTGATGTGTCTAGTTCGTAGTACTTGAAAGCCAGTCAACTGCAACAAGGACAGATGTTCAGGAACCATAAAACTGTACGGTTCAATGCTTTTATAAGCACAGAAAGTTGGAGAAACTTTCTCGGCTTTCTTTTTCAGTGATGATCGATGACTGTAGATGAAGTCAGTGAGTCACTGAAGGCGTTAAACTCTGTACAGCGAAACCTATTGTTGGAGTTGGAGGCACAGCTCACTGACCATCGTTGGGCACATGCAGTGTTCGCTGGTGCATGAATAGATGCATACATACATCGGGCAGCCGTGCTCCTCTTAGGGTTAGGTTGTCGTGCAAAACCAGTGTGTCACAGTGTCGGCGATTCATTGTAATAGTTGTAAGGACGATACGAAGTGCGGACAGATTCTAATGGCCATCCGCCCGTGAATCGCCTTCAGTCGCACAAGGCTGCATACACACCTTACCCCCTTTCAAGTTTCACAATTGGTGACGTTTTGGATAATGATACGTCTCTCTAAAACATTTTTTATAATATACCATATAAAAAACAATAAATACTATATCTCACTACCCACCGGAGTATATAAATTTATTTGGTACTTTTAAGACTAATCTATGCATATCATCTTAGTGCATTTGAAACTAAATATTACAAAGTTATAGGTGACGGTCATGAGTCTTGTAATGCCACTAATAGCCAATTTATATCTATATCTATATCTATATCTATATCTATATCTATATCTATATCTATATCTATATCTATATCTATAATTCTAAAAACCACTAGCCATTCTATGTCACCATGCAAGCAGTCCACCTCATCAATCCACTATCACATGCATTTAATTGTTTGTCTTTAGTATGCCACACCATCCACTACCATTAATGTATAAGTTTATTCTTTCATGTATATATATAAGTAATTTAGTTTGATTTTATTTTAACTCATCCATAATTTTGCAGCAATGCGTGGGGTATGCTTAGTTAATGATATGTCTTATCTTATAATATTCCATTACTTTTGTTCCCTTGGGCCATGCACTGCATAGATATACACAGAGTATCTCAGTTATATAGTCAAGTGTAATATATGGATATTTAAATAAGTATGTAATCTGTCAAGTATAATGTATTTGTGTTTTTTTCTAAAATTTGTCCAAGATTATTATAGCATTGTTTGGCATAGCTCTAGCTTTACAAAATATATGGATTTCCTAGAGTTGATCACATGTGGCTTTAGAAAAACCGGGATTTAGAGCTCTAGACATGTTAAGTACACTTACAAGACTCATTTCATATATATATTTTAGATAACAAATATTTAAACCACTTCAATTTAATATACAAACTACAAATCCAACTTAGATCTTAGAGCTAGAGTTGTGCCAAATGAGCTCCTATGTATATCTGAGTTTTTCGGATGTACACAAATTATATGTTTGTAGTATAGGATTAATTAATGGCTACTAGATCTTGCCTTTGCTTCAAGCATTGTTTTGTTAGATGCTAAACAGTCATCCTCCCACTAGTGACCAGCTAGGTGGTCTGGACGATGACTAGACATTACCATATGAATTAGGTATTTTTGTACTACATGTAACATGTTGCAATCAATATACAAAAAAAACTGCTATACAATAATTCAATACATATATAGTTCTCACATGAATGGTGACAAATTAATAACATAGTATTCATAAAATTAAACAAGCATACACAACCCAAACATTAGCTAGTTCTTAATTCTCACAATTAGTAACTCACAACATATGAGATGCATGTTCGCAAAAAAAACATATGAGATGCATGATAAATACATATTTATAAGTGAAAATAAATATGATCAAAATGCAGTAACTAATCATTATTCTCTTCCTCTGCCACTTCATTTTTTATGGTTGGAACAACTTCCTTTGGGTGAAACTCAAAATCAATTCACCCCCATTATTAAATATGTTCAACATCAACCTCAAATTGGAATCTTATTCACTAATCTCTCTATCTCGAGACCACTTTGCAATTGTATGAATAATTTATGTGGCTTATTCAACCCCTGCCTAGATGTGCATAGCCACAGTCTAGACATGACGACTACACCCTCAATGACCTTCTTTGATTTCTTAGATGTTCTAGACCTAAACTAAATGTAAGCTATTGAACAGAACCTAGACATGGTTTAGCAAGTGATTAGGCATATTTAGGCGAGCACTGGATCTAAGAAATAATTTCATTAGTCGCTATCAAGCCTTTCCTCTCTAAGTCAATTATTGCAGAGTTTCTTCACCAAGGAGGGGGCTCTCCATACCTTATATACAATTGTGAAACCATTTCACACCAAGTCAGAGGGTCTACAATGTTGCCATTGAGCCACATGTGGCCTTTTGGCCCTGATAGCCTAATGGAGTAAAATGCACTCAGCTCTTGACCTTGCTCACACAAGACTAATGTATACTTAATCGTCTTCCATAATCACTCTCATAGAAAGTGCAATGCACTTAGATTATGAATTTGTTTTGTCAAATGGCATAAAACCTTCTACGGTCTCTAGTGCTTCATGTATAGTCTCTAACAACCCAAGTCACCAATTAGATGGGTATTAAAAGCCCAAGCCAATAAACTACCCATCATTGCCAATAGTGTAAAGATTGTACTCACCAAATGACCTAGTTCTCAGCGAAAGTGTACACCGAATCATCTAGTGAGTACAATTGGGTAACTAAGTGTCGAGCTAGGTGTTGGGGTGCTTGGTGAAAGGTCCTAATATGGCTAGAGGGGGGTGAATAGCCTATTTAAAAATTCTACAAACTCACTAGAGCAAGAGGTTAGTAAATAACAAAGCGAAGCTTTTTGCTCTAGCTCTAATGGGGTGTTTGCAAGCCACCTATCCAACAATTCTAGTTGATATAATCATTAGGCACACAAGAGCTATGTCACTACTTACACTAGAAAGCTACTTAAAGTTTCTATACACGTAAGTAAGCTACTCTAGTTTGCGGGAATGTAAAAGAGATGGTTTGAACTTTATACCACCGCGTAGAGGGGATGAACCAATCAATAATATGAAGTCCAATCACCGGGAGAAATCCAATGAACAATCACAATAGAGACACACAATTTTTCTCCCGAGGTTCACGTGCTTGCCGGCACGCTACGTCCCCGTTGTGTCGACCAACACTTGGTGGTTCGGTGGCTAAGAGGTGTAGCACGAACCTCGTCCTCACTAGGACACCACAAGAACCTACTCACAAGTGAGGTAACTCAATGACACGAGCAATCCACTAGAGTTACCTTTCGGCTCTCCGCCGGGGAAGGTATAAGACCCCTCACAATCACCGGGAGATGGCCACGAACAATCACCAACTCGTGCCAAAGCTCCTCCGCTGCTCTAAGCCGTCTAGGTGGCGGCAACCACCAAGAGTAACAAGAAAACCGCAGCTAGAACGATCCCCAAGTGCCACTAGATGCAATCACTCAAGCAAATGCACTTGGAATCACTCCCAATCTCACAAAGATGTATAATCTATGAAGGAGATGAGTGGGAGGTGTTTGCTTAGGCTCACAAGGATGTTATGTAGGTTAGAATACCAAGAGAGTAAGCCCTAAGCCGGCCAACAACTATTTATAGACCCCTCAAACAGAAAGAGCCGTTGGCGCTCTCACTGGGTCTAACTCGGGGTCACCGGACGCTCTTAAAGGGGCACCGGACGCTCAACACTAGCGTCCGGTGCTCCAACGTCAGCCGCGTGTCAGAGTCTAACGGTAACCTGCAGAGCACCGGACGCTGAGCAGGTTGGCACCGGACGCGTCCGGTGCACACCGGACTCATGCGCAGAGAGCTCCGCAAACTTGCAGGGTCACCGGACGCAAGCCACCGGACGCACCCTGAGCGTCTGGTGCTCACCGGACTCACACCCAGAGAGGGTTGCAAAACGCCCGCACACCGGACACTAACCACCGGACGCACAGGCTTGCGTCCGGTGCCTGTTGTCCGGTGCCTTACCCTAGCTGGGCCAGGCAGCCTGCACACCGGACGCTCAGACACAGCGTCCGGTGCCTCTGAGCCAGCGTCCGGTGAGTGTTTTCTCAGCAAGAAACACTCCCGCGACTTCTCCAAAATTTCCCTCCGGCGCAATAGAAAATATGCACTTCATTTTCTCGAAAAGCGCCGAATCCCGCCTCGCAAGCTCGGCGGGAGGGAGAGAGGGACCCATCCTCTCTCTACCCTTCAAACTCCACCTCCTTCTCAAAGTGTGCCAACACCACAACGTGTGTACCAACAAGTGCACGTGTGTTAGCATTTTCACAAACATTTTATTCGAAGGAGTTAAGTTAGCTCACTAGGTTCTAAATGCATGCACATGAACAATGACACCTAGTGGCACTCGATAACCGCTTAGCCAAAGAATTCCCCTCTTTATAGTACGGCTATCTATCCTAAATGTGATCACACCCTCTATGGTGTCTTGATCACCAAAACCAAAACCCTAAGCAATACCTTTGCCTTGAACTCCATAGAGTTTTGTTTTTCTCTTTCTTCTTTTCCAAGTTGAGCACTTGAACATCTTGTGGTCATCACCATCATCACCATGATCATCATTTGCTCCATCACTTGGCATGTACCAACCTCATTAAGTCTACACACACTTAGCATAGAGGTTAGTACTAGGGTTTCATCAATTATCCAAAACCAAACTAGGGCTTTCACATGGTTGAATACTCTCCGGCCAATGCTCTAGTGGCATCATGAGATCATTCAATGTGTGTAAAACGTTAACTCTAGCTTTGCAACCCTCTCTATTGAATTCACTAGCAAAGTCATTGTTAACAGTCATTGGACCATCTGGTGTGTTGTTTTCTTTGAACCAACTTAGCACTATGCATTATGGGCATACACTCCAATGCATGTATTTCTTGCACCACGAGATCTTCTAGTGCATATTCTATGTCGTTTGTTCAAGCTGATTTTTTAGATATATGTACCCTCCTATCACTAGATCACCCGATCATTTGTTTTTCTGACACCCTTCACAATTTTTATAGCACACGCCTAATACTCTGGCGAAGTCAAAGTGATTCCCACTAGATCAACCCGTCAATAATTTTTGCTCTGATTTGTTGTTGAGTTTTGCTTGTTTATTCGTGTCTTCTTGATTTACATCCATATAAGATCTAGATATATGTAAGTGACATCTTGACACAACTGTTAGTCCCCATGGGTGTATTGTCACTTCAATCACAAAATTTAGCATAAATACGGTACAAGGGGACAGATTCCTTATTATATACAAAGGAACTAAAATGACAATATTGTATAATTAACCAAATGCCCTAAATACCATTAGATATCCAGTGACGGTGAGGATCAGAGGCGCGAAAGGACCTGAGTGACCGACCGCGTGGCTAGGGAGGTGACTGAAACAAATTTGACGGTCGTGCAGCCAAACCGAAATCTTAATCTTAGGCCTTCCTTCGGTAAAACTTACATATTATATGGCCCATGCGATAATTTTGATTCGGCCCAACAATCCTTCCAGAAACCGGCCCATCTGAACCTTCTGATCACGCGACTCCCTGACCGCCAGCTCAGCTCGTGGTCGGCTGTGCCGTGCGCCGGATATGCTCTGGCGCCTTCCCACAACCACGCCTCTGCCGCCGCCGTCCGCCCCCTCGGTCCCGTCCCCGTCCCCCGCCGCTTTCCTCCCCTCTCCGCCCTCCTCCATCATCGCCGCGGCGTCCCTCCATACGGGACCCGCCGCAGCCCCTACCCCGCAGATCCGCTGGGTTAGCGCTCCGGGAACCGGTCGGGGTATGTCGTCGTCCGCTTCCAGCGCCGGGGGCGAGACCGCCGGCGAGTTCACGGAGGTCGTCATCGTGCGGCACGGAGAGACTTCATGGAACGCCTCGCGCATCATACAGGTGCCGCTTGCTTCTCCTCCCCTGTCCTACCGTCCATGGGATTGCTAACTTACGACTGGTCTTCACTGCTTGCTTAAACTGGGAAAATACTGTGATGGTGGAATCCTGAGGGTCCTAAGATCTGACGCACTAGTTTAATAGTGTTTAATGTTTGGATTAGTGCTTCGTCCTTGTAGGGACTACTGGACAGCTACTTTCTCAAGTGAAGGGACAAAAAAAAAACACTAAACTTAGGGGTTTGTGTTGGCCACAATGATTACACTGCAGTATATGTATGACTCAGTGTTGCGTTGAATAGTGGAATTTGATGTACTACTCATGCAGCCAACTAAAGTTGTTTTGTCATCTTGCTAAAAGGATGTTGGTTCATTCCCTGCTTGCACTGCATATGTAACAGTACAAGAATCTGTTTCTGGGGCTGTTGAGATTTGGAACATTGTTTAATTTTCGTTTTCACTTTTCAGTCTGAAATCTAACACTATTTTTTATTAAAGTGGTAGTCGTTTTAGTCGACTCTATTCATTGAAGAAAACTCTCATCTCTAGTGTAATCAAGCAACGCATTTGCTCGTTGTGACACACTACCCTCTTATAAGACGTTTTGGCTTTTCAAAATACATTGCTTCTACTATGTATATAAACATAGTGTAATCTAAGTGCATAGCAAAAACTATGAATCTAGAAAAGCTAAAACATCTTATAATCTGGAATGCAGTACTCATATAATGCATATGCACTTATCTCAGATAGTTCATGCCTCTTGTGATATATATTATGGAAATCATTAGCATTCACCCATGTGTCCTTTGCTACATTTGTGCAGTAGGCCTTAGAGATAACTTCTCTTCTCTTGGAGCACCCTTCAGTTAATTTTAAAGTTGATGGGCAGTAGTACATAGTATTACTAACACCTTTTTGCAAACAAACGAAAGATAATACTCCTAGTCATTTTTCATAACTCAAGCGTCTGCTTGATGGAAATTGGAAATGCATTGTTTTATACCCTGGACTTAGCCAGCTGGTTATCACCATGAACCTGATACCCTGCCTTGACCGGGAAATTAATAGCCATTGAGAAATCATGTATTTTTAAGCTCTTTGATTGTCAGCATAAGAGTTTTTTTTTTTAACTCCACACTGTTATCATACTGCACCAGGGACACTTGGATGCAGAGCTTAATGATATTGGGAGGCAGCAAGCTGTTGCGGTATGGTATGATTTATACTGGTTTTCACTAGATATTTTTAGTAGCATTTCTTATGGGGAATTTTATCTCAAAGGTTGCTCATCGCCTTTCTAAAGAAGTGAAACCAGTTGCCATATACTCTTCTGATCTGAAGCGAGCAGCAGAGACTGCGCAAACAATCGCAAGAATTTGCAATGTGCCAAATGTATGTCCATTCTACTCATCCCCTATTCCCCTCTTATGCTGTGTGAATATTTCTGCCTGGCCTGTTACTTCTGTGATTGGAAATATACTGATTGTACATGGTTCAGTTGTTTGTAAAATTCTTAATGGAGCTTAATGAATGCAATGCTTAATCGTCCAGGTCATGTTTGATCCGGCACTGAGAGAAAGACACATTGGAGATCTGCAGGGCATGAAGCTTCAAGATGCTGCTACAGAGAAGCCAGAGGCATACAAAGCTTTTATGTCCCATAAGAGAAATCAACAAATTCCTGTAAGTTTTCTTATAACCTGTTGACAAGTATTTTGCTTAGCATTGCTGCACATGCTAAGATGTGTTGAAGCATCACATGTTAAGGATGTTCTGAAGCATAGATGAACAAACTATGTGCATTAAATGGCTCATGGTCAACTATTACGTAGGTATCAATAATTCAAACTGGAATATACAGTGGTTTTGCACATCCAAATTATCTGTGCCAAGTATAATATGCTACTAGTGAAATAAGATAAAGCTTATTGGGAGCAAGCTTATTGCTACATCTATAGACAACTAATTAACTCTTACGGGCTTATGTATATCTATAGACAACTTGAACTGATAAAAGCTCAGTATTCCATCATTTAGTTATACGGTTCCTTGAGACAGTTGGGCAATAAAATTCATAAATTTCTGATTGGTGGAACCTCTTTTCGCCCAGTTATGCTGTATCTGAGAACAAGTTTGTTTTCATGACTTTCACATCCGATCTCTGTAAAGCTTTCCTTTCACTAATTTATTTCTAGCTGCATGCAGTAGATTCTCTTGCGCATTGTTTCCTGACTCTCTTTGACTTTTTTTCTTAGGGTGGTGGAGAGAGTCTTGATCAACTGTCGGAGCGATGTGTGTCGTGTCTGTACAACATTGTTGAGAAACACAAAGGTAAGCCGTGAACTTTATTCCTGGACTCCTTGTGACCTCCTTGTTATAAGTAAATTCGGATGACTGTTTTTTTTTTTTTGAGGAAACGACTGATATATATATTTCCATAGACATGATTGCTTGGGTTGTATTATTATTTATTAGACATGTCAAGATGTTTACCTGTGATGAGCTCATGAGCTGTCTCTACTGATGACAGGGGAGCGAGTTATCCTGGTTTCACATGGCGGCACCATCAGAGAACTCTACAGACACGCCAGCCCTACAAAGCCGCTCCACTGTAAAATACACAACACGTCAGTGAGTGTCATCCTCGTGTCCGATTCCACCGGTCGCTGCATCGTCAAGATGTGCGGGGACATCAGTCACCTTCAGGAGACGGGCGTCCTGGAGAATGCCTTTGGTGGCGATAAGAACTCCGCCTAAGATCCCAGATTTGGGAGCATCGTAGTACATACAACATTTATCACGTGCAGAATACGCAGCATTTATCACGTGCAGACACTACTCGTTTCGGTCGTATTTTTACTGTACCAATCAGTCCTGTTGCTATCAGTATTCAGTAATGGTCTACTAGTGGAGAATGGTATACTTTCCCCCGTTGGGAACGCGGGAATTTTGCCGAAACAGTTGAAGGCCGAATCCTTGTGGCCAGGTCGGGTTTTTTTTTTTTTGTGTTGAAGTGAGCATGTGGAGCTGAAACCATCTGCGTTTGCGCATGTTCGTCCACACCACATACGTGGTTCATGGCCCCTATTCTATCTATCGGCTGTTTGCGCGCAGTGGTGACGGTGCCGGATGCATGGCGTGCGATCGGGCACGGAGGAGGGGAGCATAAAAGGGACGAGGAAGTAGCGCGTCCCTTTCGGATGGCGCTCCGAAAACCATTTCCAGCTAACTGAGAGCCGACGACAGATCACCCCGTCCCTTTCGTCCAAAAGGACACCATGATTGCAGTCCTGTACTGGCTAACCACTTGGAGCGTGCAACTACGCTGTTGTTGGCACAAATGCTGTGTGCTGCTTAGGCCGTGTTTGGTTGAAGATGGTAAACTTTATCGCTTATCATGTCAAATTTTTAGATACATATATAAAGTATTAAATATACACTATTTGTAAAACTATAAACATATCTAAAGAATAATTTGAAAGATGAATTTTTTAAATTTAATTAGTCTATGATTAAATACTAATTATCAAATAAAACAAAAATACTATCGTTAAACGCCCCCTTACTCCTCTCTTTCACCTAAAAGAGCGGTTCGAATACTGTGCTGCCTAACGGCCGGGCGACGTCAGCTAAGTATGTACTCTGACTCTTTTTAATTATCGCTTGTGTCTCCTAAAAAATAACTGCCGATAATTATATATTAAAAAATATTAATATTTATAATACATAATTATTATCATTAGAAATATCTTAATATTTATGATATATAATTAATATTATTAGATAGATCATTAAATATATTTTTATAATAAACTTATTACGTATTTTCTATAAACTTAGTCGAAGCTATCAAAAATTGACTCATATGCAGGGACGAAGCTAGCGGTGGGGCTAGGGGGGCTCCAGCCCCCCCTACCGCTGCTGATCCAGTGGAGCTCCTAGTGTTTTTCTTCTAATTTTAGACACGAATTTGTACGATAGGGTGGGCTGAGACCTTTATTTTTATATATATTTTGTGAATTAATATAAAACTACTTCAAACTAATATATATTTTTCTATTGTGAGAGGTTATAGTAGAGTTAAGTCGATATAACAACTTTGTTCAGCCCCTTTTCTGGCTTCGTCCCTGCTCATACGCATCCCATATCGATATCTATTTTAGGACCGATTATGCACATATGTAACAGATACAATAGTCACAGTCATAATACTGAGATGCTGCTCAATTCGATCCAGAATCAAGCATATCCTGCACATGTACAGATACTATGCATTAGCTGCATGATTAATAATCGGCGCACACATCACATGAGAGCTTTTCAGGCCGGTCGCCGCCGCCGGCGATGGGTACAGGATGCGACGACGACGACGACGACGACGGCACGCGGAAGCCGCGCCGCCGTCGCTCTCGGCCGCAATTCCCGCACACTGAACGCCCGCGCGGTCGCACCGGCCAGCGACGGGCGGGCATCTCACACCACAAATGACCAAAAAGGCTACTAGCTAGCTGGCTAGGCAATAGGCAAGCGAGAGCGGCGCAAACGTGCGGCGCGGGACGGGGACACGATTCCCGGGCCGCGGCCGCGCACACACACAGGACGGGGCACGCACGACGTACACACAACAAGACCGGCTGCTGCTGCTGCTGCTGCTACATGAAGGACGGCGACCGGATGTCCATCTCGTGCGTCCACGCGCTCTTGTCCTGGGCGTGGACGTGCCAGTAGCTCTGCGCCACCGCGTCCGGGTCCGCGCCCGCCGCGTCGCCGGCGCTGCCGACCCTGCTGCTCCTCGGCGTCGGCGACCTGACCAAATGACAAGACGATATCAGCTAGCGCCTCATATACTGCGGTTTCTAATTCTTTTTAAGATTTCTGATGACATCAAACCTTTGAGAACACACACGCGCGCGCGTATATATATATATATATATATATATATATAACCATAATGTATAGCTATATTTTGCTAGCGAAATTTATGACCATCTGTGTGCGCGGTGTAGTAGTTAAGGCCTTGTTTAGTTGCAATTTTTTTTAAAAAAAAAATAGACACTGTAGCACTTTATTTTTGTATTTGATAAATATTATCTAATTATGGAGTAATAGGCTTAAAAATTCGTCGCATAAATTATAGACAAATTATGTAATTAGTTATTTTTTATCTATATTTAATTCTCCATGCATGCATCTTGCGGCACATGTATGGAACATTAAATAGAGATTAAAAAATAAATTACACAGTTTATCTGTAATTTACGAGATGAATATTTTAAGCGACACATGTATGAAAAATAGAAATTAAAAAATAACTATTTGTATAGTTTATCTAATTTATGAGATGAATATTTTAAAATAGTTAGTTTATGATTGGACAATATATGTCAAATAAAAACAAAAATATTACCAAACTAAACTAGGTCCTAGTATGTACCAGTACATTCGCAGGGACACTGTGCGCGTGGTGCTCGATCTGTGAAGACTGTGACTGACACCTGTCAAGCTAGGCGGCTGCTTCTGCTACCCAAGGCCAAGGGTCTGTGTACTGTGTACGTGGACACACGTCGTTCTCGACCTTGTCCATCGAGCGGGGACCGGACCGAAAGCTCGATCGGCAGCCGGCGGCAAGGACGGACGGACATGTGGCGCGATCCAGCGAAACGGCGGCACCACGCGTCCTTCTGCCCCAAAAGCGGGCGTGGCACGCGGCACCCGCGGCGCGCCTGCGCCGGCATAAAAATCGGCAAGCCCTTTTTTTTCCGGCAGGAACGCGGCAGCATATACCGCGACGACCCAACGTGTCGAGCTCGCTCGCTCGCCGGGGTCTGCTTCTTCCGACGGTCCGAGGGCGGGCGCCTGACGTGCCGGCCGGCGGCCGAGCCATGTGCCGGGGTCTCCCAGCAGTCTGGAGGGTGCGAAAAGCACATCCAGATTCTCTCTCGACAAAGCCAGACAGTCTTTTTGCACGGTACATAATAAGATGAGCCGGAAGGTTCCCGTAGAATAAATCTAGATGGGAGATCTACGGCTGCGACTATGCCAGTTTAATCAACAGTAATATGTTGTCGCACCTCTGGCCTCAGCTCTAAAGAAATATCTACTACTGTGTTAAAATAACTGAACTGGTGAACTAATTTGGAGTGTGATCAATGGAAATCGCGAGGGTGAACTGACGAGCTTCGATCCAATATACAGGTACCTAAGTACTAGAGTAGAGTTCAATTAATAATTTGTAGGTTAAACAGTTGAACTAGCAGTGCTTGTGTTACCAGGCCGGGGAAAATGAGTATATGAACACATTAAATATTAATCAAATACTCCTATATGTGTTGGCGGAACGGGACAACTGCTACTGCTAGAGTTCAAATCCACTAATGTCTCGCTCGTCCCATGAAATATATACCCGGCCCCTTCTTGTTCTAAATAAATTAACTTCTAAAATTATTTTAGATAAAACTATTTTTAGTCTTATTGAACTTATCAACAAAATCACATTTATAATATAGAGTTAATATCATTAAATTAATAAGAGACACAATATACTTCTTCCATTCTAAATTACAATAAGGTCAGTCTCAATGCATAGTTTCATGACACAGTTACCAAGACTATAAACTAGGTAACCGAGTCATAGGAGTTTCATAGGGATGGAACTCCTCTCTCATCTGATGAAACTTCTTTATTTAATGACTCTGCCAAGTCAGCAAATTTGCTTATGTGACACCCTATTTATGTGCATGACACTCTCATGAAACATGCATTGAGACTGGCCTAAGTCGTTTTGACTCGTATAGGTATAACGTTTACTATATACCTATAAAACTAAAACGACTTATAATTTAAAATAAAAAAGTACTCATTTGGTACAATGGATATATGAGTATTTATAATGATAGTCAAATTTAGGCCCTATTTAGCATGGTTTCTTCATTGACTTAGGAGCCGTTTTGTGTCAAATAGGATACAACAAAACAGCTTCACCGAGAAAGCACCTTAAATCGTGCTCTAAAGATTGAGTGAGATGAAAATAAGGGCTTTCCTTGGCTTCACCTCATCATGGTAGGCTCTACATGAAGTTCTATAAATGCATGTTTTAAAGAGCTTTACATGTGAAGCTATTTTATTAAATGATTTATCAAAATAACTTCAGCTCTATTGATTGAGTTGTTTACAGAGGTGAAGTAAAAAAAAAAGGTTTCGCTGGTGAAATAGAGCTGTGCTAAATGGAACCTTAATGGTCTGATTTATTTTGGGAGAGGGTGAATACATAGGTTTAGAGCTGACTCAAATATCTCCGAAGTCACCAAGATTGAGGAGTCTGTTGAGGTACAGAAGTCGTATATATCCGCGCCACCGTTTGGGAATGGATTCTTGCATATTAAGGTCTTTTTTGTTGCCTTTCCTGAAAATGGCCTCTGGGCGGATCAGATCTACATGTTGGGATACCGCTGGACCACCCTGACTAGCTAGGGAGGGAATTCATTCAGAGCTGAGCTCTCCAACTCCAAATCTGGCCTCTCTCCCTCTCCCTCTCTCTCCCTACTCATTGTCTCTCACACACAGCTCAGCAGTGACAAGAACGTTATTCCCCGCCTACCTGGCATCTCCCGAGCCAGATTATGTATGAACTCGAATACTCGATCCCTAGTCTGAATCTCACATGTAGTACGCAAATTCGGTCGCAAATGCACGCGCTGACATAGGATTGGACTATCGGATCGAGGAACTTGATGCTTCTTTTTCACATAAAAAAAAAGAAGGGGGACTGATACTATGCGCGCGCATCGAATAGAGACGACGATGGATTGTTGTTAATCAATTAATGTGGCCGATCGAGTTGTTGTGAGTTGTGACTGACCTCCTCTCGCCGATGACGCCGTCGATGATCACATGCGCAATGTGCACGCCGGCCGGCTGGAACTCCCTGGCCAGCGACTGGGACAACCCCCGGAGCGCAAACTTGCCGCAGCCTGCACACACGCACGTCACGTACGCATGCGTGTCAAGAATTAACCGCGTAGCTACGTACACAAGCAGTAGTAGTGTAAGTTTGCCAGCCAGCCCTGCCGCCGCCCGGCCGGCCACTTACTTAGATCGGAGTAGCCGGCGAAGCCGGTGACCGACGCCGAGGAGCCCGTGAAGATGATGGTGCCCCTGCCCCTCTCCACCATGCCCGGGATGACCTGCATGCATGGACATGGATCATCTTCTTCATCTCAGACGACGGAGTCGCGCGCGTACGTGTATACGTGATGATTATTCGCGCAGTGTTCGTCCATGCGGCGTACTACCGTACCGTACCTGTTGCGCGCAGTGGAAGGCCCCTCCGGCGGAGACGGCGAGAGCGCGGTGGAAAGCGTCGGGGGTGACGGCGAGGAAGGGCGTGGGTCGCGCGGCCGCGGCGTCGTCGCCGTTGGCCGCCGGCGGCTCGCAGGCGTTGTAGACGAGCACCTCGACGGGGCCGAGGGAGAGGACGCCCTCGAAGGCCTCGCGCACGGAGCGGGCGTCGGCGCAGTCCACCCGCAGCGCGAACACCTGCGCCTTGGCCTCCTGCGCGATCTCCTCCGCCAGCTGCGACAGCTTCTCTGCACGCGCCAAACACAGCCACCAGACTGGACTCATCAGCTTCGCTCTAGCTAGCTCCGATGGAAAGGAAGAGCGAGCGAGCGAGGGGGATGATGGACGACGTGCCGAGGTCGCGGGAGAGGATGGCGATGGTGTAGCCCTCGGAGGCGAACTTGCGCGCCACCGCGGAGCCGAGCCGGGGCCCGACGCCGACCACGGCGGCGATGCCCCTCGAGGAGTTGGAGCCGGACACTGACCTCAGCATATGGAGCGCGCGAGGGAGAGAGAAGAGAAGAGAGAGGAGGGAGGCGCGCGCGACTTGGCGAGAGCAGCTCCTACTTGCTACTCGGCGAGACGACAGCAAGCAGCTAGCTCCCGTCTCCTCCTCGTTGGTTTGGAGAAGGCGGCTGTCTGTCCCCTACTCCCCTCCCCCTCGGTTGTTTCTCGATTCTTTTAACGGCCGCGCGGCGCCGGCCGAAGCACTGGAATCACCTCAAAAAATGGCGTTTTAAGCAGAGAATCTGCGCAGGCGGGATGGCCTACTCGATGACCATTGACCAGAGATCTCGAGCACAGTGGCGCCGCTGGCTGCTCCCGCCCGACACCCTTTGCCAATTTGACACACACACACACACAGCAGTGCCGTAACCCATGCAAACAACTTGAGATGCAGCGGCGGTGCATGTATGTACCACCTCGTCGTCTGGCATTATATCATCCATGCCGCCGCCTCCGTCTCCGCCACTTGTAGTATCTAGTTGCCAACAGCCAGCTAATTGGACCGCAACGAGTCTTTGTGCGGTCCTCCACCATGTCGACCTTCTTTGGAGCACGACGTCACATCAGTACAGCCTTTACACGGAGGGGAATTCGGGGTGGCTATGCAACCAAAAACAAAAAAAAAAACCGACGACGCTAGCTGCTGCTGATTTGTGCCACGGCCGACTGAAAATACGTTCATGGATGAACAATAAATTTTTTTTTTCTCGAGCGGGCAAATATAGCCTGTTTTTTCATTAAGAGGAAAGTGAATGGCCATACAGTCTAACACAGAAGTTTACAGAACGGTGGTGAGGAGCCAACAGAGGAACACAGACGCACAAAGATTACAACTTATAACTACATACTAAAAACACTTTGCAACCGAGCAACGACGAAGGCCAAGATTGACTTGAACCCTGCTTGACACCAGAGCTCTCCTTCAGTGACTGTTGCCTTGGCGATAGCCACATAGTCACTCGCCAACCCCCAGAACACCCTAGCATTCCATTCTTTCCACAAATTCCAAGTTACGAGAAGTACCATCGAATCGAAAGCTGGTCAGTCATCAGATAGTAGATGACCCGTACACGCAGCCACCAATCAGGAAGACTGCATTCTGTCGCTGACGGCGTCAGGGAGAGCAAGCCAAGCGGTTGCAGTAGCAGTTGCCACAACTGCCTAGCCATGACACAGCTGGTGAACATGTGAGCACAAGTTTCAGCTTCTTGGGCACATAGGTTGGACTCGTCGCAATCCTACAGCCCATGTCGCTGTTGCCGGTCGGCCGTCCAAAGTCTGTAGTGCAGCGTTAGCCAGAAGAAAAACTTCACTTTCAGCGGTGCCTTCACCTTCCATAACTCTTTGGCCCCTAGCAGCGAGGAGGATCCGACGAAGAAAGCCATGTACGCGGAGGACGCAGTATACTGGCCGTCCAGTGACTATTTCCAGATGAACCTGTCGGCCTGCAATGGATTGAGGGTGATGTCGTAGAGCACTCGCCACACCCGCAAGTACTGAACAAGGACCTGCACAGTGAACGCCCCAGTGATGTCGCGAGCCCATGTATTGTTGAACAAACCATCACACACACAACGCTTCCTTCCTCTTGCGGACACGGCTGCGTACAGCTTCGGAGCGAAGGCGCAGAGGCGGCCAACCGGTGTCCAGTCGTCCGTCCACAGCCTCGATGTGGTGCCATCACCCACAGCCACAGACATGCTGACCGCAGCCATGGTTGCAACTGACTTCTCTGGTTTGGACGGCAGAGCAGCCCAGCAGCGTCGTGGATCAGCCCTAGCAAGCCACTCCCAACGCAGCCTCAAAGCAACCCCAAAGAAGCGTAAGTCCATCACGTCGAGCCCCCCTATGTTAGTCGGCCTGCACACCGCCGGCCAAGAAACTTTGCACTTGCCCCCGGTGACTGTCTCTGCGCCCACCCAAAGGAAAGTCCTGCGTCTCTTGTCGATCTGCTCAATTGCCCAAGTAGACAAGCAGCAGGCAATACTAAGGTGTACTGGAACCGCAAACAGTGTAACCTTTGTCAGCAATACCCGCCCAGCGTGAGTCAGCAATCCAGACTTCCAAGTGGGAATTCTTGCTGCCACGGCGTCCACCAGCACCTGTTCTTCCGCCCGCCTTAGCCTACGAAGCGACAATGGGATGCCTAGATAGTTGCACGGGAACGGTGCCACGACACATGGGAACACTTGCTTGACGACATCAATCATGTCCTTGGTGCATCGTATAGGTGTGGCGACACATTTTTCGACATTGGTGACCAAGCCTGAGGCACCCGCAAAAAGCAGCAAGATGTTGTTAAGGCAATGGAGTTCTTGCTGTGTCGGCTTGATGAGGACCACCAAGTCATCCGCGTAGAGGGAAGCACGGGTGCTGGTGGCCAGGCCTGGTAGAGGTGTCAATGTTCTGTGCCGGTCAGCCCTGAGAATCAGGGAGTTTAGCGCTTCCATGCTGATCACGAACAGCATTGGTGAGATTGGATCGCCTTGTCGTAGGCCCCTGGCATGCACGATCCTCCTGCTCGGCCTCCCATTGAGCAGCACCTTGGTGCTCGCTGTTGAAAGCATTATGGAGATCCAGTTGGACCAGCGACGAGGGAAGCTGATATGTTGCAGTATGTCGAGGAGAAACGGCCACGCTACTGAGTCGAATGCCTTCGCGATGTCGATCTTGAGCAGCACCGATGCGAAGTTTTTGTTGAACAACCAACGATAAGCAAGCTGCACTGATCTGAAGTTATCATGGATAGAGCGGCCTTTGATGAAAGCACTCTCGTTCCTGGCAACCATTTCTGTCAGTCTTGCCGCCAGCCTTCTGGCGAGGCATTTGGCGAACAACTTGCCAAAACTATGCATTAGACTTATGGGTCTGTAATCCTTTAGCATGTTCGGCGCTGCGTTCTTCCGGAGCAGGATCATCAGTGCGTCATTCAGAAGGTGGAAGTTTCTCGCATCCAGTGACCAAAGCGCGTTGAACGCATTAACAATATGTGGCCTAATGATCGACCATGCTGCTCTGTGGAATGCTGTCGTGAGGCCATCAGGCCCCAGGGCACGGTCTGAAGGTGTGTCCTTGATAGCTTCCTAAATTTCCTGTTCAGTGAAACAGGCGTCAATGCCACTAAGGTCAATGTGCGGTAGCAAGTCGTTGAGGTTAAGGCCATGCTGCCTTGTGAATGGGGTGCCCAGGATTGACTTGTAGTATTGGAAGATGAGGTCTTGCTTTTCCTCCTCGGCCGAGAACCAATGGCCGTCATGTTCCAGAGCTGCGGTTGTATTTTTTCGTCGTCTGCAGATGGAAGAACTTAGTGTTGGCGTCCCCTTCCTCCAGGAATCTAACCCTAGAACGGTTGTGTGCGATTGTTCTGGACAGTGATGCTAATCTAAGGCTTTGCTTCTTCAGCTCGGCACGTAGTAGGATCTCTTGGTCAGTCAGGGTCCTTGTCTCTTGAGCCACGTCAAGCTGCGCAATGAGTTCCCTGGCCATGAACAACTGGGACCTGACGCTGCCAATGTTCTTTCCACTCCAACCTTTTAGCGCCTTCACCGTGGCTCGAAGCTTAATATCCAGCGCCCTGCAGGCATCTACATTTTCGACGCTGCAACTCCAAGCCTCCCGCACCACCTCCTCAAAACCATGTTGGCGCACCCAAAATGCCTCAAATCGGAATCTCCGTTTGGCCCATGGCTCGGAGTCAGCTGCAGCAGGAGTCGCGCATGGTCGGAGCAATCTGAGGAAAGGAAGCGGAGGTGGTGATTAGGGAACACCTGAATCCAGGACACGATGGCAAATACGCGGTCAATACGCTCCATTGTTGGACGACGTCGTTCATTACTCCATGTGAATAAACGGCCATGGAGGTAGAGCTCATCAATCTGCATGTCATCAATAGCGCGACAAAAACGACGCATGGAGCGTAGATTTAGGCGGTCGTTGCTCTTGTCCGCAGCCTGATAAATCATATTGAAGTCCCCACAGAGGACCGCTGGCCCCGGACAGTCCGCATGTGCGTCGCGCAGCTCATCCAGAAACTCATCCTTGAGGTGTTGGTCGACAGGTCCATACGCAGTAATGAGCGACCAATGGCCCCCGTTAAATTTGAGGCTGACCATAAGCAAGAAGCGCCGTGCGACGTGCCTGGAGACGGACCATACGTCTCAACGCCAGGCAACCATGATGCCACCAGATCGGCCAACAGCAATAACGGCCACATGTTCGCGCTCATACCTCTTCATCCCTAGCTGCTTGTGCATGACAATGGCACTATCAGTTCTTCATGCTGGTATGTGCTTTTTAGAGTTGTTCCTAGTCCTACACATCGGTCCTGGCCCGTTTGGCAATCTATAGTGGGCAGCATGGCAAAGCGGCGTACCTGTCGTCATCGTAGGAGGTTATTGAGGAGACAATAAGGCCAAAGCCATAGTACTTCACAGCTTTAGGCGTGTTGATGGTACTTCAGTGTATTAACTTACGCCCCGATCGTTTGAGCTTATCTATCGAATTAATCAACTATTCAATAGTGTTTTTTTTGTTACAACAAATCAGCGAACGATATTTTCAGATATGGCTTTTCAGCCAAGCAAACAGGGCATGGTCAACTACCCAATGTTAGTCTAAGGCAGGGTACCGCTAATGATGGCGACCTTTGTGGGTACATGCATACATACTCTATAGAGTTTAGATGCATATGTACAGTCCTGTCCATAGTCATTGGCATTCATATGTTTCTGCTTCACTTCGACTAGCAAGAGTCGTGTGCCTTTCTCCTCTGGTTGGTTCAGGTCTGGTTCGAGACCATTTAGGTGTGGATGGGCCGTGGGCGGGAGTTGTCCATGCCGGTTAGAGAGTGTGTTTTCTAGGCTCAAGGATGAGTTTGTGTGTGGGATGGTTTGGGAGTGTGTTGGGAAGGATGATTACGATATATCTACCGACTTGTTGCTATGGTCTAGTCCAACTAGAATAAATGTTTTATCCTTGGATACCACTTTCTACACAAAAGTGAGACAATCAAAGGGTGGGATGTTGGCTAGTACAAATCATACTACCTCGAGAACGATGGCTGGGATGAATGATGAGTCTATGCCCCACACTCAAGGAGCTTGGGGATGATGATGCTTACCACCAGATGCTTCTCTACATATGCTTAGCTCTAACAAAATGTTGTTCTATTTGATTCTGACCACATGGACATTTTTGTGTAATAATGAGAAAACCCAATGTTGACGAGTAAAATTGTGGTTTATTCTGGAGTCTCTCAGATGACACATAGAAAAAGCACAACAATACATGTTAATAAAATGCCTTCTAGATATATATGGCAACATGAGATTATGATATCCTAACTACCGTTTGTACGCTAACAACATATAACGTCAAAATTAGTTTTACTGAACTCACCGATAAATAAAATATGTCTTGAAAAAATAAATTTATTTGCTTTCTAGATGCTAATACATCTTTTCTTGATAACTTGTTTAAATAAAGTTAAATAATACTTTGTATAAGTTTTAAAGCAAAACTAAACTACCTTATGACTTGGAACATAAGTAGTTATATTGACAATAATGTAATTTCTTAAAAAAACCATATATAGCATCATAGATGACGACCAATAGTGGCCCAACATAAACAGCGTGTCAGCGTCAGCGTGCTTGTACTGTACCTAATACCTCACCGCCGCCTGTTGCCAGGGTTGGCTTCCCTTCGTCCGCACTTGTAGTATGTGTATGTACCACAGGGGACGGAATTTGGATGCGGATACGAATCCTCGCAAGTTGACGGTGCATGGGGACATTGCGACAACGAAGTGCAGCCCAACTGCACAAGTACGCTAGGGCAGTGGTGAGAGACCACCACTTGTGGTTGTCTGATCTGATCTCGCTCGAATTGTACATCTGGCATTCCGTTTCTGGCTGCCCTGGCTGGCACCGCTGGATGGATGCGTGCCCATGCCCATCTCTAGGGCCTGTGTCTGTCGGTACGGGCTTTATTTCCTTTTCTGGGACAGGTGAGCGAATAGCAGGACAGATTATGCTTAGAACCGGTCTGAAAAAGCCATGACTTGATTTATTGTCATAGAAAAATATTATTGGTTGGCATAAAAAATATGACTTATCAGATAAGTGAGAGTTTTTCTGTGCTGGAAATTTCGTGTTTCAACAGCACGTGAACTTCCTCCGTGTAGGATTTAGAAGTCGTTTAAGACAGCGATATGATTTTCAAAACACAACTTTGACCTTTTATTTTTATAAAATTATTTTTCAAGACAAATCAATTTATATAATTTTTACATTTGCAAACTCAATAATTTAAAGCTCACTGATGATTTATTTTTCGAATGTCCCAAATAACTCAATGATTTCATACTTGTCCAAAATAACTTGTAAATTCTATACGGAGGAAGTACGTAAAGAATACAGTCCCGTGTCTACATTTCATGGAGGAGAACTCAACGAGACGAGGGCGACCCACTTTAGCGGAGATGATATTGCCATACAGAATAATTTTATCTCATTTCATCTATTTTGTTGTGGTTAGATCTGACAACGATAAAAGACTAGTAGAATAAATCTACCTCTCAAATCAATTACTGGTATTGAGTGGAGAACTTCGGTGGCAGAAGTAAGAATAAGACACAAGAAACAAGTTTTTTAACTCATCTGTTGGAATGTTGGACGTCGTTCTTTTGGGTACATGTTCTCAAACTTTTTACCGAGTGTTTGCCCCTCGTACGAAACATTATACGAGTTTGGGATTGAGATTTAGAGCTATACAAATTGTGAGTACAATGTAAATAAAAAAAATATTTTTTTGGGTACATTACATATTATATTTCAGTGTGTTTGTAACATGATGATATACTCACTTATAATTTAATATATTCTTACTTTCGTCTAGTAGAAAAAAACGAGACAGAAAAGAAGATAAGAAAAGTAGGGCTAATGTAGCGTGGTGGGCTAGTGGCATGCAGGCCCACTCTAGGTGCCATGGGCCGGTGGGCGCATGGCGTTTCCTTGATTTGATCGCAGTAACTAATGGGCCTTCCTAGTGAAATCAGTCACTATTTGCCCAGTACGAAGTTAATGGGCCCGAGTCCAGAGCTTCCCCGACGAGCAGTCGGCATCAGTGCCCTGGCAAGGCCCATTAAAACAGAGGCCCAATCCTACCTCTGCAGTCCACCAAAGCTGCGTGTTGGACCCTGACCATTTTTTTCTCTCCCGAGCAAACAACAAATCACAGTCCAAAATGAATCACAGCCCAACCAAACCTGCCATGTACATACATACATATACATACATACAAAATGTTCTACGAGGCCAGGGCCAGCAGGTACCGGAACCTGAACTCGTACGGCAGGACACGCACGGGCGGCCGCCGGTGCGACGCGGCGTCGGCGTCGGCGTCGGCGTCGGCGACGCCGTGCCGGCCGGCCGCCTCGACGGCTCGGACGGCGTCGCGCTGCAGGTCGCGGGGCAGCTGCAGGCACACCCAGTCCACGAGGGAGGCCACGTCCTTGGCGAAGTCAGGCAGGTACCAGTGCAGGAGCTTGGGGATCGCCAGCCCTGCTGCCCCGCCCGCCGGCGACGGCGAGACCCCCACCGCGGCCTGCAGGTACTCCCGCTTCGCCGCCTCCAGCTCCTCCTCCACTCGGGCCGCCGTGTACACCCTCACCTTCATCAGAGACAAGAAGCAGTGGTGACGACGCTGTCAGTAACAGGAATTATGCCGGCGGGGTCGCCATGCGTGTCTGGTCAGTGGTCAGTGCCAGCGAGCCAACTGTGCCGCGGTTAAAGGCCTTGTTTAGATTGTAGATAAAAAAATTTTGGGTGTCATATCGGATATGTCGAAGAGATATCGGGAGAGGTTTTTAGAAACTAATAAAAAAACAAATTACATAGCTCGTCAGGAAACTGCAAGACAAATCTATTAAGCATAAATAATCTGTCATTAGCACATATGGGTTACTGTAGCACTTAAGGCTAATTATGGAGTAACTAGGCGGCTAATCATGGAGTAACTAGGCTTAAAAGATTCGTTTCGTGATTTTCAACTAAACTGTGTAATTAGTTTATTTTTTTATCTATATTTAATACTACATGCATACGTCTAAAGATTCGATGTGACGAGAAATCTAAAAAATTTTGCAAAATTTTTGGAGAACTAAACAAGGCCTAACAGGGCCAAAATCATTTGCGTCGAGGAGGAGACAGCTCGGAGGACAGACCGCACGTCGGCCGTCACAGAGCACCTAAAAGTGTCATCTCCTCTGCTTTCTGCGTGTGATTGCCTATGGTCATGTCAATGAACAAGGAGTTCCCAATGGTGGGAGAATTACAGCAGACTACTGGGATAGATGAACACTCATGCTTATGTACTTCAAAGCTATAAACAAGGCTTTGCTTAGTTCATCCTGAAAACCAAAAAAATTTCAAGATTTCTCATCACATCAAATCTTGTGGCACATGCATAAAACATTAAATATAAACGAAAATAAAAACTAATTACAAAGTTTAGCTGTAAATTACGAGACGAATCTTTTGATCCTAATTAGTCTATGATTAGATAATATTTGTCACAAACAAACGAAAGTGCTGCAGTACCGAAAACTTTTCACTTTTCGGAACTAAACAAGGCCCAACTTTGTTTTAGCTGGGGCTTCCAGATTGCTTCAGAAGATTGGCTGATCACATATTTGGGAAATTCACTTTTCAGTCTGTCTCCACATATAATGTCAGACCGTAACAAGAAAGACTAACAGTTTCGGTTGTACCCTATTTAAACTGCGCGGTACTAAAATGCGACTTGCTCAACAACGGCACATGCTCATCGATAGCAATCACGTCCCGTCCTGTCCTTTGTGAGACGCTAAATAGGATTTTCCGGGAAAGTTTCATACTGTAGCAGTTGAAAGGGTGCAGCAAGGACAGCACCTTTTCCTTTGTCAGTCCTGGATCGGTGCATAGCTAGAGCTCTACAGTGCGTGCAAGCCAGCAAAAGAAATGCAGTACACATGGCATTGGCAAGGAACACAGAGCCAAGAAACTCACCGCCGGCGACGACCAGCTGCCGCAGGAGAGCGCGAAAGTCACCAGCGGCTCCGGCCACTCCAGCCCGAACACGGCCGGGCCGTCGCCTTTCAATCCTTCAGTGTTCACCTGTCAAAACGCATTCGTAGACGACGGTTCAGAGACTTTAGCCTTTTTCTTTTCAGTGAAGGACAACACGGCAGCGATGATGCGGCCAGCGGCCTTACATGCTTCGCGCCGTAGGGCAGCCTGAGGATGAAGTGCTCGATCGTCATGGCGCTCAGCACGCGCCCGCCGACGTTGATGGTCGCCTGCGGGGAAGAAATGAGCACCGCCAGCTCACTCTTGTCAGAGATTTATATATTTGTCATGCAGTATCAGCAGTATATATGTATATGATATCTAGAGAGGTGAAGGGAACATGGGATGGGACCTTGGGCATCATGGCCACCAACATATGGGGGTTGGTAGGTGCTCCGTGCTCAAGAAATGCCTGGAGTTGCAGAGCAAATAAACAAGCATCAGTGCCAGATCAGGGAGGGACATGCATGCCACTGCAGCCTATTAATGTATCCAGTATTCCAGTTAGGTTGTAGGTACTGTACTAGTACTACGGAGGACGTGCTATGGTCAAAGGCTAATGCTGCCAAGATCGCAATTACTTAGGGCTTTGCTCATGATTAAGGAGACAGGAAGCATTTCAGCACTGAAAGTTTAATAACTGGTACCAACATGCTGGGCACAGACATGCCCTGTCTCAGAGCAGTTTTCAAAACAGAAGTGGTTCAAAAATTTGAACCTACACATCATCGACGGAGCCACCTCCAGTTCTACCTCATGTACAGCATGAACATGATTATGTGTTCCAGTATCAAATGGTCCCACAAATTGTAACTAAAGTTCCTAACAACGTGAATCTCTCATCGACGAAGGAAGAACATGAGGTATAAAGCTATGAATCATGGATGCTGCGGGGAGAAGCAAGAGGAGGCCTCAATTATGAGGAACAGCTTACGTTCATCATGCAGGAGTTGTAGGTGTTGATCCAGAACGCCAGCCTCTGCTGGTGGGAGAGGCCTGCTAGGTCAACCAAGGAGAGCTTCCGGAGCAGTGCCCTGATTTAGTTTTTTTTTTTTACAGGTAGCAACGATCATTCCAACATCAGTATGCCAAGTCAAACAGGCAACAACTCACCACACGACAACCAAATCTAGCTTGCACCAACTGACCAACAGATTAGTAGTAGTAGTAGTTACCGATCAATGGAAACTCACTTCAATCTCCGGCCAAGAGCGGATGCGTCGCTGGCAGAAATGTTTCTGTCGAATGAAGTGGCGACGACTGATCGGAACTGCTTGTACCGGCCAATGTTTCGCCACCCGAATTCTAGGACACCGTAGGGGTCTGAGCTGCTTCCGGAGGAACCTGAGACTGACGGCGGCGACACCCGCTCCTCGTCTCGGCTGCTGGAGGTGCTCTTCTGCGAGAAGATGGCCATCAGGCACGTCAGCAGCTCCTCCGAGACTTTGTTCACCGCCGTTGAGGCCTTGTCTGGATCAATGCCATTGCCGCCATCAATAGCTTTGTGGTCTTCCATTGTACTGGTTGTCTGAAACGGAAGATGAACATGCAAGAACGTTAGAACCAGACTGCCGAATTCAATGCCAATTTCTGCTCGAAGTTACAGCATCGTCGTACCTGAAAACCTGCGCATGTCTCCGCTACTTGTACCCTGCATCCTCCTGGCACGTTACTCAGAGGCGCCAGGCCGGAATCTCTGCACGAGTTAGTGCCACTGCCAAACGACTGGTTCTCCTTCCCAGGACAGTCACCTTGGCTCAGGGAACGGCCGGGCCTTCTTGGTGTCTGCTTCGCATTGGTGGCTCGCTTCAAAGATGGCCAATCAGCAGCGTCTTGATTGGAGGAGGAGACTTGACGCGTCGAGGTGGACAGCTCTGAACTCTGCACTTGGGCCGTCGTCGGCTTGTGCCGTGCCGGCGTGCACCGGTGGTCACTGTCCGGGAAGTACGCGCTCTTCGCCATGGAGGTGATGATGGCCTCCCGGTACAGTCCTTGCCGGAAATTGACGACCTGCTCCTCGAGCCGGACGACCTCTTCCTCCAGGACCGCGACTTCGGCCAGAAGCTCCAATGTCTGGGCACAATTCAGGAGAAGGCGGAAATCAGAAGGGAATTGCTTCAAAACTGCAACGACCGAATTATAGGTTGGGTTGCTTGTGAAATTGATCGAAAAGCTAAGAAGGACACTGACTTGAGACGGCAGGAAAGGGGGGAGACGAGGCAGAGCGCCCAGCGGCCTCGTGAATGCCCGCTCCAGAGCTCGGTGGACGTTCTCCTCATGCCGCAGCTTCTTCCTCAGCTTGTCCACCTGCAACTCGAAATCGAAAACGATGCATGTCCGTCCTCAGCAAAAACGCAATGGCCTCACAGCTAGAACACCAGGTAGAACGAGAGAGATACATACGTCTTGCTGCAGTGCAATTTTCCTGTCCCTCCGAGACTGGCTTCTGTTCTTCATGCCCTGTGGCGTCGCATTTGCGGAGGACGCCTTCATGGCCACCGGCGCCATCTTCGAGCTAGGTGGCCTCCTCTGCTCCCTCTCCATCGCCTTGAACAGAGAAAACAACATGAAAGGAAATTTGAGTGGAAGAGCGAGCAGGGCTAAGACGTCGGCAGCAATCGGAGAACGGAGTACCAAATTCGAGCTGCTCTCTACGGCGACGGATCCAACCGAGCCCATTTTCAAACTATTGCTAGAGCAAACAAAGGCCGCCACATTTGGCTCTGAAAAGCAGAGAGGAACAGAGTTCCGAGCATACAACCGTACTAGTACTACTACCACTAAACAATCCGTGGTCACAGAAAACTTGATACTCTAGCAAAAAAACCACTCCTCCCAAGAACTGGAGTAGAGTGCAAAGTTCATCTCTCGAAGACACCAAAAGCGCAGGGCAAAAAGGACGAATACGCAAAGAATTGAAGGACCCGTCAGCATGGGGGCTTGAAAGCCGCCAGCTTTCCGATCGGAGGAGCACGCAAGACGCAGGCGGCCGAGAAACTGAAAATAACATCTCGGAAACCGCCCCCAAAACCGCAGAGAATAATAATCATCACCTGGGCGCACGAAAGGCGCAAACTTTCCGACGGCGGCGGAGCCTAGCCCAAGAAAGAGAGGGACAGACGGCAGCGGCAAGGCTTACTCACTTTCTCGTTCCTCGGGGCGGCCCTGGTACTGGTGGCGCCGCGCGCCGCCGCCGCTGGCCTCCGCGCCCTCCCGTTCATGGCCTCCAACGGCGTGTGCATCTGCTGCTGACGGCCTAACGCGCGACGGAAACGGAACCGCGCCGAGCCGCGGGCGCGGGCGCGGGCGCACAGAGGAGAAGAGGGCTAGCTTAGCTAGATGGCGGGAGGAGGAGCCAACTTAATGGATGGCATTTATGGCGGCGTTGTGGCGAGCGCCAGGCACCACCTGGAGGCTGGAGCTCGGGGGAGCGGTTTCTCTAGCGAGCGCGTGCGCGAGCGCGGCGCCTGGAGGAGGACGACCGGCCGGAGACAGACAAGGCCTCGGGGCGGGCAGAGAGGCCAGAATAGAATTCCGCACTCGTGGATAGGGTTGGGGACAGCAGCGCGCGCGGGGGGGCAGCTGCGGCGGGAAGCGTGTTGGCGGTGGCGATGGCGATGGATGGCGACGGTGGCTGGCGTCGTCGTCGTCGTCGTTTAAGCGTGGCGTGGTGGTGGGGTTTACGAAGCCTTTTTTATCTGGACCGCGAGCGTGCGTGCGTGCGGGGCGGGGCGGGGCGGGGCGGAGCTTCCTTTCTTTTTTGACCGTGACTGTTGGGAAGAGCTGCTCCTCCTGGTAGCGTCAAAGGTTATCTTTCACCTTAGGAACCTCCGATGTCTGAGGTGTCGGAGGATATCCTTCATCGGGAAATGCTAATGTTGACGACTCGTCTGGTCGTGCTAAGTGTGTGCAGGGACTGAGACACCGACGGAGGTCCACGAGCAAGGAAAGGGGAAACCTCCGACCCTCCCGGGTCCGAGGATGGCGGGAGAACGCGGCCAGGCCGAGGAACCTCCGACTGGACCAGGCTAAGGAGGAACTCCCGGGGTGGCCGGGTCGAGCAACCTCCGGCCAGCCAAGCTGAGGAACCTCCGACACTAAAGCGTCGAAGGATCCGCAACTGGGCGGAGGATCCAAGCCTCCGACCAGCTGAAGCCCCAGTCAGAGGATGAACGAAGGGCTTGCAATGTGAAATTACGCAGGTGCTTTAGGGTCAGTAGACTGTGATGTAAGAATATACTGGAATATTCCTCCACCGTCACGGGGCATTTATGTAAATATCATTAGGTCGGTTTCCAGGCCCTATATAAGGGGCGCGATGCCGTCATTAATAAAGAGAGAGAGCATTCACTGTATTCACCTACTGTTGAGCTTACTGTCCGTTAGCGTTCAAACCTCTCACGGCTCCGAGTGAGAAGGTTCTCGATCCACCGTATTGCTGGGGAGTGCAGAGAGCATTTTCCCAACATTGGCGCCCACCGTGGGGCGCGAAGGATCACCTACGATGGCTGGAAAGAGAACTAGCACCACAAGACCTCGGGCAGAGCCCCCCAGGAGGGGAAGGCCGAGAAGGGCCGTGCGGAGCACGTATGCGACCGTAGAGGGGGAAGGCTCTGAGGGCGAGCAGCCGGAGAACGAGCAGCCGGAGCCCGGCCAGGAACCTTCTCCCGCCGCAGGCCCGGCACAACCCACCGCCGCGCAAGAGCTCCAACTACTGCAAATGCAGCTGCAGAACCTTCAGCAGGAACGAGATCGAATCGCTGCCGCCTACGCCGCCAGCCAAGAGGCGGCAGTAGCTGCAGCGCAGGCAGCTGAGATCAGGCAGCAGCTCTCAATCCTGCAGGCAGATATCCTTAGCATGCAACCTCCACAGCAGACGATTCATCCTACCGTTCTGCCCAACACCGGCCCAACGATAGACGTGCAGCCGACGAACTACGGTGGCACGCTGCGGAGCACGTTGGACCTCCGTTCTCCTCTGTCCGAAGGATTGCAGACAACGCCTTGGCCAACGACCTACAAACCAATCACGCTCCCTAAGTTCAACGGAAAGGCCGACCCCCGCCAATTCCTAATGAGTTTCGAGGCAGCCGTGGCCTCAGCTGGAGGGAATGAAACTGTGATGGCTAAATCCTTCGTTATCGCGGCCGAAGAAGACGTCTTGGCGTGGTACTCAATGCTCAGACCCGGGTCAATCTATTCATGGGAGAACCTCCGAGACAAGATCTTAGCAAATTTCCAAGGATTCGCTGTTGAGTCGCTAACCTCCACGGACCTGTTCCAGTGTCGCCAGAATCAAGGAGAAGCACTGCGGGAATACTTCCAGAGGTTCGTGCAGACTAAGGCAAGAGCACCCGGCGTGCCGGAGGAGGTCGCCATTGAAGCAGCCATCAAAGGTCTTCGCATAGTGCCCTTTGCAGCCCACTTGGCCAGAGAAAAGCCAGCGTCCATGCACGAGCTGTACCATGAGTTCGAGAAATACTGTAGGTCCGACAACGACTACCGCAAGAGGTTGGAAGACCAAAACTCTCAGAAGAGGCAGAGCAATGATAGAAACTCGCAGAAGAAGAACCTTAGCCAGGATGAACGCCGGCTACAGCGAGAGGCTGGTGGTCAGATGATGAATATTGAGCAACCGAAGGATGACAGATCAGAACACAACCGTCCGCCGACGGAGACGCGAAACCCGGAACGCAGACCCAATCAAGCCGGAAGAGGGGGTCGAAACGCAGGATGGCAAAAAAATCAAAGTCAACGGCCGCGGAAGCAATATTGTTTCTTCCATGGAGAGGAGAAGGGTCACTCTACCAGGGACTGCCCGGATGCAAAGGAAACTCAAGAGAGGATTAAGAGTAGGTCAGCTCCACAACCACCAACACCAGTCGCTCAACCTCGGGAGGTGAATCACACTTTCCCTCAAACCTTCTACCATTCATATGTCGGAGGATCAAGCCAGAATCACCCAGCTCCAATTCAGCCCAGCGCGCTAGCCTCCGCTTACTATCCCAGTTTCCTACCAGCTTGGCGCCCCGCCCAGCAACCAGCGGATCACAACCTTCCCCCAAACTATGTCCCTTCACGACCTCCGCATATTACATACATCGAAACCCCCACAACCCCGCCAACAGTCACTACCTCTTCCCCCAAACCAGCTACAGTTACTCCAGGCTCCACCCCAACTAAAAACCGAACCCCACCCGGATAATCAGATCGGCCCCCACACACCGCTGCCTACTATTGGAATGATCCTACCAATAGCTGGAGGGTCCTCAATGGAATTCCAGACAAAGAAGCAGAAGAAGGATCACCTCCGGCTCGTCAACAATGTCGCAGTTCAAGGGCCGATCAGATGCACTGATTGGTCCAGAACCCCAATAACCTTCACCGAGGAAGATCTGAGGTTAGAAAGCTACCCGCATACAGATGCCATGGTCATAACAACGAATGTCGCGGGTTGGGGAGTGAGCAGGATCTTAGTGGATTCAGGAAGTTCCGCAGACATAATATTTGCTGGAACCTATGACCAAATGAAGCTCAGCAGAAGCCAGCTCCAACCTTCGGAATCACCTCTGATCGGGTTCGGAGGAAAACAAATACATGCCCTGGGGAAGGTCTCCCTGCCCGTATCCTTCGGCACATCAGAGAACGCAAGAACAGAGTATGTCACCTTCGACGTCGTAGACCTCCACTACCCATACAACGCCATATTCGGGCGAGGGTTCCTAAACAAGTTCAATGCGGCCGCCCATATGGGTTACATGTGCATGAAAATCCCAGCTCTGCACGGAGTGATCACGGTTCACGGAAGTCAAAAGGAGGCAAGGAACATAGAGAAAGCAATCTACAAATCTTTCCGGAACATAAACTCCGTGGACTCCGCGCAACAAGAAGCTTCCCAGCCACCAGACATGCCAAGGGGGAAGACAGACCTGGCCGATCAGGAAGAGACGAAGTGTATCCCTCTGCAGGAGGCTGTCCCAGATAGGAGGGTCACCATCTCCGCCACCCTCAGTAGAGAGGACGAACTCGACTTGCTGAACGTGTTGCAAAAGAACCAAGATATCTTTGCCTGGAGTGCCGCTGACCTGCAAGGAGTCAGCAGAGACATCATAGAGCATTCACTGGACATCGATCCGAGAATAAGGCCAAGGAAACAGAGACAGAGAAAAATGTCTGAAGAAAGAACCTTAGCCGCAAAGGCAGAGGTACAAAGGCTTCTGGACGCAAAGGTCATCAGAGAGGTCATGTACTCGGAGTGGTTGGCAAATGTGGTCCTGGTTCCCAAGAAGAATGGCAAAATGAGGATGTGCATAGATTTTACGGATCTCAACAAGGCCTGTGTCAAAGACTCCTTCCCCCTGCCAAGGATAGATACCTCTGTTGACAAAGCAGCTGGCTGTCAAAGATTTTCACTACTGGACTGTTTCTCCGGATACCACCAAATTTGGCTAAAAAAAGAAGACGAGGGAAAGGCAAGCTTCACAACCCCATTTGGCACGTATTGCTACACCAGAATGCCAGAAGGTCTAAAAAACGCTGGAGCAACCTTCTCCAGAATGATGGGGAAGGTTCTAGGAAGTCAGCTGCAGAGGAACATTATAGTTTACGTCGACGATGTTGTCGTCATGAGCAAACGCAAGGAGGATCATATCAAGGACCTGCAAGAAACCTTTGTCAACCTTAGATCTGCCGGGCTGAAACTTAACCCAGAGAAATGTGTGTTCGGGGTCAGCAAGGGAAAAATGCTGGGATATATCATTAGCTCCGAAGGAATCAGAGCTAACCCAGACAAAACAAAAGCAATCATGTCAATGTCAGAACCTTCGAACAAGAAAGAAGTGCAAAGACTGACTGGCCGAATAGCAGCTCTCAACAGATTCATTTCAAGATCGGCAGAACGGAGCCTTCCATTCTTCAAAGTGTTGAGAGGAGAAGGTAAAACAGAATGGGGTCCGGAACAATCAGAAGCCTTCAGGCAGCTCAAGAATTACATTGCAACCAACCTGGTGGTAACAGTGCCAGAGCCAGACACTCCACTACTACTGTATGTGGCTGCCTCCGAGCACGCTGTCAGCGGTGTTCTGGTGCACGAGACAAGCGACAGTAAGGGAACGGTGCAAAGACCCGTTTACTACGTATCCGAGGCTCTGTCAGGAGCAAAGTTGAACTACACGGAGATAGAAAAGATTGCGTATGCGGTCCTGTGCGCATCGAGGAAGCTCAAGCATTACTTCCAAAGCCATGAGATTAAAGTACCCACTTCACAGCCATTGGGTGATATCCTTAGGAACAAGGAAGTATCCGGACGTATAGGAAAATGGGCGGCCGAACTATCACAGTTTGACATCACCTATGTCCCCAGAACCTCCATCAAATCTCAAGCCCTGGCTGACTTTATGGCAGATTGGACACCTTCGAACAAAGAAGAGGAGAAGGTAATCGACCAGCCTTGGACGCTGTATACAGACGGCGCCTGGGGGCAAGCAGGAGCAGCAGCCGTTTTAATCGCACCATCTGGACTCAAACTAAAGTTTGCTGCAAGACTCGAATTCAAAGCAACAAACAACATAGCTGAGTATGAAGGGCTCATCCTCGGGCTGAACAAAGCTAAGGCTTCGGGAGCAAAAACCCTTCTCATCAAAACAGACTCCCAGGTAGTGGCAGGACAAGTGGAGAAGGAATACCTAGCACACAACCCGGAGCTGGCAAGATATCTGGCCGTCGTAAGGAGCCTGGAGAGAAGGTTCAAGGGATTCACTCTGCAGTACATCCCGAGAGCCGAAAACTACGAGGCAGACGAGCTAGCAAAAGCAGCAGCCAACAACACCCCCTTGCCAGAAGGAACCTTCCACCAGATTGTTGCAACACCCGCAACCGAATCGTTGCCAAAAGCTTTTCGCTCAGTCCTGCTGACAGAAAGCGAAGATTGGAGGCAGGCAATAGCTGATTGCCTCAAAGGCAAGACAGCTGCAGATGACGAAGCAACAGCCAAGAGGATGGAGGCAAGAACAAGAAATTACACCTCCATTGACGGGATCCTGTACCAGAAAGGCGTAGTCCAACCTTTGCTGAGATGCATATCACAAAGCGAGGGCAGAGAGCTCCTGCAAGAGATACACTCTGGGATGTGCGGGTCTCACATTGGACCTCGCGCATTGTCTGCTAAAGCATTAAGACAAGGCTTCTACTGGCCAACTCACATCAAAGATGCTGAAGAAATAGTGAAGACATGCAAAGCCTGCCAAACCTTCTCACCAATTCAGTCAGGACCTTCAGCACCAACTCAGCTTATATCAGCATCATGGCCGTTGCAGAGATGGGGAATGGACCTGGTAGGACCGATGCCAACTGCACAGGGGGGAAACTAGTTTGCCGTCGTGGCCATTGAATACTTCACAAGATGGATCGAAGCTAAGCCACTGGCAACCATAACCTCTGAAACGATCAGGAAATTTTTCTGGCAAAACATAGTCTGTAGATTCGGAGTTCCAAGACTTCTCACAGTTGACAACGGAAAGCAGTTTGATTCAGACAGGTTCAAGGAATTCTGCCATCACATAGGAACCAAAATTGCTTTTGCGTTCGTCTACCACCCAGAGTCAAATGGGGCCGTGGAGAGAGCAAATAGAATAATATTCTCTGCAATCTCCAAGACCTTACTCAACCTGCGAAAGGGGAAATAGGTTGACGAGCTACCCAGAGTTGTGTGGTCTCATAACACAACAGTCTCAAGAACAACCGGGTTCACCCCGTTCAAGCTTTTGTATGGGGAAGAAGCGATGTTGCCCGAAGAAATCAAACACCAAAGCCTACGTTCCATGAAGCAGCAGTTGGCTCAAGACGAAGAGTATTGCAAGGAAACCTTAGAATCAATAAGACTTGAGGCAGTGGAGAACATTACCAGGTATCAACAAGAAACCAAAAAATGGAGAGACCGCAAGATAGTACGAAAAGACATACAAGATGGGGACCTAGTACTCAGGAAAAAAGGAGATCACCCAAACACTGGCAAATTGCAACCCAAGTGGGAAGGACCTTATACAGCAATACAAGCGGGAAGGTCGGGATCCTTCTACCGGAAAGACTTCGAAGGTAGAACCTCCACCCACATGTGGAACGTCGACAATCTACGAAGGTTTTACATTTGAATGTAAGGATGACCCCTGTAAAATAAGCGGCGGCATCCATGTCTTTAGATACATTTGTTTCCTTTTTCCCTCTACTTTTTTGCAAACCCAAGGTCTGCACTCTTTTCCTCACAGGGGTACTCCTACTAGGAGGTGAGGTTTTTAACGAGGCAGAACCTATGTAAAAACCTCTAAAATATAAAGAGGAACTCACCCCAAAAGCAAAACTCAAAAGTCGAAAAACAGCCAGCACCGAGGCTGTAGCATTCGACAAAACATCACGTGATTACAAGGACCCTCCGCAGCTTTCAATCAAAGTTTAAAAAAGCTCGGAACGTCCTCAAAGGTGGTAAAACACCAAACTCCTTAGCAGAAGATCTAGCCAAGAGCCGGGCAGCAAGGATAGCATAGCCAAAAGTGAAAAAGTCCTGTCCTCCTCAGGCATCACATCATGGCCAGAAGGGACAAAACCTTCAAACCTGACAAAGACCTGAAGACAATCAGGCATCAGGAACTATACCATTTCTGCCAAAAGGCAACAAAGGTTTTACATTCAGAAGGAAGACATCAACAAAAGTCACATAACCTTCACCAAGATAAGATCTAAGGTACCCTGCTACTCCAAGCAAAACTCCGGCACACAAAATGTGAAAATAAAACAAACCCTACGATAATCCCCAGTCATGTAAAGTAGAACCAACGACCACAACAATCACAACAACCATCCATAACTATGAAATAACTTCTCACCTAACAAGGTACGCGCGATAAATGCATGACTCCCTATAAAACCAGGCACACCACGCCCCTCCTCCCCCAGTCAGGATCAGTATACACAGACCCAACTAACAAGTGCAAACCTAGCAATCACAAAAGAAAAATCCTAGGCCACTATGGAAGCAGGAGTTAGCCTCACAGCAGCAACAAAAGTTGGTATTGCACGAAGCTTCGTAATAATAGAACTGCGGCGTTGTGATGAACATCGACCACAAAGTCGTGTACATCCACAACAGAAACAATGGAAGTCAGACTCAGAGGTCTCTGAAGGGTATCGCACGAAGTCTCGTAACGTCCCTTCAGAACCTCCGACTCAAATACCCGAAGGTTCTCCTCGACAACACTCCACGGGAGTCGAGCAAAGGAAAAAAGTAGCACAATTCAGCGGAGGCTCCTTCGCACTAATAAAGTCGAAGGTCCTAAGGCCAAGAAGCGGCGATCCTCCGCGCAAGAAAAAATCAACAACACCTTCGCAATATCGATCACCAAGCACAAGCAGGCCACAGCAACACAAAGATCCTTAGGATCAACACCACCGTGACGTTGCAATGTATAAACGCTGTAGCGCGAAGGTTGTAATAAAAATAAAGCAAAAAAGTGCGGAGGCCATGGCCAAATCTATGGAAAAAATGTCTGATCTTTATTAACTAACATACAACGTACATAACAAAAGTTTACAACCAAAAAAAGAAACATCCTCCGACCGTCAAACGTCGAAGGTTCTAAGAATCTCGCACAATCCTTACATACGAATCTGGAAAAAGCCTAAGGTCATCGCAGTAATCACGAACAATAAAATCAACTAAGTCATCAATACTACGCGTAGGATACTTATGACGCCACCAATCAATCAGATAGCCCCTCGCGTACAGATCCCCACGCTTGAACGTCACCGGAGTAACGTAGCTTCCTTCGACAAAGTTCGAAGGAAGAACCTCCTCTGGAGCAGATCTCACAACATTCGCAAAAAGAGCAATTTCAAAACCAACCCAAATGAAGGATAAAACCAAAACGTATAGCAAATCTCTCGAACCTCCGGATAACCATGAAGAAAAGGCTCGGCCAAATCCTCAGAAACCTCCGACACCCAGCGTACCCTATCCTTCTCACCGAAAATGCGAAGGATAGGATATGGCAGCTGCATAAACACAACAAACCATGTCAAAGAGATATATACATGGCCTACGCCAAGCGAAAAACAAAACAAAAACCACCACCTAAGCCGGAGGCCATGAACCTCGGCGCGCAAGCGAACAGACGAATTCAGATCGTTCGTCATCTAGGTCATATCCAACAAACTCAAACATATCCACAACTCTCATATTAGGGAAGGCAATCCGCCAGTACTCCCACAACTCGCCAGAAACATAAATTCCTCGATAGAAAATTGAAAGCGGAGTCACGCTAAGATCCTGCGCAGGTCCTCCGCCAGAGACCTGCGCAGGATCAGAGTGTAAAACAAAAGTTTACCCAAAAAACAAACCAATATATTACATTTCCAACAGTCTTTACAAGTTAATCGAAACCTCCGACACTTACAAAAAAGCGTCGCATGTGCGGCAGATGCAAAAAACAAAAAAAGCCTACAAAGTAAATAACCTCACACCTGAGGCGGAGGAGGAGCAGAAGTCTCGGCCTGCGCTGAAGCTTTGGCACCAGATTCCTCCGCAACCTTAGCACCTGCGTCACGAACCTCCGCCTCAGCCTGAGTCGAAGGACGCGCTTCGCTAGGGGGACGCGAAGGACCGGGCTTGTCAACCTTGGCCGCTTTTTTGGCAATCTCCTGCAAGACAGCAAACTTAAGATACATTGCAAAGCAGCAAAATAGAATACAAAAAAAAAACCAAATCAAAAATACCTCAGCACGACGAGCCTCCGCCATCTTCTTCGCCTCAGCCCGCCCAAACCTAATCCAGAACGAACTGATGAAGTTCCGGACAGATTTGCGCAGGCTCGAGGAGCCCTCGCCAACGTCCTCCGCCGAAGCAAACTCCTCCTTAGCAACCCCCTCGGCATGAGAGCAACCTCCGCGGCGCAAAAGCCTAGCGAAGGAGCTAACCGCAGCCAAAGCCCCAAAATCAACAGCTCCACCAACAAAGTCAGGGAGCATGCGGATATGGGACTTCAACCATGCGAGGCTAGCACAAACGTCTCCGCCAGGCGGAGGAGCAGAGGTGCTACCTCCGAACTGTGCCAGCGAGCTGGTATAGAGCCCCACGACATCCGCAGCCTCCGCCTCCGCCTTCTGCATACGAGTCTGCATTGCAGCCGCAGACTCACGCTCAGCGTCAAGCTCCTTGCGGAGGCGGTCAGCAATGTCCTCCGCCTTCTCAGCTCGCTGCAAGGCCAAGTCCCTGGAACTCTCCGCTTCAGTGGCACTCGTGCGGAGGACAGCAACCGAAGCCTCGGCATCTTCCTTCTCTCTCTTCAAAACCTCCGACCCAGCCTTGTAATCATCCCTCTCCTTAATCAGGGACTTAATTTCCTGTCGGGCAGAAGAAAGCTCCTTAACATCCTCCGACAGACGAGCCTTCTCGGCCTCTAAATTTTCGTTTTCCTTCTTCAAAGCACCAATAGCCTCGTCCCGGCAAATAATCTCCCGGGAGCAGCGCTCCTCCAAGGCTGCAGCCATGTGGTGACTCTGCAAAACGCAGAAAAATCAAACCTACGACCAAAAAACGCGAAGGAAAAACACACAATTGGAAAACTTACAAGGCTATGGTGCTCAAACTGCACGCGAAGGAAGGCGTCAAAGTCCATATGACGGAGCTTCTGGCGGAGACGATCTAGATAGAAAAAAAGGTAATGAAAAACATAAGAAAATTAAAGAAAAATCATCAACAACGGAGGCCAGAAACGAACCTCCGACCAAAGAATGAACATCGCGCAGTGCATCGGTCCAACCTGTGATCGAAGGATCAGAAGCACCTGCGGAAAAAGAAAAGTAAATTCAACACAAACCACAAATCATTAAGAAAAAAAAACTGAAAAGAAATATCGTCCTACCAGGACCCATAACATTAGCAGGCGAAGGCCTACTAGCCAGCATAGAGGGCGCAGGAACCCTAGGCGGAGGAACTTCAAGACCTTCCCGTGCTATGCTAGCACCCTTAGCCAGCTCCTCCGCAGTGGCCAACCTGCGACCACATCCTCTAAAAAACATAAAATGATATAAGATCGTGATGACAGAAACAAGCATAAAAATCAAAAATACCAAGGAAACGAACCTATGTACAACGAATTTATAGCATCCACAGCCGGGCGCGGGGAAGCCTCCGCCTTCTTTATCCTCCGAACAGAGACGGACTCTGCATCGTCACTGGATTCATCCCGTGCATCCTTTGGCGGAGACCCTCCGCCAACTGAAGCCCCCCGCGCAGGACCCTCAGCCACTGCAGGATTTGCCTCCCGCGCAGGACTCGCCTCAGGGGCCTCCGCGTCGGAAGACTCCTCCCCAAGAAGAGACGCGAAAGGCGCGCGCACAGAGGAGACCGCACGCGAAGCTTCAACTTCAGGAGCTCCACCAGCAGGAGCGGCCTCCGCAGGTGCAGAAGCCACCGAGTTTGACTCGGCAACAGATGAGCGGGCGGAGGAAGACTCCACAGGAGTCTCTAGCACAACCTCCGCCCTCCGCTTCTTCGCCAGCTGCTTGACAGCACCGCCACCCTTCCTCTTCCTAGCCTCCGCTGCAGCAACGGCCTTGGAAGAATCCTTCTTCTTCTCCAATCCCAACAAAACATCCGGAGGAATAACATAATCCTCATACTCAATCCCCAATTCCTCAAACACTCGGTTGAAACGAGGCATCGTACCAAGCGTAGACCTCCGCTGGAGATACTCCTTCTCCGAGATATTCCCGACGATCCTCCGAGCAGAAACCTCCACGCGGTCAAGGAAGGACTCTTTAGTCTCATCCTCAGGCAATCCCGCTCCGAACCGGGGAAACGGCAACCCCTCCGGAGGACCAAAGACCGGCACTTGCACCATCTCAATGGTGAACTCGTCATTCCTACGGCCAAGGGGCCAGTAATCAGCTGCGACCATCTCCTCAACTAAATCCCGACCTCCGGAGTATCGACAAGCTAGAGCAAAGGCCTTGTCGCAGGCAAGTCGCGCCTCCATCTCCTCCTCCGACACCGGATTCGAAGGATCAACCTTGTGAATAGGCCTAAGCAACTTCATCTCAGAGGCATAAGGATAAACCTTATCAACACTGCCGTCCTCCAGAGTCCTCGACGCGGCGGGAGTCTTCACGTAGAACCAGGCCCTCATCCAATCCTTCTCCCACTTGCCCTTTTGGCAGTAGGAAATCTCGCACCTAGACCCAGGCATGGTGCGGCGCGGCATGAACGCGCAGCTTCCAAACTGCGCTATATGCTCAACTCCATCGACATCCTTCACCTTTTTTGGCTGGCGCTGGAGTTCAAAATACGAACAAAAAGTACCTACGTGAGGCGCAGCTCCGTACGATTCACACGCCCAGGAAAATTTGCTAAGGGACAGTATCCCATTGGGACTGAAATGCTGTAGCTCCACATTGAAACTCTCCATCACTTCGCGAAGGAAATGATACGGAGGCATCCGAAGTCCGCAGGTGAAGAAATCCCTAAAAACCACCGCATAACCCTCTTCAGGCGCAGGTACCGTCTGACCCGCAGGTGGAGCCTTCGCTCGACCTTCCTTAAAAAACCTAGCCTCGACCATGTCGGCAATATCCTCCTCCCTCACAGTAGACTCACCAAATTCAAAAGTAATCGCAGCCATCTCCTCAAACTCCTTCGCACTAATCAGGTCACCAACGGAAGCTTCGACGTCAGATAACGTCTCCTCCAGATCTTGAGCCGCAGCCACCTCAAGCATCCAGTCTTCAAACCTCCGCAACCAACCACCGGACCTCACACTAAGAAAATTACGCAAAGGACCAGAAAAATCTGACCTTGAAGGGCGAGGCGAAGGAAAATGAGCCACCTTATATCCTCCGCAAAAACTTGAAACCTATACGCAACTAAAGCAAATGCGAGCTGGCGAAGGAAATAACGAAAACAGCAGGCAGCAAGGGTGAGACCCAAGAGCCTCCCCCATGCCCCTTTTATAGGGGGGGCCTGCGGCAACGCGACCGTTGCGATTCCCCGCGCCAAACGGCTATAAGCGGAGGAATCGGCCTGACCGTTGCGCTTCTTCAACGCCAACGGCTAACCCCAACGGCTATAATATCCTCCGCAATCTGACACGCGAAGGATATCAGACTATCAGAGCAACAATGATCGGAGGATCCTGGCAAAAAAAAAACCAAGAAAATTTATGACTAAGTAAAAGAAACGATTTTCCAACAATGCTAACAAACACATCCTGCGCACCAGGGGGGAAGGCAGCAACCATGCTCGTAGCCTCCGCAACGTGGCATCTTTTTGAGCACATGGACCGCAGGAGTGCCATTAGCCCAAAAAGGGGGGAACTGTTGGGGAACAGCTGCATCCTTCCCCCTGGTAGCGTCAAAGGTTATCCTTCACCCGAGGAACCTCCGACGTCTGAGGCGTCGGAGGATATCCTTCATCGGGAAATGCTAATGTTGACGACTCGTCTGGTCGTGCTAAGTGTGTGCAGGGACTGAGACACCGGCGGAGGTCCACGAGCAAGGAAAGGGGGGAACCTCCGACCCTCCCGGGTCCGAGGATGGCGGGAGAACGCGGCCAGGCCGAGGAACCTCCGACTGGACCAGGCTAAGGAGGAACTCCCGGGGTGGCCGGGTCGAGCAACCTCCGGCCAGCCAGGCTGAGGAACCTCCGACACTAAAGCGTCGAAGGATCCGCAACTGGGCGGAGGATCCAAGCCTCCGACCAGCTGAAGCCCCAGTCAGAGGATGAACGAAGGGCTTGCAATGTGAAATTACGCAGGTGCTTTAGGGTCAGTAGACTGTGATGTAAGAATATACTGGAATATTCCCCCACCGTCACGGGGCATTTATGTAAATGTCATTAGGTCGGTTTCCAGGCCCTATATAAGGGGCGCGATGCCGTCATTAATAAAGAGAGAGAGCACTCACTGTATTCACCTACTGTTGAGCTTACTGTCCGTTAGCGTTCAAACCTCTCACGGCTCCGAGTGAGAAGGTTCTCGATCCACCGTATTGCTGGGGAGTGCAGAGAGCATTTTCCCAACAGTGCCGACCTGCGCCGCGCCGGGCGCGGGCGGAGCGACGCGATGGCGCGACGGAGGTGGGGTGGGGCGGCGGGCCGGCGCGGGGCACGCGTCTGCTAGCGTGGTGATGGAGCCTGCCGCGAGTTGGCTCCTCTTGGTTCCCATCGGGTTTTGGCTGCTCGAGCCAGCGGCCAGCGCTTGTGGTGGGGTGGGGGTGGGGGTGGGGGGTGGCGCCGCGGCGTGGGGCGGATGCGGGGCGGGTCAGCGGCTCAGCGCTGCAGCTGCGCACCAGGGGCAGGGGCCACGGCCACGGGGCTAATCATGACCGCAGCGTGCGCTCGTCGTAGCCAGCCGAGGCGGAGGCTCCCCCGGACCAGGGTCCAGGGATCATCTGCTGCTGCCTCGAGGGCCAGCTCTTCGATTTTACTGTTGGCAGTGTCCACCTCGCGGTGTTTTTTTTTTCACCTGTTGTTCGTTTAGGCCTTGTTTACTTCATCCTAAAATTTAAAATGTTTTCAAAATTTCGTGTCTTTATAGTTTATCTGTAATTTATAAGATAAATTTTTTTAGATCTCATTAATTTATTATTAAATAATAATTATCAAATACAAACAAAATACTATAATAACTAAATTTAAAATTTTAAACCAACTAACCAATGCCATAGTGGAGTGGCAGCTCTTCGATTTGACTGTTGGCACGCTGTAAAAAGATCGGGGGTGCTCCCCGCACGGTCTTGGAAAAGCTGACAGAGGACTGGCTCAAGTCAGTCACTCGTGCATTTGGTTCCGACGACTGTCTGACGGTGTCATCTGGTACTTTTAAAAATTTTATATAAATTTTTTTTAAAAAATTTCTCGTCAGATTAAATCTTACAATATATGTATAGAACATTAAATATAAATAAAGTAAAACTAATTGCACAGTTACATGTAATTTATGAGACAAAATTTTTGAGTTAAATTAGATTATAATTGGATAAAATTTGTTAAATACAAACGAAAATGCTACGATGTCTATTTTGTAATAAAAAAAAATATTACAACTAAATAAGGCCTAGATATAATGAAACTATAAGAGTTTTGATTTTTTTTCTAGAAACATATTTTTATTCTATACTTACATATATAATATGTCTAGATATATAATAAAAATAATTTATCTAAAAATCAAAACTTATAATTTAGAACAGAGAAAGTACAACATTGTTAAAGGAGCTATCATGTTCGTAAGGGTTCTACAAGACTAATTGGAAAACTATATACCATTGATTTAAATGGTCATCTAATTGTATATATCTAACCAAAGAGTTCACACCAAATGGGATTAATAAGATATAGCTAAACTTGGATTAAAAAAGATGTTATAATTACTATTGTTAAATAGCTAACTTCCTAAGCCATGATTGCCGTACTACAATATGGAGGATTTGACAGCAATCCGAATGTACCAAGCTTTTTAACTAATAAAAGATCTACAATATAGCTAAATTCGAAATTATAGGAAATGTAAGACTCACGATAGATAGACAGACAGACAGATATATAAATAGATAGATAGATAGATAGATAGATAGATAGATAGATAGATAGTATTACTTTATATATGCTAGCTAAATTTAGAATCAAAGATATGAAAGAGAATATATAAATCATACCTTTATTAATTATCAAAATTTCCATACCATGCATGAGTTACCATACTACATATATGATAAATATTAGGACATTTGATATAAAACACTACCTAAAATCTTAAAACGATAATAATATATAACGGGCGTCTGTTCCGTTCGGACAGATCCACACATGGAACGACTCGACCGAATCGTCCTCATCCACTCCTGTATCTGCTCCTGGCCTCCTGCTCCACGCTTGCTTATCCTCATCCCCATTCTGTCGCACGCTCCCTCACCCACCCCACACCGGCTCCCGCGCCAGCACGCAAGCTTGCTGCCACCCCTGGCCGCCCGTGCTTCCTCCCTTCCTTCATTCCTCCCTTCTTCAAGAGCTCCATGCTACTCGGGGCTCCCCAGCGACCTAGCTCTTGCTCCCCCCACCAGAGATGAGGAAGATGGCGACGACTCCGAGTAGGTCGGTCTTTCTCTGGATATGAGCCCTCCTCCTCCACTAGTTCTGAGCTCTCTTCCTCCTCCTCCTCCTCCTCCTCCTCCTCATCCTCATTCTCTGGATCTGAGCCTCCTCCTCTTTCTCTAGATCTGAGGGACACAACAGTAGCCTAGGATCCTATTTTCTCCTTCCCCTGACGAGCTCGAAGGTGATGGGCCACGGCTAGAGCATCCTGCACCTCGAACCCATCCTCTTGTTGTTTTATATGCTTTTTTGCGGTGTCTCTGTGTTGTAATAGATTTTTGGAATATTGCAAAAGATGATTTTTAAATGTTGCAATAGGTGTGAATCATGTGTTGTAGAAAGAAAGTACTATTGTTGAGATTGTTGCAATAGGGGATTTTAAATTATTGAAATTATCTTTTACAAATATTACAACACAAAGTTGATTATTGAGTTGTTTCCATCTTTTCATGTTTCATGTTCGTTTTTACCATGTTGCAGTACTACTGCATGAGATGTTGTAGTACTACTATATGAGATGTTGCATTAGTTTTTTTTATGTTGTACCTTGCATTGTGCTTCCTGTTTCTGTTGTTGCAGTAGCTTTGGTTTGATATTGCAACAAGTATTTTTTTCTCTAGACATGATGCAAGGGTTTTGATCTGGATGCTGTATGGTGTTTTTTTGCAAGTGTTTCATTAGCATGTTTCAAGTGTTTCAGCTGTTCGTACTAATGTTGCAAGTATTTTATCTAGATATTTTAAAAGTATATGGTATCACGGATAGTGTGTTTCACATACATATTTTATTTGTTTCATATGTCTTTAGGCATATGCTGCAAACATTGTGTTCGGATGTTTCAAAAGTAGATCGGATTGCATCCCTGTCTTTACTTTTTCTGCTTCCTCACCTTCACCTTGTGTCTCTTTCTCCTCCTTTCGGCACCAACTAGACATCTGTTGCCTCTCCTTCTCTCTAGATGCTGGCTTAACCACCTTTCTATAGTCACCTCCTGCAACTGCTGGCTGTGGGCATGCACGTGAGCAGCGGAGGTGGTGCGAGCGAGGACTCCCCGGGTGTAGTCGAGGCATCACGGGGTGGTTTCCAAGCGGGTGAGCCCGCGTGGACAAAAGCGGAATGCAGTTGTGCGTGGGGAGTCAGAGTATAGGTCTGGGCGTCTGGACGTGCGTGTCCGTCCGGACGTCCGGGTGCTAGCAGTACTGATCTTGAAAGCTATATGAAGATAGAACATTTTGTAAAACTCAAAATTAAAATCTATCTATTTACAACAATGTTAAAAGCATCAATCTTATTAGCTGAGAAAGTAAGAAATTTCCTATTATTTAGAATAAAAATATTATTCATTCTTGTTGATGTTCTATGATGATATAACATATTATATTAAAAGACTTCATTCATAATATAACTAATAAATAGTAAATTCATAACAATATATTAGAGAAAATAAGCAATTTGATTTCCACACGAGTTTAGAAAGAAAAATGCCTAAATAAAGGGTCATGTAAAATACAGTTAGCGAGGAAAAATTTTGAACAAAAGACTATGAAAAATTAATTTTGATCTCCAAGTGAATTGGAAAAAGGAAACCTACTTAAATAGCCCATATAAATTATAACTAGAAAATATCTAGATTTAATGCCGAAAGTTTAAAATGTACTCCCTGCTGTCTAAATTATATGATGTTTTGGTTTTTTAAATATATTGTTGTTGCTGGGCATCTAGATATAATGTATATCTTAGTATATAGTAAAAGCCATGAAACTAGAAAAGTCAAAATATCTTATAATTGAGCTTTTTATCCGTATAGCCATAGAAAAAAATGCAGCTTCCTCGTATGTATGGTTTTTTTTTTAACTTACTTGTATGGCCCTGAAATAAAATTTTCTTCTATGGCTTTCTATCGTTGCTTGACAGTGTCAAATCAGTGGTAAAATGACCGTTTTACCCTTGACAAAAAATCTCAAATTCTTATCTGTCTAGAAAATTTCAAATGCAGGCTTTTTTATATAAAAATACTGTAGTATCTAGCCACTGTTCTAACTTGTAACTAGATAATACTCAGTGTGTTTCTTGCGGGTTATTTAAATGGGAAATATTGTCAATATAAATCATACCCCCTTCATTCCAAATTATAAGTAATTTCAAGAATTTTTAAGAGTTAAAACAACTATAAAAATTTATGACTTCAAATAAGTATACTATAAAATTATAATTGATGAAGAATCTAATAATACTTAGTTGATATCATAATAATTATTATCTTGTCATATAAATTTGGTAAAACTTACAACGCACATTGCCCACAACACGCACTGAATGGTGGCTTTGTAGCAGTTGCGTCTTCTGCAAGCTCTTAGTTGGCCTCGCAGCCCTGCCCCGCCCGCCTGCAAGCTCTTCTCCCGTTCTCCGCACCCAGCCTCCGCACTGAAATGGTACCTACCTAAAGGCTCGGAGCTTAGTTGGAGAATGGAAACATCTGCGTTCAAGACAGTTTGGCCTTCGCAATCCCAACCATACATGCAGAGAGAGACCATCAGGCGATCGATGCACCATGCATGTGAAATAAAGACGCACTTGTCGCCGGCCGGCCGGCCGCGCCGCTGCACGCCAGGCTCGCGGCCACGTGAGATATTAAACCTTTTGGTGGTGTTCATGATATGATCTTGAGCCGGCCACCACACTGCAGGAACCTTTACCAAAGGTGACGGCCGTGGCCAAGTGTGCACCACGTCTTCAGCTGCCTGCTGCAAGATTACAAGCAGACAGGAACGCAGCGGCAGGTGAAAAAGCGTCGGGTTTCTCGCATTATATCGCAGACGGCAAAAATGATCCATCAAGCTTATCTCTGCTGGATAAAATCTGAACAGGAGGAAAAGAAATTGAAGCAGGCATTGTATGTTTGGATATAGGATAAGCTTTTGAATCAAGATAAGCAGCCGTACGTTCAAAATCGCTGCTTCATCACGTGTTTTTGTGTGTGTGTGTGTGTGGTTGATAATCATCTGCTTTTTGCGAGGCATTTAACTTGGATTGGTAGTGCTCATTAAATCAGATTAGACAATTCTCACCTCTCAAGGGGGAAGGCACATGCCGGTCGCGGAGGTAGCAAGTAATCCCTAATTTTTTGTCGACAAAATTTCGTTACGTCCTGACAGTGTCCATGTGACCTGGTCCACATGGACAGTGGCACATATCCTGATATCCTAGTAGCCAGAAGCAGTCATAGGCTGCAACACTGAAAAAAAGGGTGTCGCATTTGGAAGCTAGCATGCATGCATGGCTACAATTTTTTCTTCTCTGAAGATTGGTTAGGTGGTCAAGGATGATGCTTCCAGCAATTAGAATCCAAATATAACCGCCATCTTTCCCTCATTTTCTACGCGTAATGCTGCTTTACAGCGACATTTCTTTCTGTCATATATAGCCGTTGGATTTAAACGAGATTCATGTCACCGCCCTGCAGTATCAGCCTATCCTTGTGCGCTGTCTAAGAGGCAGAGGATCCATGCATGTCCTACTGCCATCAGATTAAACAATACCAGCACTGCCGATTAAAATTGATACACGCTTCTCGTCTTCTTCTGAAACCACTACTGAAGCCGTGCTCGTTAAGCAGATTCAAAACCTGGAGCCGTCCAAGCTTTTGCAGCTGAAAAGTCGGCTGGGCGGCTGGCTTGACATTTGACAGTAGAATCAGAGAGATTCAGAGGCCGGCGAAGCAGACAAGAATCCTTCTCCTAAGTCCTAACTAACCCCTGGAATCCAAAGCAAAAAAAAACTCCTTTCAGCTCAGCCAGTGGCAACGCGCCAATGCCACAAGGCGGGACCAGCAGCTACTGAACAAGAGAAAGGCATTCACATGACGGCATTGCAGCTGTTGAGCTTAATTGTTCTGAAGAGCAGGAAGAGGACCGACCGTACGTGCTAAGACTGCTGCTTGTCGCGCCTAATGACATTTACAAACGTGTGGGTCTACGCTGATTGGACGGCAGAGAGACCGTGTTTTTCGAATTGGTTAACAGTTCATGTGACCTCGCTTTGCTGAACCCAATGAGCACATATGCTTGTGTTATACTACTACTGCTGAGTCGTCAGCAGTCTGATCTCTGAAGTAACTGCTCTGCATTTGAACGAAAGCTATCGATTAGTATAAACTACTAGAATTAGTTCGTAGGAAAAGCAAAAAATAATCATGACTCGCGCCTGTGACACCCTAGCTAAATCATGTACTAGCACCTTTGCAAGAAAATATTTGCTTCAACAAAGAAAAGGAAGAAAAGCTTGTGTGTGTTTTTCAACTGTGAAACTCACAACTGAAAGCAGCCGTTGCTCGTTGTATTACCCAGTCTAGATTCTTCTTTTGTGTAAAAGTATAATCAACAGCTCTTCTACCTTATTCGTTTTTTTAAAAAAAGACATGTTGCTGGTGACTTCATTTGGGGCACCAGGGTGACTGTTTTGTAAAGGACAGGATGCCTCATGCTCATGAAATTATTGCTGGACTTTGGAGGCCTGTTTCCAGGTCACAAAACCCGAAAACTGAAACTGTTCATGGAGAAGGAGAGGTGACAGTGGACCAGTCAGTGGTAGAGACAGATGCCTCACTGCTAGGATTTTTTCATGAGGAATTATGCATGGTTTCCTTTCCTTGTAGATAGTACATCGGCTCCTATTCATCCTTGTACCTTTCTGCCTGTAGGAAAAAGACACTAGTGTTAGACATCGAAAACAACAAATCTTAGCACGACCTGTGGAAATTGTATCGCTAACATCTGCTTTACATGCTGGCAAATTCAGAATTCCGCACCTGTCTGTCAACGACCGTTTTCGCAGAGCTGAGCACAGCAGCAGCCGGACCAAGGCCTTGTTCTCTGGCCGAAAAGTTTCTCGCTACGGTAGCACTTTCATTTGTATTTAGTAATTATTATCCAACTATAGATGCTTAAAAAGATTCGTTTTATAAATTAAAGACAAACGGTGTAATTAATTATTTTATTTATATTTAATGCTCTATGCATGTACCGCAATATTTGATGTGACGGAGAATTTTGAAAAGTTTTTGAATCTTACGTATAACTAAGCACTAAGCAGGCCCAAACCAAAGTTTTTGTCCGGAAAACAGTTACGCCAGTTTCATCTAAAAACAGTTACGCCAACAATTTTCAAGAAGAATCACCCTCAAATCCACCACATTGTCCCTCGAATCACTCTCTTATTTCTTCGTTAACCAATCATTGTTCATCTTGCAGCCTGGTTCATGCCCTCAGCCGATCTCTTTCCATCAGTAGCATGAGCCATGAGGCAGTGAAAGGAAGGAAGGAGGTGATAGCAATGCAGCAAAAAAACACATCAGAGCTGCAAGGACATGTCTACTCTCCTACTCACTCGTCTGCTATCCCAGCTCGCCCCCATCACATGCCGAGTCCATATCCAAGGATTGTTCATGGTCCACCAAGGGGGCCTTTGCCGACCTGCTTCCACAGCAGAAAGTTGCATGTATCTGGCACAGAGAGGCAAGCAGAAGGTTAGCCAATGCCGGCCACAGCCCACAGCGCAACGCAGCTGACGAGCAAAGTCTGAAGAAATGGAAGCGGGCAGCCAGAGTCAGTCAGTCATGTGCCAAAAAGCTGTCAGCTCGCCGGGCTGCCTTTGCCTGCATGCCTCTGCTGCTGCCTTGCTGACACCTTCGAGTGGCAGCTGAAATTTCGCACCTAAAAGCTTGCATTGTCTCTCCTACTCTACCACTGATTCATCGTTGCTCAATTGTGTACTGCTGCGCTGCGTTTAGCATGGCCACGGCCCTCGAGTGTCCGGGAGGACAATGATATCGGGATCCAAAGGCGAAATGTGGATTGCTCTCTGGATTCTTCCGTTTGTCTTTGTTGATTCACTGTCAGTCATCAGCAGGCCGGTGCAATCCATTTTGCTGCTTAAACTCTTCGCAAATCATTGTGTGTTGCCTTACGCTATAGACCGTAAGAATGATTGGAGGCGCATCTATACTGCCCGGGAAAAGGTGAGGAACCGCCAGATGATCAAACAATCGTTGGACAAATGCCAGGTAAGTTTTTTTTTTGGTCCCAAAAAAAAATGTCAGGTGAGATTCTGAAAAGGACTAGTAAAACTGTCCGCAGATTTTCTATAATGTTAGTTTGAATACTGGTGGAACCGTGGAAGTGGAATAATCCCTGGCAAATAGTGAGCTACAGCTACTTGTTTCCTCAAAAAAAAAAAAAAAAAGTGAGCTACTTCTTTCGACAATAAAGTGCGACACCACTATATCTGGCTTTCAGCCTTGCAGGCCCATAACCTGAGCCAAACTAACCACAGGAGTCCACGAGAGGTACAATGCGGCCCAATAATAACCCATATTGTCTGGACGTAGGGTCCTTTTTTTTTTTTGAGAGAGAGCTAGACGACTTGTCTGGCAAAAGGTACTGTCTGTTGTCGGGAAATTTGATAAAATTTACATAGCTAGGAAAATTGAAAGTTGATCTGTTTAGTTGGAAGCATGTGCTTAAGAAGGATAATGAAACAGATAGCTTATTTCTTCTTGTCTAATGAAGATATAATTGGTTGGGTTTCTATATATAGCACCCCACTTCAAATTCCGTAGTTTTTGGTAGTGCATCGGAACTCCCAAGAACCTGAAAGCGAACATGCCTAGATCACAAGCCGTACAGTTTAGTATACTCTGCTTAGTACTATTTGGCTTCTCCAAAATAAAATATTTCGCTTTTGTTTGTTCAAAAACACAGAGGAGTAACTTCATATTCTTAGCATGCTCAAAATCATGGTCCATAAAGATGAGGAATGATTCCTTTAATTTGACCGTCATCTTTTGCCCTGTTAAATAATATGAAGAGCTATCTCAAAAAATAATAATATCAAGAGCAAGTATAGATGACAGGATTACAATGTATTCTCAAAAGAGAAAAGATTACAATGTATTTGTACATAGTAGTTTCCAACAGTGTATTTGGATCTTATCTAATGGACTGACTGCTTTGGATGATACCCATGGCTGGGCTATGCCTTGATGGGCCAGCAGGCCTTGAAGAATTTATATGGAAAAAAGTCCATATTACCTCCCTTAACTTTTGCGAAAGTATGCTTTTCTTCTCTAAACTTCAAAACCGGAGAAAACCCTCATCCAATTTTTAAAACCGTTCATTTTACCTCCCTAGCCCAGTTATAGCAGTTTTGAAGATGATTTTATCTTTATCTTTTTTGTTTATTTTGACTGAATATTTAAAAAAATCATAGTAAATCACAAAAATTCATAAAATAAAAATCTATTTTTTTGGACTCCATATGAATAGTCTACACATTAAACATATAATATAGTATTCTTTAGTACAAATCTTTTGCTGTGTCTTTAGATCTATGTTTTATTATAATTAATTAGAATAACTCGTAGCGACAATTTCTATAGTCCAATTATGATGAAATTTTTATGGTGTCTAATTATTATATGATTGAACTGTAGTAAAAATATCGTACTCTTTGGATCATGTATAATTTAGTTATAGATTTATTTATATTTAACAAATATAAACCTAAATAAAATCTACATGAAAAAAATTCCTCCCCACTGGCTATACACCTCCCTTCCCGTACCGGTTCATTTCTATTCTCTTTCTACCCCACTCGTCCAAACAGCTACCTGAAAAAAAATTCCTCGTGTCTTCTTCACCATAGGTTGCGGCGCGAGCAAGAGCTCGCGGATGACAACCCTCGCAGCCTGCGGCCTCGTCGTCCGGGGGCAGCATGGGGAGGAGCTCGCAGCCCGCGGGGCGCCGGGGCCTTGTCCGGAGGTGGCGCAGGGAGGAGCTCGCGACCAGTGGCCTCATTCAAGGACAACGCTGAAGGTGCTCATGCAACACCAACCCCGCCCATGGCGGCCATTGCGAGACTAATCTATATCTCTTATAAATATGAATCTCACTAACTATTTCTCTTGCCAATTGTCATGCAAAAGTGTCCATATCAACATCCACTAACAGATCCAACTAACACATATCATTATGTCTTCATTCAAGCTATTCACATTACCAAATCATATCATTTATCAACATATATTGTAGTACTACGAACACCATATACATACATCTCCTAATTCTTAGTGATTAACACTCTAACCTACTTATATTTCTTCTTCATACCGCGGCAACACATGGAGAATCTTCCTAGTATTTATAATGGATCACAAACATCGACATATAGAGCCTATGCCAAAATAGGCATTCAAACCAAAACCTCATTTTATTTGTAGGTGATATGTAGCCAACAATTTGTTGGTAGATCCATCAATAAAGCTGCTTTATGGTGAATTTCCAATCGAGACTCACTTTGTTAGGCCATGTTTAGTTCTCATTCAAAAACTCTTTATTCATCTCATCAAATCTTTGGACACATGTATGAAGTACTAAATTGTAGACAAAAAAACTAAATGCACAGTTTGGTTATAAATCACGAGATGAATCTTTTAAGCCTAATTAGTTTATGATTAGCTATAATTGCTACAACAACTTGATATGCTAATGATGGATTAATTAAATTTAATAAATTTGACTCACAGTTTCGAGGCAAGCTATGCAATTTGTTTTTCTATTAGCATTCAAAAACTTCTCTCGACATTCTTCTGATATATCCGATATGATACTCAAAAAAATTTCTTTTCACGAGCTAAACAAGGTGATGGAGCTCTGCCAAACAGTTCAAAAGTTTGCAAACTCCATGTCGAGATAAGGACCAGGGGAAGCACATGCACCGTCGCTTGCCCGCCAGCAGGCTGCTGCACTGCACCACTAGCTCACTGGCCGCATGCATGCATGCCCACCTATAATGGAGGCCTTCACTTGGCTTGTGCGCCCAATCATGCCGCCGACTATAGGTTCACCAACGGTGAAGGAGTTAGGAGTATCCAGGGGCGGCGGCCGGCGGCTCTTTTCACCTGCCTTTTCGGCGGAGGCCCAGGCCTCGGCACGAGCGCCGGCTGGCAGTGCTGGACGCTCTGGCCACAGCCTCGGAATCTGAATGTTGGCGACGGCCGGCTAGGACAATCAGAGACGACGACGACGACGACCATGGCCGCTAGAATATTCCCAGGGACACTGCGAATTTGCCAGGAATCTTGGGCGATCTGGTACATCACATGGAACGGGAAAGCAGCAGTGAGTGCGGAATCTCATGGTTGGGATCTCTGAACTACTACTGCGACTGCGAGAGATCTTATCGCGAGGATCGGATGGATCAGAGGATCGCCATGCGTGTCAGGAGAGGTACCGTGCATTATTGTGCATGCGCGCGCCTTGCGGCTTGCAGCCAGACTGATCCATGTGTCCACCGTCCTACGAGCAGCAGGCTGCAGGCATGTGCAAGCATGGCACGCCTGGCGCGGTCTCTTCCTTTGTTCTAAAGATCTGATGTTGTTATACTGATTCTTTCCTTGCAAAGTGGTCTTGTGCAAATGACAAGACACAATGGCACAGACCAGATGAAGTTGAAATACTAGCTTAAGATCAAGATAAATAAGAGTTGGCAGGTTTAAGCCTATATTTGATACCTCAACAATCCAATTTATCTAATTTTAGCCCGCAACTTAAATCCTTACTCCATCCTAAATTGTAAGTTGTTTTAGCTTTATGTATCTTTTACTGTGGAGGGACTTGAGGGGCTGCCAGGTGAGTGATGTTGTAATTACGGCACCTACAAGCCCCTCAAGTTTCATCTGCTCAAATCAGCTTAGTGCTGATGTGGCCACATTTCAAATTTAAATGGAAAAAACAAACACTTTAAAAATAAAATAAAAATGTTTGGGGATGTAGAAAAATCGTGCAAAAATATCTGGAGCCTGTGAAACAACTTCTACAAGCTAAATCCAAATAACAAATTTAAATACTCAATTAATAATGCCTAGTGCATGCACACCAGCTACAATATAAATTTCTAGATGGTTACATTCATCACAGATGATGAATTGGTTTGTCCACTAATAATTATTTGCATAGTTGGTCACAAAGGGTTAACAGAGGTCTTCAGTCAGTCACCTTTAATTCAATGTCCATGTTAATCACCGTTTCTAAAGATGGTGTTGTATGCTCGTCACTGTTAATAAGAAAACAAAAAAAAACCAACAAAGCCAATCGATGAGGTCTGATGAGTCCATCGACGCACCGCTGCTGACCAAGAACCGCACCACTGCACACCTTGCCATTGACAACCCAGTCAACATTGGCGTTGTAGCTTGCCGGATCTGAGTGCACCGCACCGCCACCATGCTAGCATGCTGGCTTTGATGCTTTGCCCCGAACCATGCCACCAGCCTTAATGGATCTGCCTCACCAGCGCCCGATAAGTTGTGGCTTCGGCCAAATCCGCATCATAGGACCTACAAGACCCAATATCGTTCCTATCGGCGGCGATGGAGGGGGGGTGTAGGAGAGGCCGCCTTAGGCTAGATCTAGGGGCTTTGTCGCTGCTCTCATGTTCCCGCCTCGTGGCATCCTCATGTCCTATAGAGTTGTGGCACCGTTGGCTAGAGGTTCCACCTAAGAGGCTCGACGGTGCTTAAGAAGTGCTGATTGAGGAGATTGAGAGTTTGAAAGGGTGCTGAGATAGAGAAATGTGGGTTAGCTGGGTCTCCGCTTCATTTAATGAGCCATACCTCCTCTAAAAAATAAGCTCTATTTTCAAAACACATCTTAAGAGGCCTATATCTATTAACCATGTCTTTGAAAATGGGCCGGCCAACCCTGAAATTCATTTGGTATTTTTGGAGACACAAACATTTTTCAACCGCCTCAATAAGTAAAAGGGTTACCTTTTAAAATCTTTTTTGCAGTAGTGGTGATGACATGGTCGCTATATGGGTTCATTTGGATTTTTTCTAAAGGTTTCTCCATTTTTTTAGATTCATCAGCTCTTTTATTTAAAGCTTCTAGAACTTCTGTGTCATGGGCGCTGGTCATTTTTTGTGTGATTTCTTGTGTCTCAAAACATCATGGGCTCATTTGGAGTGAATGAATTTCACAGAAATCATACAAAAAAATTGGTAGGAGTTCATTTTCACAACGTAGGAAACAAAAGAAATCCACATTCCTAAGGAAGCCTTAACTTTTTCAAAATTTATGAGGTGTTGTATACTTTCTTCCCCATTTAGATTATGAGGTTTGCATGCCCACAGGGATTGAAACTAAATGGAATTGAAAGTTGCCTTACCCAAACCAAATAAAATCAAGTTTAGGGTGAGGGACCAAAATTGTACAAATTAGAGAGTTGAGGGGCTAAGGGCATGTCCCCAGGCAATTGCCTGGCTAGGCATGATTCTCAGGCATTGGAAATTGTCGCCTGGGTTTGCCTAGCTAGCTAGCTGCCTGGCAGGGCATGATCCAAACAGCCTCTAATAAATGTGGACTTATGTTTCTATTCAAGAGGACTTATTCCTTTCATCCACCAGTTCGAACAAGTTTGCCAAGGTGCCTGTCTCGAACTTTTACCGTTCAAAGCTCTAAGCAAATTTAAATTTGGAAATGGTAACTAGCCAGAATTCAACGGCTGATATTTCTGAAAATGCAATCAAATTTTTTGCCGTTGACTCTTTTTTCCTTAATACTCACAGGTAATCTCAACCACAGGTGAAATTTTAAACCCTGAAAATGCTTACCAACTAGTAGGTAAGAGAAAGAGTACGTAATTACTTGCCAAAAGAAGAAGAAGAAAAAGACAGGAGTACCTAATAACTAGAAGTGACGCCACCACGGCATCAGCATAGAAATGTCAGCATTCTAAAGATATCTCAGATACGTCCTCCACAACTGAATGTTTTGCGCAGTCCTTCGAAACTAAACTGTGATCAGAGAGCATCATGGACTAATGGTTTCTTATTGTCGACAACCATGCATGCAGAGAATTAATTTAAGCAACGTCGAATCTGTGCGAATGGGCATGCAGACCTGCCGTCATAAATATATTCCCACTTCTTATTTTGTAATGTGCTGATTCCTTACTTTTGCAAACATTTCTTAAAACTGATTTTATAGTAACAAAGAAAATCACAAGTTGAGCTTCATGGGTTGGATACTTGGATATGGTGTCAAATTCGGCAATGTTTAACGCAAGGCAGAAGAGAGAATGTCAAGGCAGGAGGAGAGAAAATGCCATATCTAGCTAGTCAGTCTTCCAAGTTCCCCTCTTCTCCACAGCTCACTTTGTCGGGCCACCACATGCTCAAAAAACATGCTTGGGACAGATTATGATACAAAATCCTTTTGATCTTGCTCTTTTGGTTCTTAATAATTTGTCAGAGTTTATAACTAGACAGTTCTCTTTCAGTTATCTCCGGTGAGGTGGCTAAGTGGCTAACTATAAAAGAATCAATACAGGAGTTTATATGCATGATGAGTCTCGATTGACATAAGAGGATGCAGAACTTTATTTATGCAAATCATGGTTACAAAACAGTAGTACAAAAGTTCGTAATGCACAGTGAACTGAACATTGTACACAGTACAACGACGAGCACGAAATACAAAATGAAAAGAAAAATGGACATAATGGTAGCACTGGCAACAGTAGGATCGGAGTACCAAATTATAAACGAGATGAGTACGGTGTACTAGCACTCAGCTTAACTGGATCCTTAGATGATAAGAACACGGCAACAAGCTAGTTGTTGGTCTTCCCTCTGTTGCCGATACCGGGGCTGTTGCCGGGAGCCGTAGGCCGGGAGTCCGTGGTCGTCGCCGGCATGCCTTCGCCGACTTGCTCACTGCTCGTCGCAGTGGCCATTTTTTGCTTTGCACTGAAGCCTCCATACCCTTCGACGACGACGACGCCACCCTTGCATGCTCCTTCCTTACCGTTGCACGTCGCCGTCACCAGCCGCCTCGCGTCAGCCTGGCTTGAGATGACAAGAATGATGAGAATGCATGCGCACACAACCTTGGAACTAGCCATGTGATCGAGTATATGTTAGCTAGGACTTGGAGTGGAAGAGAGGATGGATATGATCAGCAGCACTATATGGAGAGCTGTAGAGCTAGAGATATACTCTTCTGAAGTCTCCTTGGGTGCCATTTGAGAAGGGTGTCTACGACCATATATATAGTGGTGCGAGCACCGCAAAGATGCGGTTAGTTATATATGCGCCAGTTAGTGTACGTTAAGGTTCAGCGGCTGATATGTGTGAAAACAATCAACTTGAATCAGGTGTTCACTCAGGGAAGTGTAAAGGCATCTAGACAGCTAGTTTGGGTTCCGGTGATTAGTTAATGAATATAAGTACATGTAGCTAATCTTGTTTTGTAGGGTTTATAACAAAGCATTAGTCACATTTAGGTCAATTGGTTTTCTTGGTCCCTCTGAAGTGTGATTACTTAGGCTCTGTTTGGTTCCCCTTGCTAAATTTTAGCTAGCCTAGCTAAAATTTAGCAAAGCTAAAATTTAGCAAGGGGAACCAAATAGGCCCTTAGTCTTGAAGACACTTAGACTTATTGTTAGGATTCTTTTTTCTTTGACCAATCTATTAAAGGTGTCAAGGTTTGTAACTTGATTAAAAGTTTGAGGCAAGACAACATTGATGCACATATGTTAGAGTTACTCTAATTAAAAAAATAGATTTAGAGTGGCTAGATAGATAGAGGATAAGTCTAGAATCTCAAAGAAGTTGAATTGAACGAGAATGTACTTCAAATAGAGCCATAATTCAAGTTTGAAGTACACTGAACTAGTTGATCAAGGCCACCGGATTATCTGATGTGGCACTATGCTATACTATGTGTTAGACATTGTTACTCAACAAATAATCTAAACAGGAGGGTAAGCGAGAAAAAGAATAATACAATGCACCCTACCTATTAGTAAAGCAAGGCCTTCTAGAGCCTATCTAACACAGACATATATGCAAATGAGGGTACTAAAATAAATAGATTTTGATTCAATACTTAAATTGCACAGAAAAAAGAAAGGAGTTCAGACGAATCATACTTGATGAAACACACATTACTTAGTGAATGACTTAAGAACACATTTAGATAAATATTGACTCTTTTTCACATCTCTAACTATATTATCAGATTTCGGAACACGTGTGAGATTAAAAAAAGTAGGCAAACAACTTGACGATAATGTATGATGTTTCCATGAGCCAGTAAACTAGTGACCCTTTTGCATATTAATTCTTTTGTTGTGGGCAGCCTTCTTCATTTAGTATATTTGCTAGATGATATGTTGAAGGATCCAGAGTGGATCGACGAATGATCCAATGTTGATGTACTTTGAAGATTTTACGTTGGACATGTTTACTGGAGTATACAGATAATCCGATGGTATTATATATGGAACAACTAGTTCAACTTGGACATTCTTACTAGTGTGCATTATATGATCTGTCGTGTGCATCTTAGGGGGTATTTAGTTCCTCACCACCATCCGCCACGCCACAGGTGTATGGCCGCCATAGCACTGATGGCTACCGTTTGGTTGATTACTAATAATAGATAGCCACAAGTGCTCTCCTCTTTATTCTCGCCACAGGTTATGGCGATGATTTTCTCTGCCATAGGTTGTGGCGCGCCACAACTGAAGTGTGGTAAGTGGAGGCTGGCATCCAAACACCCCTTAGTGATCACAATATATCATGAAGTAAGGAATATTCAAGGATATTTAGTAGTGACAGGTGGAAAAACAGTAAGAACATGGCCTTGATGATCTGGTGCTCCTTTGTGAGGTACGATCGATCATATAGAGATACATTTCTTAGTAGGCTTTTTCCAATAACTAGAACCTCACCCTTGGGATATATTTGTGTTCAACATAGCTCATTTGAGCTCTCTCTAACCCAGATAGTTTTGCATACACTTGGTGAAGGGTTTGAGTAGTTAAAATCAAGAAGAGTGATCTTAGTGTGTGTATCTTGTGCTCTTGACTTGATCAAATGAAAATTGAGACATGTTACTCTTGGAGTTTTCTAGCTCCAAGACTATGGTGAAGGAGGTGATCTTCTTGTTGGATTTGTTGGGAGGCTCAGATGTTCTTGGTTTGAGAATCGCCAATCTGGAGTGAAGAATAGGTATTCCTAGTGGACCTTGAGGTTCTTTTAACTCAAGGGAGCTTAAGGTGCTCCATGATTAGTAGGTAGTGGCAACTACTCGATACCATATGAAAATTTGGTTGCCTCTTGTCATATATTACTTTCATGAGCTTTTTTATTGTTGCTTATCTTGTTATGTGCCTTGATCTTAGTTGTGTGAAGCTCTTCATAGACTTGTCTAGCACGTTCTTCTAGTTAGTTTCTTTCTTATAGATCCTCCAACAATATATTTAGTGTGATGTCCTTATGAACTTGATTTAGTGTGCTTGTGTAGAAGTCTTGGGGGTAGTTCTTGCTAGGGTTGGAGTACTCCTAAATAGGTTAGGTTTGTCACTTCAGTTTTTAGACCCTCAACTCATCCCTTTCCTCTTGAGTCTGTTTGTTCCTTTCAATAGGTATGGATCTTTCCTCACCCTCTCCTACCATCCTCCTAGTCGTCATCGCCACTCTAGCCATACTATCCTACAAAAACAATCCAAAACCCTTGTCATTGACTCCTCCGACCAATGTGACCACTAATCCCTTAGGTAAGTCCCCTACTTCTAATTCTAACTCCCTAGTAGCTATGCTATTCTTCCTTGGTTTGCGGGTCCTGTTGGCATTCCTTAGCATAATATACAAATCCACATGCATACATATATCAATGTAGCTTTTACCTAGGAGTATTCAAGATATCGATTTTCATAGAAAATATGAAGTGTACTGATCTAGAACTAATTTGTTCTTGGGTAATGATGATAAAGAGAGAAGAGAAAGATAGATAGGCCGGTGGGTACAGAGGGTACATGAAGGATAACACTAAGTTATTCTAATGAACTAAGCAGATCAACACTTATTCATGTTGTTTACTTTGAGCACCTAGGACCAACCAATTCACAGATAGGGACAAGAAGTAGAGTGGCATGCACCCGTAAGTCCTGCAGAACAGAACTAATGTAATGGAATAGATATGGACAACTTGTTTGGTGAAAATAGCTTATATTGGGCATGGATTGTTGAAAGATATTATTCTAAACAAAGGTTTTTGCTTCACTTCTTGTTGTTTCTTTTGCTTCTTGTGCCTATATGTCATAGACCATGGGGGAACTAGTGGCCATGCTACACAGACATTACCTAGTCCTCCTTCATGCTCTCTCACGTAGTTTTCTCTAATGATTAATGAAAATTAAAATGGCAAAAGTGGATGATTTTTTTCGAAACATAATAGACCCAATGTCTATTATTCTCTATGAGGATTGTAGTCCACCAAATTAATGACCAATGTTTGTGAACATAAATGTTATATGCCCAGTTCAAGAAACATTAAATTCAAAGTAAAGATAAATGCTATATGCCAAATGTATTAAGTATATATTAGTAATAAATATACATTCCATAATTTATTGGTCATTGAAAATTGTTTTGTTAACAAATCACATACCAATAACATTGGAAATTCATTTTAAATTATATTAAAATTCCATGATAATAAATTTCGTAAGTTGTCATTTATAGAAGTTTATATATTTTGTCTGAAACATTACGATATATCAATATTAATAGTTTCATCATTGCAGGTACTATATATATATATTTTATAAAATAATAGTACTTACACATATGATTCTTTGATAGAGAAAATTTAACATCTTGAGTGTCAGGGTCAGAATAAAATGATCGTTTATGCCATTGTAACTAACAGAGTCTAAGACCTAGGGTTCATTTTAAAAACAATATATATTTTTTTGAATAAAGGATATAATAAGCACTAGAATTTTGAGTAAACATGGTGACAATTAATAAGATCAAAACCTGAAAGCGAAAATATATACTCATGATGTCACGACAAGAGATGCAACAAAAATTAATATAATTTAAGCTAAATTTCAACTAAATAGTATAGAAACTCATAGAGACTAATGTAAAAGATGAAAACTTATATGGTGCAATTGGTAAATTTATAACAGCCGAAATAAAATTATAAGATATCTAGGTATCTATTGGTTTAGTAGAGAGAGAGAGAGAGAGGGAGAGAGAGTAATATAACCAGTTTTGATTAGTTTTATACGTATTAAAGTTAGTACTTGTGCAATATTACCACTCCGAATTCTGGTCATAAAAGCTCAGATAGAAGTTTAGCCCTTCTAAATGAAGTAGAGCGTGTGGGGTTTGAGCCTCCTGTGGGAGAGTTATTATACTATAAGAATATAAGATTAAAAAAAAGGAGGACAACAATGCCAGATCTAGAAGGGAGACTAGTAGAAGGGGGAGGAAAAAATGATAAAAAGACTAGACCAACTAAAATGGTAACTTTTATAAGCGGTAACAAAGAAGGATGTTTCAATATCACATTACAATGAAAAAAAGAGGAGGAATCCAAAATGAAATTCTTGATTTGACCGTTCCTACTCGCCATGGGAAAGAAGTGAGGAAGAAAAAGAGGACGGATGGTGAGCTAGCTAACTTGTCTAATTTTGGTGTAAGGACATAATTCCGATTTCCGCAAACTTCCAAGAGCTCCTTGTATATTCTATTACTAGTTACTACTGGTAATTTTCTATAGCATATCAGCCGTACAAATGTCATGACAGAAAATACTCGTTTAAATTGTTATACCTTTCGAGCTAATTCGTTGCTTCTTTTCTGTTCTAAACAATGAAACGCATCGTACGGCGTAATCAACATATTAATACATTATGCTCCACCATCAAAATAACCAGCTTTTGACTGGCCAAACAAATCACTCCTATATGTTTCAGGATCATCTTAATCATTGCGCAAATCTGCCCAGAAATCGCTGTCCACAACGATCTTTAACAACTACGGTCCATAAACGGGCAGGACCTCCAGCAAGCTCCTCTGCTTGATGGTTGTATATTTTTGCTACCATCCAACAAAAGCGCTAAGATTCCTCGGCCAATTGCCTTTGTCTCCTGCATATCAAAATGCTCATATATGTTTATGGAAGGGACAATTGTATTTTCTAAATCTGCAAGTACATCTATGATCTGCGGTGACGAGAGGTCATTTGCTGCAAGTTTGTTTGGTGGATTCAGATATGAAAGTTTATTCATCATCGCAAGAAGAGTCTAGCAGTAGCACAGATGTTCGGCTGGCCTCATAATGGAATGTCGTACGTAGCATTGGTATATATATATATATATATATATATATATATATATATAAAGAATGAAACTGATACTTGGAGCCACAATTTTAGTTTTTCTAACCTGGGGCACTCCTTTTGTAATCACATAAATTTCAATTTTGATTGAAATCGATTGTTGATTAAAATTGTGGGCTAGGAATTAGTTCCAAAATTAAGTCGAAGGGCGAATTTACATTTTCATCTAAAGTTAACAAATCTTACTTAACATATTTAGCATCGGAGTTAAATTTAGTCCGACTGAAATCAGCAAGCACATTTGCCACAAATACTTTGGAGTTTCTCAATAGCTGCAAATTAGCTTGGTGAGTGATGCCCTTTCTCGTCACAAGAAAAGCTTAGCATCTATGTTCCTCTTTGGCTTCACTAAGGAATGTCACAAGTAATAATATTGGGGTCATCTTTAAGAAATCAGAGCTCTGGAGTCAACTTTAGTTTGTCTAACTTTGGAGTCTTTTGTGTAGTCTTAAGAAATTTAACTTGGTTTAAAATAAGTTACCAATTAATTAATGAGAGGTCAACAATGCAACAATAGTATAATTAAATTTTGAAATGAGTCATGCGGCACCCTGAATGTATATAGCATTGGAATCAACTTTAATTTGTATAAGTTGACCTTATCAAGAAAGAATTCTGTCCAAACTGGAATACTCTTTTAGTTTAGTCTTATGAAATTAAGTGGAATACTCTTCTTAATGTAGTCTTATGAAATTATTATTTTTTGTCTTATGAAATTAACTGGAATACTCTTTTAATAGTAGTTGTATGAATTAGACTTGTTATAGAACTTCAAAAAGGTGGTTAATGAATCGATAAGAGAGCTTGGTAGACCAGACACCGGAGGCATCAATATGCAACAAAAAAAACTTCTTTAAAAATGAGACTACTTTTATACAGCATCAGCAGAAAGAAGTGACCCAGTGCTTACGGAGTCCGAAAAGCTTTACTTAATGACATCTTAGATACACAAATGATAAAGGACTATTCGTTGTGTCTGTTCTTGTTCATTGTGTCGGTGCATGTAAGGAATTCCATCCGTATTATACTAAGACTAATTCCATATTACCACTTCCTAATACGGTTATACAACACCAATGTGGCAATGCCTAAACAAGGGCACTGCCATTTCATACATACACCAAATGGTGGCAAAAAAAGAAAAAGAAAAAAAAACTCCCAATGGCTCGTATATGTTTATCCTTTGAATGTGGCAGCTTCATCTACAGTTCTACACTTCTCCAGAATTTATTTCATTTGGCTCTTTCTAATGAAGCCTATACTGCAGTTCCAGGAGATGTCGAGCTGTCCGTCATTCTTCAGAATTTGCAGCTAAGGTCAGGCTAATGACGTTTGGTCCTATGGGTGTGTTTGGTTTGTTTCCTATGTGAACCTGGCCAGTAAAACTAAGCCAGGCTACCTCAAGCCTGCTCTTAGTAAGCCAAGACCTGCTTGTTTGGTTACATGTGCTGCTGAGCCTGACTAGGATGACTTTGTGTTTGGTTGGTTGATTTGGTTTGTATACAGTTAACTCTTCCTTGAGCCGGTGAGTTTACCTCTTTTGAGACATTTTCACAAACACCTGGCATACACACGCACTGATCTTCCTCCTCCCATCATGCCGAGCTGCAGCCGCAAAAGTTATACTACGAATCAGCAAACTACCAAGGAAGGGGGAACCGAGATTGCAGTCATCGCGGCGAGAATGGCCTCACCTGCGCAGCGGAGAGCCTGGGCACCGGGTGGAGCCTGGTGGCCCACATGACAGGTCCATATGAGAAAGATGAGCAGGGAGCCAAACGCGAGCAGAAATATGGTGATGGTATACGGCAGCGCGCGCGTGTGTCAAGAAGCCTCTGCGGCGGCGTCCTAGGTGCACGGTGCAGCAACGCCCGTGCCATGGGCGAGCGTGCGCGTGACGACCCAAGGCCAGGAGTGGTGCGCGCGAATGGCCAAGGCCAAAGGAGGTCCGCGCTGCGGCCAGGTCCCGGTGCTCCCGCTCCCACGTCGCCGTCCTGTGGCGAGAAGAGAGGGAGCGTGGCCGACGTCGTGGCGCTGATCGTTGGGACCAGCATCACGTCCGGCATCCTCGCCGTGGGAGGAGCCCTTGGCGCTGGAGAAGCCGTGCGGGCGGTGAACGCGGATCTGGACATCCGCCGCTTCGAGGTCGACGACGGCAGCGCCACCGGGTCGATGGCGCCGTGCGTCGCCAGCTCCGACGACAACCTCACCACCTCCTACTCTCCTAGTCCCCCTCCCTGGCGTCTGCAGCCTCCTCACTACCGCCGCCGCTGCCGCCGGAGACGGAGCCCGTTCCGGGCGGCTGGTTCAACGCGGTCGGGTCCGCATTGGCGGCCGGCTTTGGTTTGCGGCCGCACGCCGAGCACATGGACGACGTCAGCACGACGATGGCGGCCACACCACGAAGAAGGACAACACGACAAAGAGCGGTGACGAGAACGGCCTGGCGGCTGGCCAGAGCCTGGCTCAGTTGGGAAGCTCGATTTGGGCTTTTAAAGCTGGCCAGACTATCTCTGTACGGTTGGCCCAAGTTGGCCATGCCCCAAGCCTTCTTCAACCAACCAAACACTCATTTTCTGGCTCAAGTGAGCCCTGGCCACATGTGGATTGCAACCAAACACACCCAATATGTAGGGCTCAACTACCTTTTCATCCAGCAAGGACTGCAAGCATCTGATTGGTCATCTTAATTGCATAGAGCTTACAATTGGCTTTGGAAATCAGGCTATCAAAACAGAAGAAAATTCTTTTTTTGGTTGGTCCTAAAGGACAGGTTGAGCACCAGGGCACTGCTCAAACGAAGGAACATGCACCTTTCGGATTTTTTTTTCGAGAACATGCGCTGCATGTATTTCATTAAGCGAGGGTTAAGAGTTTTACACAAAAACCCAAGACAGTAAACCACAGATTACCGTCACAGAACAAAGCCAGACCAAAGCAAGTTACACAGCAAGAGACAAAGAAAAGACTGCTGAACTACTGGCCCGAGGCTAGCAACGCCCCGAGCGCCCTGAAACCGGCAGCCACCCAGAGTGCTGCTTCGTCAAGGATAGCTTGCAGAAGAACAGCCGGCTATCGAGACGATCTTTCAAAGGTTCTCGCATTGCGCTCCTACCAGAAGTTCCAACCAACAACGAAGAAAAGAAAGTCAAAGCCTCGACGGATTTGCTTAGGAAGCCTTTTCCTTGAATCGGTCCACCAAGCCATAACGTCTTGTTCTTGTACTGTGATTATGTGCTGCAGCTGGAACCTTCTTAGGCAAGAGGACCAAACCTGGCGACTGAATACACAGCCCAAAACAATATGATCTAAAGTCTCAGGCGACTGATCACAAAAGATGCAGAGGTTGTCCTCTTGAAGCCCATGGCGCCACCTCCTATCCGCTGTCCAGCACTTCTTGTGCAAAGCCAGCCAGAAGAACAACTTAACTTTAGGTGGTGCCGAAGTTTTCCAGATTTGCCGAACTCCGAGAGGTGTGGAACACCCCAAGAACATTGCACCATAAGCGGATGTAGTTGAGTACTGCTGTGATGCAGCAAACCTCCAGGCGAAAGTGTCCGGCGTTCCAGAGGAGAGGTGGACTTGTTCAATTGCCCGACACAGGCCGACGAAGTCCGTGAGCAATCTTACAGTGTGAACGCATATTATATGATGCACCCATGCGTGATTATTGAGCGCCTCCGCGACGGTGACGCCCCACTTTCTCTTGGGCACTGCTTCAAAGACAGTTGGGGCAATGATCCTGATGCTTGCCCCTCGAAGCCAACTGTCTGTCCAGAAAAAAAATGGATTCGCCGTTTCCCAGGACGGCGGTAGTTGCTGCATTGAAGAAAGCCATGACGTCCCCATTTTCCTGGTCAGGCAAATCAGCCCATGGCCGTCCCTGATCGACCCGACGCAACCATGGCCAACGTAGCCTCAGTGCCAATCCAGTCCGACGAAGATCGGTGACCCCAAGCCCCCCCCCAAGGCTCACGGTCTGCAGCAGATCGGCCAAGCGACCTTGCAGTGCCCCCCGGAGGCAGAAGCCGTTCCTGACCAGATGAAACCGCGGCGAAGCTTGTCGATGCTTTCGATTGCCGAGGTAGACAGGCAAAGGGCAATGGACAAGTGCACTGGAATTACAGATAAGGTACTCTTAACCAGTGCAGTTCTGCCTGCTATGTTGAGCAGATTTCCTTTCCAAAGGGGGAGCCTAGCAGCCACGGCGTCGATCAAAGGCTGCTCGTCACATTTCTTAAGCTTGAACAAGGACAAAGGGACACCCAGGTAACGGCAAGGGAAGTCTTGTATCTTACACTGAAGCAACTGCTGAAGCCTTTCGAGTTCATCAGTCCCACAGTGGATTGGAGTTGCGATACTTTTGTCCATGTTAGAGAACAGGCCCGAGGCCTCCCCAAATAGCTGCAGCGCTGTGCTGAGTTGAAAGGTCCTTGTTTGGTTTTGGTAATTGAGTGACAACTTAGGTGGACTAATAGTGTTTATGTGAGATACACAGGAGATTAGTCCACAGGTGATGATGTGATGATGGAGGAGCTCATTGCATATGAGACATGACATGGAGTCATGTGACCAAGGTGGAGAAGATCAAGATGAGGCTTGGCTTGATGGACCGGTTGCAAGAGTGAAGGGCAAGTCGGAGGCTTTGAAGCGAGGGACCGCGTGTGACGGTGAAGCTTGAGCAAGACTTGGCGCCGATGGACCGAGGCAATGGTGAAGAGCAAGTGAGGTCAAGATCGATGAACCAATACGGTCACGTGATGATATGAAGTGGATCATATCATTTGGTGATTGGTTGGTGCATGTGTTGCATCAACATTGGAGGAGATGGAATGGAAAGCACAAGGCAAAGGTATAACCTAGGGCATTTCCATTTCACCGGTCATAGGTGTGTAGAGAAGTTTATGACCGGATTTAGGATAGATGGCTGTACTATAAAGAGGGGCAAACTTGTTTGCATATCGGTCATCTAGTGCCACTTGAGCGATCTAACTTTGCATTCGTGTTAGGATCGAGTGGCGTGGCAAGTTGAGAGGCTAACTCCTTTGGGAAAATGTTTGTGAAAAGCTAACACACTTGCACATGGTGGTTTACACTTGGTGGTGTTGGCACATTTACAAAGGAGGTGGAGTTCCTAGGGTTGAGAGGCGTGTGGGTTCCTCTCTCCCTCCCGCCGAGCTTGCGAAGCGGGATTCGGCGTTTTTTGAGAAAATTAAATGTATATTTTCTATTGCGCCGGTGGGAAATTTGGAGAAGTCGCGGAAGTGTTTCTCGCTGAGAAAACACTCACCGGACGCTGGTCTAGAGCGTCCGGTGTGGTGTCTGTGGCGCAGGTGTGCACCGGACGCACCGGAGTGAGTCCGGTGCTCAGCGTCCGGTGTGCGGGCGGTTTGGCGAACCTCTCTGCACTTGAGTCCGGTGAGCACCGGACGCTTAGGGTGCGTCCGGTGACCGTGCGAGTTTGCAGAGCTCTCTGCGCACGAGTCCGGTGTGCACCGGACGCGTCCGGTGTGACGCAGTAGAGCGTCCGGTGGTGCTGTGCAGGCGCGCGTGCGCAGTAGCCGTTGGCGGCAACGGTCGAGTTCAAACGGCTAGTGACACATGGCTGACGCCTGAGCACCGGACGCTGGGGGTTGAGCGTCCGGTGGCTCCTTGCGAGCGTCCGGTGCCCTCGTGTTTTGCCCAGTGAAGGGGAAACGGCTAGTTTAGCTCTTGGAGCTACAAATAGAAGTGGTGGCCGGCCTTGGCTGGTGCTGAGCACCCTTGGGACTTAGTGTCCATGCTTGGGGAGTGCTAGTGAAGCCTCTAACTCACATATGCTTGATAGTGATCATCCGATTGTGTGAGTGAGCGATTCTAGTGCGTTGCATTGAGAGATTGCATCGAGTGGCACTAGGTGTTCGTGTTGCAAGCCGGTGGAGCCTGTTACTCTTGGAGGTTGCCACCTCCTAGACGGCTTGGTGGCTTGTGACTCCGTCGAAGCACGCAAGGAGATTGTGCGGTGCTCCGGAGAAGAGATTGTGAGGGGTACGGTGCTCACCCTGCGGGGATCGTGAAGAGTAACTCTATTGGATTGTGCGTGTCATTGAGCTACCTCACTTGTGGGTAGGTTCTTGCGGTGTCCTAGTGGGGACGAGGTTCGTGTAACACCTCTTAGCCGCCGAACCACCAAGTGTTGGTCGACACACGGGGACGTAGCTTGGTGGCAACCAAGTGAACCTCGGGAGAAAATCATCGTGTCAACTTTGTTCTTCCCGTTGGTTTGCAAGTCCCTAACACAAGCTTGTTCTTACATTCACTTACTTGTGCTTGTGTAGTTGCTCTTGTAATTAGTTAGCTTTGTGTAGCTTGCTAGTTACCTTCTTGCTTGTGTAGCTAGAAGTAGTTCTCCTTGCGTGACTAATTTAGTTTGTGTAACCTTGTTAGTCACATTACTTAGTTTGTGTAGCTAAGTAAGTTGCGCTCTCTAATTTGGCATTGGTTGCCTTGTTATTGAGCTTGCTAGTGAGCTTAGACTTTGTGCGCTTTACCTCACTAGTTTGAGTAGGAGCTTCCCCAGTTTGCAAAGTACTAGTTGCATAGGTTTGTGTGACCTTGCTTCTAGAATTGGTTAGGTGAGCTCTTGCTAAGGTAGCACCTTGCTTGCTTGTTTAGGATCTTTTATAAGGTGCTAGAGAACTTAGATAGAGGGGTGTAGTCTTGGTTAGACCGATAATTTTAATTCCGCATTTGTTTCGGTTAGCCGGCGTAGTAAATTTTAGAAAGGACTATTCACCCCCCTCTAGTCCGCCATCTCGACCCTTCATGAGTACAGTTAAATCTTCTTCCGTTGGGGAAACAAAGAGAACTAGGTCATCTGCATAGGGGCTCACTCGCTGCACCCTTCCAGCAATCCCAAGTTGTGCAAGGTGGCCTTCGGCATCCAGCCACTGGAGCATACGGTTGAGGACTTCCATTACGAGCACAAATAGCATTGGGGAAAGGGGGTCTCCCTGGTGGAGTCCTCGCGCGTGGCACACTCATCTCCCTGGAGCACCATTTAGCAGAATCTTGGTACTAGCTGTCGCTAGTATTGCTGATATCCAGTCTGTCCATCTTCTCCCGAAGCCCATGTGTTGCAACAATTGTGTCTTTTGCACAATTCAAGCAACAATTGTCCCAACACATTGTGTCTTTTGCACTCTGAATGTTGAGGAGGATCTGGATCATCTCATGTTTCATTGTCCTTTTGCTATGGCCTGCTGATTCAGTTTAAATGTCATTTTGCCTAAGACTAACAACATTCTGAACATTTTGGAAAGTATGAGAGATCAGCTCAAATTACCCTTCTTCATGGAAATCATTGTTACAATGTGTTGGGAAATTTCGATTATGTGAAATTACATCATCTTCAAGAATATTTCGCATTCAGTTCAGAGATGCAAATCAGTTTTCAAAGAGTTTGCTCTAGTTATCCTAAGAGCAAAAGCAATTCATCACCCGCTTATAGATCAAGACAAAGAAGTACAACTACCATTTGTGGTGAGTAGAGGCAATTTTTCATGCAAATTTAATAGGCGATAGATGGAGATATGCCATTCTCTCATTGCAAGTTCTAGCATCGATATATCATTTTTTTGCCTTCTTTTCAAAATGAGAAGTTTCCTAAATTGTGTCAATCTTTTCTATACTCTAAAGTATATGTAGACCCTATATCTATAGTAAGAAAAGACCATTTCCTGCAAACCTTTTTAGAATAATCTTCATCTGCTACAAAGTAATGGGAGTTTTTTGTCTTCTGCAAATTGGTTTGCTAATAGATGCTTTGTGTCTGAAAAAAGGTGTATAAGTTAATAGTTTGCTTCAGTAAGAATGCCATTACGTGACAATGGAAAATTTTTCCCCTTTTGAAACATAGCATTTGGTATACTATTTTTTGTTTAAATACAAACAATCCTTTTGTAAAGTATATGATGTAAGAAACATCTCAAAGAGCTCCTTAAAAAGACACTTGCCAAATCACAGATTATATCGAGTGTGTAAACTGAGTAAGAAGCTGTTTTTTTTTTTTGCTTTCGCCTCCCAAATATGAGTAGAATCAAACCCACCACCTCCAATCCACCCACTGTTGCAACCCAGCCAACCATATCAGGGAGTTGGATGTGAGATTTACCAAGTGCGTATCTCTAGAAAGTTCAGATACAAAACTGTCAAAATGCTCTCTCTCTTTTTTCCATTTTGCCGAAAAAAAGAGTTAGACAGTTGTTCTACAAATTGTTGGTCATGCTCTTAAAATGAGATTGTCATATAGGTACCCTGAATATATATATAGCATTGGAATCAACTTTAGTCCGTCTAAATTGGCTCTTTTCAAGGAAAAAAGTTGTCCAAATTTGGTGCATTACGAAATCTAACTTAGTTGAGAATCATCTAAAAGTTGTCGATAAACATATTGAGAGGTCAGTAGAGCAACTGCGGCATATGTAAATTTTAAATGGGCTACTTTAATGCCGCTCCCCTAAATATATCTATGGTAGCCAAAGAAAAGTGCTTCATTGCATTGCTTGCGGACTCTGAAAAGACCGACACTTTGAGCTGAAAAATCCAAAGAGTATCCGTTCTTTTCTTACTGAGATTTCAGATAATCAAACTAAAGAGCACCAGTCGTTGTGTATTATTCTCATGTTTTTTGAGATGCATGTGCCGATGCTTTACCAAACAGTATCCTTCATTCAGAAGTCAGAATATTTTTTATGACATTTCATCAGAGACTAAACCCACAGATAACCAACATTGAACAATTGCCACGGTTGAAAGCCCATCAAACTTAGCTTGGAAATCAGAGTCAACCTTCAGTGCATGGACTAAAAGAACAGCTAATTATTATCTACAAACAATTGTACTGACAAGTGCTGTTTTTAGTTGGTTAAATGTTCCTTGCACATGCACATTTCAGTTGGCTGATTGACAATGGACCTCTGATTTCTGAGAGAATGCTTGACGACGAAGGCCTTGTCCATGCTGAGCGGGGAGTTGGACGCATGCAGACCAAATAGATATGGCCTCTTGGCAGGGAAGATAGTGCTCACAAAGAAATCGAATGGGCCCAATTAAAAACGAAGCCCAGAAAATGTGAAGGCTTCCCCAAAAGAAACCTTTATATGGAAACAAGAAAAACTGAACTAACGAAGAAACAAACAAAGAGAAGGCAATGCAGTAATTTAATAGGATGATATGTCTTTTATATTATCCTGTAGCTTCTCTGGCATCTGTGAAACTGAAAAGTCAAAATACTTGTGTACCGAGCCATCATTGACTTTCAGCCTTCATCATCATCCTCTCGACATAGACTGCACCCTGAAATCCAAAAAGTTTTCAAGATTCCCTATCACATCAAATCTTGCGGCACATGCATGAAGCATTAAATATAGACGAAAACAAAAACTAATTACACAGTTTGTCTGTAAATTGCGAGACAAATCTTTTTATCCTATTTAGTTCATGATTGGACAATATTTATCAAATACAAACGAAAGTGTTACAATAGCGAAATTCGAATTTTTTTTCAGAACTAAACAAGGCCAACATGGGAAGCAGAAGAGGCTAGAAAAGAACAAAACAGTATAATAAGCACATAAAAATGTATGCAAAGGCATCTTCCCATGTGAGCCAGCCTAGTTGACAAATGTATGAACAGCTGAACTTGCCAATTCTTTCTTCTTTGATTTGTTTGTAGGGGTATCTTAGCAATCGAACCCAGCTGAAATTTGTACTCCAATTCACTGCATTGTACTGTGTAATTCTAAAAAAAAAAAGAGTAATTCCTTGAGCAATAGCTGCTGCAAATAAAATAGGCACCATCTTGTAAAAGATGGAATCAATGTTTCCAAATTCTGTGTCTGAGAATTGGCAAGTTCAGCTGACATTTGGACCAAAATTGAGAACTGGTTCCATGAGCAATAGCTGGTACAAATAATATAAGGCGCGATTTCCACTTCAGTTGTGCTAGTAAAAGATGGAATAAATACATGTTTCAACAAAATTCTGTGTGTCCAACAAGTATAATTTCATCTGTATGACACTATGACTGTATCGTCATCCCCAAATTACCAGGTGCAATACATGAGCACCATTGCCTACTAACAATGGCAAATCCCCCTTCATCCATCCTTACACCCAATTTCAAAGAATACAAACACAACTCTGAACCTGAAATGTACTACTATAGAAGTAAAGTAAGTAGTGTAGCGCCAGCAATCTTCATCTGCGACGACGAAGCTGCAGTTATTCCGATCTCCGAGTATACAATGAACGAAGCTAAATTTGATCCAACAACGCCACCAGCCACCGCCGGCGAGGCGAGTCAGCGGTTGAGGAAGTCGCTGATGACCTTGTCCTGCGCGACGGCCTCGTCGCAGCTTGGCTCCAGGAGGTGGAACGTGTGTCCCTTGCCTGGCGCCTGCCAGATCTCCGCCTCGCCGGGCCACCCGCTGGCCGTGAGCCGGTCGTAGTAGTTGCGGCCGCGGTCGCGGAGCACGTCGCCCTCGCCGACGCACACGAGCACGCGGCTGCACGCCAGGGACGCCAGCGGCGGCGCGCCGTCCACGAACGGGTTGATGAGCGGGTCGTCCTCCCCCGTGGTGGTCGGGCACATGACGCGCCACAGGGACCCCAGGCTCTCGCGCACCTCCGGGCTGAGGTCGTCGGAGGGAACCTTGTCGGTGCCCAGGAAGTAAGGGTGGATCATGACGAGGCCCCGGATCCGGGCGCCGTGCGCCAGCCCGCCCTCCGTGGCGACGCGCATCGCCATGTGGTGCGCGATGTTGGACCCCGCGCTCTCGCCGCCCAGGTAGAGGCGGGAGAAGTCGGCGTGGCCCGCGATCCACGGGTCCCGGTTGTCGGAGTCGTCGGCGGCGAGGTGGGAGACGACCCAGGTGAGCGCGTCCCAGGAATCGGCGTAGGCGGCGGGGACGGGGTGTTCCGGGGCGAGACGGTACTCGACGGAGACGACGAGGACGTTGGCGAGGCCCGCGAAGGTGTTGAAGTAGGCGTGGAAGGTGGGGTTGAAGGCGGAGCCGAGGCAGAAGCCGCCGCCGTGGTAGTAGACGAGGATGGGGAGCTTGGCGGCGCTCCCGTCGTCGAGGCGCGGCGGGAGGTAGAGGCGCGCGGAGACGTTGGGGGAGATGACGACGTCCCTGGAGGCGACGCCCGTGGCGGCGTCCGTGGACGCGGCGACGAACTCGGTGCCGAAGTAGCGCTCCACGCGGTTCTTGTAGACGCGGATGCAGGGCATGGACTCGTACACGATCTCGTCGTCCGCGGACGCCGGCGGCGGGGCCACGGGTGCGGCGGCCATCGGAGATCTGGCTGGGCCGAGCAGCAGGCAACGATGTTCGACTGCTCCTCACCTGCGGTTTGGAGGGGCAACGGGACAGCTCACCTCACCTGTGGTTAGAGGGTAGCTGGTACAGCAGAGCCGTTCGGTGAAGTACTAGTTGGGCTAGTATTCCGTAACTAATCTTTGCTTGCAAGTTGCTATACGCCTCTCACATGCTGATTTTGGTGAAATTTGCCCCTCCTCTCAACCTTTCCTTCAAGCCAAAGCATCAAACGGGAGTAGGTTATTCAGCAAACAATCGCTGGCTGCGCAGCCTACCAATAACCAGTCAACGTCATGACCTTTTCTTATCTAGGGCTTGTTTCTGAAAACCAAAAAGTTTTCAAGATTCTCCGTCACATCGAATCTTGTGGCACATCCATGAAACATTAAATATAAACGAAAATAAAAACTAATTACACAGTTTAGCTGTAAATCACGAGACGAATCTTTTGATCCTAGTTAGTCCATGATTGGATAATATTTATCACAAACAAACGAAAGTGCTACAGTACCGAAAACTTTTCATTTTTTCGGAACTAAACACATTCCACTGGATGCAACGAACGCAGTCTTTTTTTTTTGGTGCATACATATTCAACACCTATTATCTTCACCGTTCAACATTGCATTGACATATGTGCAATCTAAATCAGTAATGTGAAGCAGCAGCGGAGAAGTGTGAAGTAGCAGTAGGAGAGTAAAAATACACGAATCTTGAAACACTTTTGGATGGTGTAGATAGTACATGTTAAGCATGTAAGTACATGCTACATCACATTATTGTTCAGTCAATGCCAGTACAGCACTCAGCACACAAGCACACGTACGCTCTTGCGCCAGGTCCGGTGACCGGTGACGCGCGTGAGTGCGGTTCTACTACTGGCCTACTGCTCCTACTTGACTAGCTCCCGGTGATGCGCGCAACCAGGCGGTCCATGAGGAGCACCGCCTTGTCGCTGTCGGGCTCGCGGAGGTGGAACTCGTGGTCGGCGGGCGCGGAGTCCAGCAGCTCGGCGTCCGCCGCGTCCCACCCGCTCGCCAGCAGCGCTTCGTAGTAGGCCTTGCCCTCGGCGACCAGCGCGTCGTCCGCGAGGCACACCAGGACACGGCCGCACCCGAGGCGCCTCAGGCTGGGCGCGCCGTCCGCGAGCGGGTTCACGCGCGGGTCGTCGGGCCCCGCCGCCGTCCGCCCCTCGCCGCACGCGAACTCCCACATCTCCGCTAGCTTGGCGCGCACCCACGCGTAGTTCGCTACCTCGTCCCCCGCCGCCGCCGCCGGGGGCGGCGGAGACAGGAAGAACGGGTGCAGCAGCGCCATCCCCAGCACCCGGGCGCCGCGGGGGAGGACGTCCGGCTCGGAGCCGGCGCGGAGGGTGAGGTTGTGCGCGAGGTTGGCGCCGGCGCTGAACCCGAGCACGAACACGCGCGCCACGTCGCCGTGGTCGCGGACCCACGGGTCGGCCGCCGGCGCCGGCGTCACCACCAGCCGGAGCGCGGCCCAGGCGTCGTCGTAGCAGGCGGGGACGGGGTGCTCGGGCGCCAGGCGGTACTCCACGGACACGGCGAGCGCGCCGGCGCGCGCCGCGAGGCGGTTCATGAAGGCGTGCTCGGGCGCGTCGGCCGCGGACCCGACCACTAGCCCCCCGCCGTGGAAGTAGAGCACGATGGGGAGACGACGTCGACGCCTGTCGCTGTCGCCGCCGGGGTGGCGCGCGGATACTGGGAGGTAGAGGCGCGCCCACAGGCCCGTGGCCGGGTCGAGGGTGACGTCCTTGGAGGCGACCCCGGTGGCGGCGTCGACGGAGGGCGGGACCGGGTTGACGGGGAGCAGGCGCTCCACGCGGCCGCTCTTGTACTGCCGGATCACGGGGGCGAACTCGAACGTGACCTCGGCGTCGGGATCCATGTCGACTGTGCGTGGTGGCGCGATGATGGCGACGTGGTGGTTATCGGATTTGTGGCGGCGGAGGGGTGAGCCGTGGCGAGGGTATTTCAAGACGTGTACAAGCTTAGTACGAGTTTTTCCTTACTGAACTCTTTCAACTTTCGCAAAAGTTCGCTTTTCCTTACTGAACTCTAAAACCGGGAAAAACACCCCCCTTAACTTTTAAGACCGTTCATCTTACCTCTCTAGCCCTGTTATAAGCAGAAGCAGTTTTTAAGACGGTTTTATATTTTTCTTTTTTATTTATTTTAGTTGAATCTTTGAAAAACTCATAGTAATCACATAAAAAATGGAAAAAAAACTTTTTTTTGGACTTGATATGATTAGATCTACAAGTGAACATATAATATGGTATGTTTTAGTTTAAAATTTTTGTTGTAGTTTTAGATCTATGCTTCTGTAATTAATTGGAATAATTCATAGCTTTCTACTTATCAATTGTGATGAAGTTTTTTATGGTGAGCTAATTATTGTAATGAGTATGAAATTTTTACTATAGTACAATCATACAATAATTAGTCCATCATAAAATTTACATCACAATTGGACCGTAGAAACTGTAGATATGAATTATTCTAATTAATTACAGAAAAACATAGATCTAAAGTCATGGCAAAAACTTTGTACTAAAACATATGATATTATATGTTCAGTGTGTAGATCTACTCATGTAGAGTCTAGTAAAATTAGATTTTTCATTTTATGAGTTTTCTTTGATTTACTATAAATTTTCAAAGATTCAACAAAAATAAAAAAAAAAGACAAAATCACCATCATTGCTGTAGCAAAACCACTGTCCAAAAACCATTTGAGAAGGTTATTTGACCGGTTTTCAAAAGTTTAGGGTCGGTTTTATAATTCGAGCGGTGAAGTAATCCATCTAGTATAGTTGAGGGAGTTACGCAGATTTTTTTCCTAAAAGAAAGCTACTTGCTTTCAATCACCCAGAAAAAAATCCGAAATTACTGCAAGTTCTAAACAGGAACTAGTTAGTTTCCGCAAATAACAAAGCCAGTTAGCTTGGCGTTTGGCAACGATTCTAGTGATTTATGAAAAATATTGAGTAAAAGAATATGCAACGCAAATAATAGAAAACCTAAGTCGAGCTATATATTTACAACAGAGCTCATACATTAGCATAATATGAGATTTCGGATTTTTCTTTTGACCACCCCGAAATTACCAAAAGCCACAAAAAATTGGGAAAATTTTGAACACTGCACACAAGTGGACTAAATTAGGCTAACTCAACGCGTATCAGTTCGCCCTGGTTTACCTCTTGTTTTATTTAAGTTTGTCTAGTTCCGAATTTGCGATGTGTAAATTGAAAAAATGAACAACGCAAGTTCCTCGTGCTGCTATGATTAACCTTCCAGCTTTATCCTTTCTGCATGCTGAGCTTGGTTGCATCAAGACAACCTAATCTCGCCGCACAGGCAACGCTGCTATCAAGAATCTCTTCGATGCCGTACTTGTACACGAAACCCAGCTCGCCCAACCTGTCCCCGTCAGGCTGCACCCTCGCCACCGCCTCCGTCCTGACGCAGATCCAATCAATCGCAACAGAAAATGAAAATCACCATGTCAGATATCCCGATAGAGCAAAATCATTCATAGTCTGTGTTCATGACTTCTTGTGCAGGGTGATGATGCTGTGAAGGCATTTGAATTTGATCTTACTCTTTCAAGATGTCGAGGTGAGGGAACTTCCTGGCGTAGTGGCCAACCACGTCGTGGATGGTCGGGTACGCGGCGGCGCAGAGGAATCGGCCGGCGATGGAGTGGCGGCGCTCCATGCAGAAGATGAGCGCGTCGCAGACGTCGTCGACGTGCACCAGCGGCAGCGACCCCAGGAGCTGCTGCAGGATGCGCGGGAGCCCGAAGTAGGCCTCGTTCCGGGACACGGGCGACACGGCGCTCTCCACCGTCTCCGGGACGCGGCCAAGGACCGTGTCGCCGGCGACGAGGCCCAGGGCCAAGGTCACCACCTCGAACGCCGGACTCTCGCCGCCGTTGTAGCTCAGGAGTTCCTGCTCTGACTGCACCTTGGACAGTATGTACTTCTGCAAATGGCCGTCAGATTTATCAGTTAATTGAAATATATAGTACATGTTTGACTAAAAATTAAGGGAGCTATTACGAGTCTACACTCTACACAAATTCAGGATTTTGTTTGATACATACGCATAATAGAATAGGTCATTTTTTTCATAGAAATAAAAACAGAGTAATCAGCAAAATTGTCCTCTGGCGTTCAGTTCAGAGATCAGAAGAAGCTTCGCTACTTACATCGAAGTGTGCGCTTCGGAGAGGATAGTCAACGTCGGGCGAAGTCCAACAAGATTCGCTGATGAACTCTCTGTACCCGATGACGCCGGAGACCTCCTCCTCCTTCAGCGGCGAAGCGGCCGATACGGAGGCGGTGTGGATCACTCGCTTCACCGTCCTGGACTCCTCGCACTGCCGGAGGATCGCGCGCACCGCGTCCACTACAGCTTCCGCCGTGCTCTTATACTGCCACAAGGCGGTCGGCGGCACGACAAGATTTCGCTTCAGATAGATAGAGAAAACAAGATAGACAAATAGCACCAGAAGAACCGCCAAGATGTTTCTTGTGTTCACAATCCTTCTTCGATGTCTATCGCTTCAATCTCAAATTTTTACTTTGGAAGGACAGTAATTTTCCACAAGGTAAAGTTATTTTTGTCCTCAAGAGCATGTGTAAACATACATCTCAATGCGAATCTGTTTTGAGATGTGTGTTTGCACATTTCTCAATGCGAATCCAATGGTGGAGAGAGTGACGACGTATGACGAAAAAAAAACCGTGTTCTTTTCCACAACTAAAGAAGAGACAGCAGCACGGCGCCTGACCATGACTCATTGAATAACAATGAAAGCGAGAGCGATGGCGAACTTTCACCTTGGAGCCGGCGTCTTGGAGCCCGAATGGTGTGGCGACGAGGAAGACGAACTGGCAACCAGCGATCGCCGGCGCGAAGGTGGCGGCGTCGAAGAGGTCAGCGTCGAACAGCCGCAGCCGCTCCGCCGCGCCGGGGACCAGCCGCCGCAGCAGCCCTGCCTTCTCCTCGTCTCCTGCAGCCACCAGCAGACGAATATCCGAATCAAGCAGCCACACACTGACGAACAAGAGCCGATCCACACTCGTTTTGCCTTTCGGCGTGTTTCGCCATGACGCGCGGATGGAGCCGGTGAGCCGCCATCAAACGAGGGAGGAGGTCACGGCACGCATGACGCTTGACGCACCGGTGTTCCGCAGGGTGGCGTGGACGGTGTAGCCTTTCTCGAGGAGCTTCTTGACGAGCCAGGAGCCGATGAACCCGGCGCCTCCGGTGACGCACACCCGCACTCCGCTGCTCTCGTTTTCGGCCATGGCTGCCTCTCAATGTGAATGGTAACAGTGTTTGGATTTGGATTGGACCGGGTTTGCTCTGGCGTGAGAAAGCTGGGCCGGCCGGGTACTCCATTCATCCAAATTGCAACTAATTCCATGAATATTGGAGAGTTAAAGTATCTCAAATTTAACTAAATTTATACGGTACGATAAGTTTGACCAAATTTATACGGTAGCATAATAACATTTATAATTTCAACTAAATATCATTAGATTTTTCATTAATTATATTTTCATAGTATATCTATTTGATGTCATAAAACATTATAATTTTTTCTATAATTTTTGGTCAAATTTGAGCTTTGACTTTTTAAGATTCTTGAAATGATTTACAATTTGAAATGAAGAAAGTATAAAATAATATATATATATATATATATATATATATATATATATATATATATATATATATATATATATACCCATGAGATTAAGCAGGATACCAAAAGTTGACCGTCTTACGGCGGCCGGGGACTTGTGGCTGGTGTCCGAAAGAGAAAGGTAAAATAGTGCGAGAAGCCAAGTCAAAACTCATGTGCGGCCAAAAAATACTCTTAAAAATAGTGTTGTTGTTGACTTGCAGTTTTGAATGCAATAGTATTACTAAAACTGTAATTTTTTAGAAGCTTAAAATACTTCACTTTAGACCTTTTTTTTCTATAAACCATTATTTTATTTCTTTTTGAAAAAAAAGGAAATGTTTCGAAAAACTAAAGTTTCTAAAATATAAGATATTTTTATTTTTTAGACATATTTATATTTATTATCTATCTAGACATAGTGCATATCTAAGTGCATAGTAAGTAAACTAGAGAGCCGCCACCGTCTAGGGTAGAATCGGCACCGCTTGCCTGCTCCTCACTCTGCCATTGCGCTTAGGGCCTATCTCCTTCTTTCTCTCCGGTGTGTCTGCCGGAGATAAGAGGGAGAGGGGACCCATCTTTTTATGTAGTTTTCTAATGTCTTGGGGTTGAGTCCAAATATTTTTTTTTTGACGAGATCAGATAATTTTCGATCGGGATCGCTAAGGTGATTGCCACGATGAGATCACCATTGCAGGCACCGATTTCACCGAAAAGACCCTACGAGGACAGCGTCTTCGGGTCACCGATCTATCTTCAATGGTCACAAAGAGGAAATCAAGGTTTCAACTTGATGAACCTGCATCCTATGTCGTCTTTTAATGATTTAGATGTATTTTGGACTGGTTCTAAAGCATTGGATCTTACGACACGTCAATGTTTTGGGGTTAATCATTGGGTTTGGCATAAGGACTACACTTTAGTTCCGGCATTTGAGGAAGCCATTGGGGAAGAAGACGATGAAAGAATTTGAATTAAATATTATGTATTTTTATTTCAATTTTTTCATGTGTAATTTGGGGACGTACTGTGTCAAAATTTAATATAAGTCTCCCATCCTTTGCAAAAAGTGCATAGTAAAATCTATTATATTATATTTAGAAAATTATAACATCATATAATTTAAAATAGAAGGAGTATTATAGTATTTTAATACTACAACATCCAAACATAGTCTAAATAAACATTAGCGGCCAGAGGTGGAGGAATATATAACCAAGTTGTGAAGTATATAAAATAGATAGCTTAGTTAAAGTACTAGCTCCATATAAGAAGGTTATAGAGATTATCACTAAAGGGAACAAATGGCTCTCATAGGCTGCAAACATCATAAATTTGTTTTGGTCAAAAAACATCATAAACTTGACTTTAAAACATTTTTCAAGGGAAACCATTAGCCTTGGAATATACATATTGCTATCACAACTCTACATAAGGGAAGGACAACATTTCATTTCATGCAGACTTACCGAGGGCTTCTTGTTTTTGGAGACACAAACCATCTTATTTTTTGAGTGTGTGGATCACTCAACTCTAGACCTAAATAGTTGCATACAAAGGATAAGTCCCAGGTTTTATTATCATATATAAATCTACCTTACTGGGATTTAACAAAGGGACTCATTGTTTTCTCCTGCTAGCAGTTATATAACTATACATGTTAATTTAACAATGTATCATCTGAATGATTCTCATATCTCTACTTTTATTAAAGACACTTCCTGAAACCAACCAACACAATGTAAAAAACTGAACCTAATCAAGGAATAGCATTGATCGAAAAAAAAATCAAGGAATAGCAAGAGCATCAATCATCATATACTATACGCTTTATTATTTCTATAATTCTAGCTGCCTGTAGATGTCTTAAAAATACTTGAACCCTTCCAGTTCTTTAG